>NW_012267221.1:9896348-10020481 GCF_000151885.1 Dipodomys ordii
GGATAGATAGATAGATAGATAGATAGATAGATAGATAGATAGATAGATAGATAGATAGATAGATAGATAGATAGATAGATAGATAGATAGATAGATAGATTTCAGACACTGACCTAGAAAATAGGACAGCTTTTAAAATTGCATCAGCACAGAAGGTGTAATACCCAAATAATAGGAACCCAGATGGCAGGCACTATTAGACAAAAAAAAATCCTAAAACATCTGCGGAGGAAAAAAATGTTTCTAAATTTATAATTAGAATGCATGAGACTTCTTAACATCCTCGGTACTTCTTACTTGAGGTATTGGATAGGGTCTTGCATTTTTACTGGACCAGCCTAAACAGCAATTGTTCCTACTTATGCTTCCCATGGAGCGGGGATTACAGAGATAAGTCATTATTCCTGACTTTTTGGTTGAGATGAAGGTTTCACTAAGTTTTTGGTCAGGCTGACCTAGGACCACAGCCTCCCAGGTAGCTGGGATTACTAAATGTGTGCCACTAAACCTGGCCCTCCTAATTCCTAAACTCTTAATTAGATGTGAAGACAGGTATTTTCAGATGTGAAAGGTCTCAAAAAAATTTACTCCTACACACACTTTCTTAGGAAATCACTGAAAGATGCCTTTAGGCAAAACAAAGAGGTTAAAAAGAAGATATGAGAAAACCGGCTTCCTTCACTAGAAATAACGGGGGAAAATAAGGCAATTGTGAAGAAAGATCCCAGGAGGGCAGTGGAAATGTCTTGATCCCTCCAAGATACTGGATGGCAAAGCCAAGATGGCGGCTGTAGGCTAAGCCTCACAAAGCAACAATATGAAATGGTGAATTTTAAGTTAAGAAACAACAGCTTCTACAAGTTGTCATATCGAAAATGAGCTTTACAACGTTGGGGGGGGGCAGCAGGGAGGATTGGGGGGGGGAGGCTGGGAACTGATGTGAAGGGTAAACAAAGGAGGAGGCTGCAATGCTTGATAGGAAATGTACACATTATCCTGACCATGTAATTGTAACCCCTCTGTACAGTGTGTTCACAAAAAAATAAAAAAATAAAAAACAACAACAACAACGTCATGTCTGGTACACTGCCCTTGAGAGATAATGACATCTTACCTGTTTTATAGCATATCTCTGCTATATTAGAAAAAAAATTAGTAGAAGGGAAGAATGGCAAATCAAATGTGTCTTCACCTCACAGGTTTCAGTGGCAGCTCTATAGCTTAGAGAACAAAACCCATTCCTAGTTCTATACGAACAAAGGTATATCATCTTTGCCAACTGTCATACCGCCAGAGAAATGACTTTGATCTTACAAGCAGAAAGTCTCATTCTGGCACATCATTAAACCTACATACTGGTTACCAGGATGGCATGAATGTCAACCTGCTTTTCTGCAAGGGCTATTGTTTCCTCTTCTCACCTCATCCATGTCCCTAACTTCAAGAACACAAAGAGAATTTTTCATGAACTCAAGTTCATGGCAATATTATCCTTAAAAGAGGTTATGCTTGAAAATCAGTAAGAAAACAGTTAACATGATGGGGTTAAAACTGGTTAGAAAAAGAGAGCTATTTGAGACTCACACATAACCTATTGGTCACTAAAACCAGATTGGAGGATACCGAGAGGTACCAGAAAAAGCCACTATTGATATTAAAGGTCTGGGCTGCATAAGATGATTTGTACCACTAAATGATCACTCACAGTCAACACACAGAAACTGAGTCTTATTTATCTGCATCTTAGACCTTCTCATTTGAGCTTAGTAGTCACTGAATGGACTGGCAAGAGCTATGTAACCCATCATTTGCTCTCTCCCCTGTGTTTCTTTGATTTGCTAAAATATGTGTTCAACACCCACCAGAGTGACTAAACTGGAAAAGAGGAACTTGCTAAGAATGGTTGGAAGATGGAGAACCAAAGTATTCATTGGTGGACAGGAATATACACTGAATGACCCTGTTAAAAATAGGTGAGTGATATCTACAAAAGTAGAGCATATACTATACCCTGAGGCCCAATAATACCACTCCTGAATAAGGGGTCACTTACAAAGTATTCAGCAATAATATATTCATTGATGAATATAATATATGCTATTAGGAGTCAGGATACTTGTCTTGAAGTTGGAGAGCAAAGCAGGAAACTTCTGGATATTGGGTTCTTGATCTGGGTGCTACTTTTATGGAACCATTTCCAAAAATTCACAAAGTTCAGCCACCACCTATAATCCTAAGTACTTAGGAGGCTGAGATCTGAGGATTGCAGTTTGAAGTAAGCCTGGGCAGGGAAGTCCTGAGACATTTACTTCCAATAAACTACTCCAAAAAAACCATTAAGTAGCACTGTGGCTCAAGTAGTAGAGCTCTAGCCTTGAGCAAAAGCAGCTCAGGGACAATGAGCAGGCCCAGAGTTTAAGCACCAGGACAGGAAAAAAATCAGAAAAATTCTTTTTATATACATGTGTATGCTCCTTTTTATATACATGTACTTTTATGTACATGTACTTTTATGTAAGGATGCAAAATTTCAATGAAAGTTAAATGTGATTCTGTTGTATCTCTCAACATATAAAAGGATTGAAAGCAAGAACTCGAGATATCTGTATACTCGAGTTCATGGTAACATTATTCACAAGAACTAAAGGATGGAATGTCCATTAGTAAATACAAAGTTAAACAAAATACTGTCTAGCCAAACATATGTCATAACACGGAGGTAACTTGCAGTCCCTGTGCTAAGGGAAATAACCAAGTCTTACAAAAGGACAGTTATATGAGAAACTTGGGGTGGTGAAATTGATAGATAGCAAGAAGAATGGAGGAAGGAAAATTGGTGCTTAAGAGATAGAGATAGCTTTTGTAAGATAAAGGGCTCGGTAATGATGGAGATGGCAACACTACAATGTGACTTACATGCAAATTAAAGCAGTGGATTTTATGTAATATGTAATACAAATTAAAATTGTAGTTTAAAAAGATCATGTGTGACTCAGTTATCTCCCCTCCAAGTAAATACATGCTAATAAAGTTATTAACCTACATCTGGATGATCTTCCAGAACTTTCTCACCTCATCACTATTTTGGCCTGCTCTAAGCTCTGCCCATCCTTTTGTACACAAAAAGGGAAAATAGCTAAAGATGGAGTCCCACGAGCCAGAGGGAGCTACTCAAGATGGCTCTGCATTCACCTGTACTTGATACTAAGGAAATGCCTTGGCATCCTTCCTGTTTGTACTCTAAACCTCCTGTGAGAAAGCAAATCAGAGAGGACTTGTACTCTCACTTTAAAGTTGGAAACACTGGAGGGGGAAACTTCACAGCCAAGAAGGAGAAAAAAAATTCTCTAGTATCAAAGTTCAGCTATAGGATATCTTCATAGTACAATACAATCAGGTTCAGTTCACCAGTCCACTTGTCTTGAAAAAGAGGAAAAGCAAATTCAATTTTCAGTTTTGTTTTGTACTTCTGTTGCTCCCATCATAAAATACATTCTGTTACACACACTTCTTTTTATACATTGAAAATAATCTCACCATTTGACTTGAAAACCGTTTATTTAATTTATACAAATAACTACTAAATACAAAAAGTAGATTAAAACAAAATAGTTATTTTTTTCTGGCAGAGTTTAAATGCACATAATGGATAATTCCGAAGAAAATGCATTTTCCCCACAGCGTTCAGGACTAAGAATCTATTGAAATCCTTGCTTCTAAATCAGTAATATATTCGGTGGTGTCACATGGATAATGACTAAATACATTCTGCATATAAACTGAAAAAAAAAGTTACAGTCTACACACATACAAATGTGAAGCACTTAAAATGTGAATTTAACTGATAATAAAAGAAAAATGTCTATTTCAGAGTATAGTGTTAAAAACATTTCGGTAATAAAATCATAAGACCACATAAAAATAAGCTTTAACATATGCACAGAGCAGTTTTTACAAAACTGCTACGTGCACAAGTAATAAATAATTTGCAAAGTTGTGTATAAACAATTCCTAATGTTCAGCATCATTGTAAACATCAGCACATGTGTAAAATGCAGCAAAGTCTGACATTACATTTTGTTTTGCCAAATTGAATTCCTATTATCCAGACAGACCAGTGGAATATGCAGCCCACATTTTGGCAAGTTGGGTCTTTAAAATTAAGAGTAACAGTGCAAGTAAGGAATGCAAAGAATTCCTAGTGCAATAAAGAAGAGAAGCACAGGCAATATTGCTGATTAAAAATTCACCACCTCCTTGAGTTTCCCGTGGGGAGTGTCTAGGAGACCTGTGAAAGATATGCAAAGCCACTGTCTTAATGCCCAGATCTCTTTCAGGATTTCTCTGTTCCTCCAGTTCCCTATCTTTGCAATAGTATCTGTCCACCATTAGTCTCTGCAGTTTGAACAGTTCAGGAAATGCCCAGTTCACAGTCAATGAGCGAGGTTAGGGTGGTTCTGGTGTCCCCCAGCACATGGCTGGGTAAGAGGTTGGCCTCATCCAAGCAGCCATTGAGGGAGGGAGACAGATTCTGTTCTGACCACCAGTCAGGCCAGCATTAGGTCCCAGCTGGACGACGTCAAGTTTTCCTTCTTGACACAATGAAAATGTCAACAGTCAGTTTTCAATTTGTCTAGGGAATTGTCGATTTTGGTCAAAGTCTTTTTGATACGCAGAGCTGTGAGTCTCGCAGATGGATTCTGATACCAGCATTCCTTCATCAGCTTGGCCAGGGAGGTTAATGTCTGAGGAGATAAAGAACAAACACCACAGTGACAACCTGGCTGTTAGTGGTCCTTTAGTGGCCCCTAGAAGCTGGACAGATATCTTGTCAGCTCTTTTAAAGAACCCTGCAGGTCTTGTAAAGTTTGAGATGTGATTGTCATTTTCCTTAAACCAGTATCCAAGGCCTTATAAACTGATAAGAAAGCTGCTTAAAAGAGTTCCACGAACTCAGCCCTTTGGACTTTGAATACTACCAACTTACTTTATCAAGAAAGTTCTGTAGGCCAGGTTAGACCCCTTAATGGTTTTATGGGTACTAAAAGCAATAGAAACAACCCGGTATCTTAGATAACAGTCAAATTTGCAACTAGAGTCATTTCTCAAAAGATATTTTTTAAGAAATAGCATATATGATTTTTAAAATAATTAAGATATGTTCTTATTCACAAATATTAGTTGAATAGGGAGAGGAGGGTTCCACTCTGTCATTTCCATAGAAACATACAATGTATCTTAATCAAACTCAACCCTCCATCTCTCTCCCTAATTCTCCCTTCCCTTCTTAAAACAATCTCAACAGGTTCCATTGTTCTGGGTAAATACAGTCTAGATAGATATTTTAGATTTGCTACTACTTATAAACAGCAGCACAGTCTCTTGAGTATTGAGCAGCTTGTAGCTTGTTTGGAATCTCAGGTGTGTGAGGTGAAAGGAACTTAAAAATATCACTCTATGTCTTGGTTAACACATAAAACTATAGTCTTGGGGCTAATCACAATAGTTATGACTCTTCTACTTCCTGGAGTTGAACACAGAAATCCTTGTAAATATCATCAATCATTAGCAAGATCTATCTGGTATGGGGTTTTAAGAATGAGATAGTTTTTCCAAACCTGCTCAATTAGATTCTGAGACCTTTCTACATAAGTTTGAGAACAGTAGATACACACAATACAGATCTCAGATACCAATGACAACTGCAACTCAGAAAGCAAGCAAATAATCAAGCGCCGAGGTTTGCTCTACAACTAAAACATGGCTGGTACTCTTACCGGATCTGAGAACCATCTGTTGGGTATGTTTGGCCTCTGCTGATCCACACACACCACTTTCCTCATATCTTCAAAACTTGGGTCATTGGGAACCACATCATAGAATGGTGGCTTGTAATCCTCCACTATACCTGCACATGGGACAAGATGGCACTGGCTTAGCAAGAAAGTAAATGTTCTCCCAGGGTTTTACTGACAAGTGTCATGCATCATAATGTCACAGAACAAAGCACTAACTCTCCTCTGGCATAAAGGCAGTTCTAGAAGCTACAGATAGGTCCTAAAGGAATTGGAGAAAAACGCAATAAAGATATGCCCTGTCAGGAATTGTAGAAAGAATAATTGTTAGAAGAAAGTAAGTAAAAAACTTCTTATGTAGTCATATATATTAACAAAATGTAAAATGTTCCAACAATGTCTAAAACATTGCACTCCTGAGTAAAGAACAGGAAGATCTAGGACCAAACTTCCTTTAATGATCACTTAAAGAAAACACATACACCTAGTCACTTCCAAACAAGTAGAAATAAAATGTTTTTTTAAACTAGAGCTAGAGGTAAACAGAAAACAAACAAACAAAAAATTTTCACCCTATGTGGGCACTGGTGGCTCACACCTGTAATCCTAGCTGCTCAGGAGGCTGAGATCTCAGAATCAAAGTTTGAAGCCAGACTGAACAGAAAATCTATTTTTATCTCCCATTAATCACAAAATAGCTTTATTTCTTGAGCTGTGGCTCAAGACATAAAGCACCAGCCTTGAATGAAAAAGCTAAGGGACAGTGCCTAGGCTTTGAGTTCAAGCCCCAGTACGGGCAACACCTTCAAAAAATTAGCATCCAAATATTAGTTTTTGCTATAAAATTATTTTGAAAAAAATCACTATCATAAATTAATCTCTTCCATTAGAGAGAATGCAAATAATATAAAATGAAGTATTAATTTCTTTTTCTTTGAATGGGTTTCTCCTACTAAGGAAATAGGAAGTTTGAACTCTACCTCATGTTAAATTGGCGCTTTAACTAGTGCTTAAGCTACACCTCCAGCCCCTTTTCACATTTGTTTTGTTTTCTTGTGCTGGTCCTGGGGCTTGAACCCAGGGCTTGGGTGCTGTCCCTGAGCTTTTTTGCTCAAGGCTAGCACTTTACTACTAGAGCCACAGCTCCATTTCTGATAGTTAATTGCAGCTAAGAGTCTCACAAACTTGTCTATCTGGGTTGCTTTTGAACCTCTATTTAAATCTCAAGCCTCCGGAGTAGCTAGCATTACAGGTATGAGCCACCAGAGCCTGGCATACATTAGTTATTTGAAATGGAGTCTTGCTTCCTTCTGGGTCACACCCAAGCTATGATCCACCTACTTCAGACTTCCATACCTGGTGCCATCACAGGCATGAGCAACTATACCTAGCTTTCCTCAGACACAGAATCTCTTGGCCTTTTCTGTTCAAATGGACCTGGAACCACAATCCTCCTGATCTCAATCTCCCATAGAATTTAGTATGACACCATTTAGGATGAGAAAAGAGTCTTGTGAAGTTTTCTTCCTGGACTGGTCTCAAACTACAGTCCTCCCATTCTTAACCTGCTAAATAGCTCTATTAGAAGTGTGAACCACCAGCACCTGGCTGTTTTTTTTTAATTTTTATTTTTTATTATTTAAGCACTGGTATTAGCATATATTAGTTATATATTGTGACATTTCCATATTTGCATTCAATGTATCCTGAACAAATTCACCCCCTCCATCATTCTCCCTTATCTCCCCATGTTAAAACCCTACAAAATGTTCCTTTCTTTATTTGGCATATATTCAGAAGTACATGCTAACTATAGGACACAACTATTTGTCTGATGGCTATTAATTAATTTCATACTGTAGGTACAGAATGAAATGTAGAGATGACAGTATTTGAAAAGGCACAGGACTCGTGAAAAAAAGGATGTTATCACTGACCAGAAAGCAAATTTGAATCAGGCTACTTTTTTTTTTTTTGATCTATACTCCAGAAAGAAGTACTTTATTTACATGTAGTTCTTTAGTTGAATTTCTTCTTACATGTGACATTTGTTTTTTTTTATTATTTTATTTTATTTGTGAAGATGAATCAGGCTACTTTTAACCCCATCCTATTTCCAATGGCTTAGAAATTTTTTCCTAGCAAAATGACATGAACTCCTTACTTTTCACAAAGAACAGTGATTCCAAGAAAATAAAAATAAAAATTTAACATGTATTGTGTGGAATTAGAAGAGTGATTCTTATCACTTTTATCAATGAAACTAAGAAAATCAATTCCTTTTCTCCATCAACAGCATCAACATTTAGATCAGTGAATAACTTGGTGTGCCTGCAACTTACTTCTATTCCTATCTGGGTTGGTGTGGAAAACAGAGGAGGTTCTCAGGAGAAGTTATAATTAAGTTTTTCAGGTTCTTACAGGCCAGCTTGAAAGCTGAGTCCCCTCTTCAGTTACTGCAGAAATTACTTAGCAGTGGGAGTTGATACTCATGAATCTCATGTAAATACAAATCACTTAAGGAAACGATTAGATATGATAAGGAGCCCTGCTCGAGAAACATTACAGATTTGTTTAAACTTTACAAATTCAACTAAAGAGTTGGAGATGGAAAAATACTCTAAATTGTACTTTAAAAATTACTTGATAGTATCTCTTAATTCTAAATAACTTATCCACATTGCATAGCTGCATTTATTATGAGTATCAATCAATCCTAGCAAACTATAACACCTCTTATTGGTCCTAAACCACTGCTCTACAGAAGACTTGGAGCACCTCATCTCAGAAATTTCTACCTGGTTATCTTCCATGGATTCCTAGAAACATCCAAACAAAATAATTCCAGTAGTAAGGGATAGCACCTAGAATATACTGCACATGGACCTGTTAAGATGACTTCTATCTACTCCAGGGCCACATGACTTGTAGTCAGAGATAGGCCTTTTGTTTAAAATGTCAGTTTTTCTGTGGAGATACATTTAACAGCCTGTCTTAAGTCTTCTTCTTTTTTTCTGGTCATGAGACTTGAACTCAGGGCCTGGGTTACGTCCGTAAGCCTCTTTGTGCTCAAGACTAACACTCTACCACTTGAGCTACAGTGCTACTTCCAGGTTTTTTTCTGAGTCTTTTGTTGGAGATAAGAATCTCATGGACTTTTCTGCCTGGACTGACTTCAAAACAGATCTGATTCCTGAGTGTCTAGGATTATAGCTGTGAACCACTAGAGCCTGGCTCTGTCTTAATTCTTTACAAATAGAGCACAGTAGTTCTCTGGAGTAACTTGGCTGGTGAGTATGGAAAGGATTATGTGAGTATAAACCACAATTTAACAAGATTGGATTTCTCTATAAACAAACCAAAAGAAAGCATAGTTGGGTGTGTGAGGTAAGACCTGGTGACACCCAACAAAGATGTCACTATATACAAAGCGAAAATTTCCCTGTGTTTCTTTTCCTCATATTTTAATCTTATTAGATGTTGTCATATTCTAACAAAAGGGATCAAGTATAAAATAATTGATTGCCTGAGACTTAGAAAAAAAAAGTCTCTCATTTTCACCACTGGACAATGGTTGTTTCTATCCGACTTTCATCCATTAAAAAATATATTGTACCTGCTATGTGTGGAATGCCAGTGGTACTAAAAACGTAAGATATGTTCTTGTTCATCAAGAGTCAGTATCAAGATCAACACAAGTCCCTCTGTTTTCTTTAGATAATGGTGTTTTCTTCAAAAAATAATCCTTGAAACTTTTTCTTCGTTCTACTAGTTACTCTTTATCTTAAAAGGCTGATGTAGAAATTCTCACTGTACTTTATTGGTTAGCTCCTAAACTGATCCATCATTTGGTCCCTTAAACTCTGGGTACCAGAAGCTGTGCTTGGCAGTAGGGACATAGAAAAAGATGCAGTACTAGTGATGAGGAATATAAGAGTAGGAAAGACAGAGGACAAATTATAAACTAGCATTATAGATGGGTAGGAGACAGGTAGGGGGAGGGTAATTTCCAAGGTTCAGAGAAGGAAATACTTGTGTTGTTTCCTAGGTACCATCCATAAATGGGGTCCATTTGGAGCATAGAGCTTACCAGAGCTAAGAGCTTTGTGAAGCAGGTCAGGAGAAAAGAAAACATCAAGGAGAGGGTATGTGTCAGGCATAGGGAAAGTATGAGGCAAAGAGAAGGATAGATAACAAAGACCCTCCCTTGTTGGAGCAATGGAAGGAACTCTTTCTTTATGGGTGAAATTGGTGGACACAGTGGCCAGGACAGTGGAAGTAAAGGCCTGGGCAATTGGAATAGGGATAGGCAATGAGGAGACTTATATGGTCAAGGTAAGAAGTGACTATCTTAAAAAAGCGTCCTGGGTTCTGTTGATATTCAAGTTGATATTCAGTCAAGGTAGCAAGGCAGAAAAAGTGAACTTTAAGTCCTATGAATGCAGCACACAATGAGAAACTACGAAATCATGAACCATCAAAGAGGCAGTACAAAATCAGGAAAGCAATTGAAAATATAAAGTATTTCAAGTGCCAGAGGGGTGGTACAAAGAGCAAATGACACAGATGCAGGGAAAGAAGCACTGTCAGATAGGGTCAGAAGAGGAAAAAAAAGAGCCAGGCTTCATCTTTGCATTGAAGCAGCTGCTGACTTGAGAAAGACATGAGAGATAAATCAAAGAAATTACTCACAACCTACTCCCCCACAACTTTAGGCACTTTAAGCATAACTAACCAATTGTCTCCTTGGGCACCTAATTAAAAAGTTTTCTCTTCTGTGGGGGCAAATCTACATTTACCAATCAACAACCCTTCCTGAGTAAACTCCTTGGCTGTACTGCTGTGGTTTTCTAACACCTTTACACTAACCATAAAGCTCACATGCAACACAATGAGAATGTCCCTTGACACATGTTCTGGCAAGCTGACAGTACCACTGTGTCCAAAAATAAGAACTTCCTTGGAGTTCTTCCTCTCTTGAGTCCTTGGACCAACAACCCATCTCCCCAGCCCTTGAGAGGTTATATGTTACAGGCCTCTGCTTCATGTCCTTCTCCGCCTTCCTCCATCATATCCCATTCCTTCCAGTGAGATCTTCATGAGAAAACAGAGAGGAAGCTCAGTGAACCCTCCCCATGGGTATTCCAGTGGTGCTGCCCACAGGGCAGTGTTCATTCCCCACTACTGTCCAAGGCTCACCACCATCTTGCAGAAATCTGGGCATGACCCACACTGAAATGACCTGCAGCTCCAGCAAGACAGTGCTTTTAGGACTTCCTCAGCAGTTCCTTCTGTGTAGCATAGCAACTGTCATCATTGTCTGGTTGTATTTCTCTTTCCCACAGCACCTCACATCCTCTCAAGCTTGCCTATTCACCCCAGTTAGGACTCAGTTTAACATTCTGTCTTCTAAAACAGCCCTGCTGCTTCCACAAGTACAGGGCTCCAAAACTCGGTGCCCTCCTACACCTAATCATCACCTTCTATACCAACCACAGTGGCTCAAGCCACTGATTTACAACAAAACGTGAGCAGCCTTAAATGAAATTTTTATTTTGTGTTTATCTGTATTTGCACTATAGCTTCTCCAGAGCCGAACACGATAGTACTCATGCATGTGAATGCTGATTATGTTTTCCAGAAATTTGGGTATATATTTACAGAATTTGGGACATTTTACATTGTATAAAGATAAGAGGCATGACCAGAATCAACTCCAAATGGATCAAAGACCTCGGAGTCAAAGCAGACACTCTGAAAACATTACAGGATGGAATAGGAGAAACCCTAGGTCCCCTTGGCGCAGGCCAAAATTTTCTTAATAGAGACCCGGAAACACAACAAATCAAAGAAAGGTTGGACAAACAGGATTGCATGAAGTTGCAGAGCTTCTGCATGGCAAAGGACATAGCTAGCAAGATCAATAGAAAGCCCAGGGATTGTGAGAAGATCTTCACTAGCCATACAACGGACAAGGGTCTCATATCTAAAATATACTTGGAACTCAAAAAATTAAATCCCCCAACAACAAATCCTCAAAGAAACAACTGCCCAATAAATAAGTGGGCTAATGACTTAAAGAGAAACTTCTCTGAAGAAGAAAGAAGGATGGCCAATAGACACATGAAGAAATGCTCAACCTCCCCAGCCATAAAAGAAATGCAAATCAAAACAACATTGAGATACCACCTCACCCCAGTTAGAACGGCAAAAATAAGAACTCTAATAACAACAGATACTGGAGGGGATGTGGACAGAAGGGAACCTTACTTCATTGTTGGTGGGAGTGTAAACTTGTTCAACCACTTTGGAAAGTAGTATGGAGATTCCTCAAAAGACTCCACATAGAGCTCCCCTATGACCCAGCAATCCCACTTTTGGGCATTTACCCAAATGTTTACAAACAAGACCATACTAAAGCTACCAGCACGACTATGTTTATTGCAGCATTGTTTACCAGAGCTAAGATATGGAACCAACCCCTCAGTAGATGAATGAATCAAGAAAATGTGGTATATACACACAATGGAATTCTATGCCTCCATCAGAAAGAATGACATTGCCCCATTTGTTAGGAAATGGAAAGACTTGGAAAAAATTATATTAAGTGAAGTAAGACAAGCCCCATGGTTTCCCTTATTTGCAATATCTAGTATATATATGAGTCAAGCAGAAAAGGTCAGATAAGGTGATGGTAGGAAAATGAACCCTAAGATATGTATTTAAATGGTTTTTTTTTCTTTCATGCATTTGTTTCTAACGCATTTATAAGATTTTTTTCTTTGTTGCTTTGTATGTCCCTCCCCCACAGTATAACCCCTGCTTTCACTGTATTTGATGTCGGTATAATTTGTGGAGGGGAAGGGGAAAAACAAGTCGTTTAAATAAGGATACTGGTGGACCCGTTGCAACAATGAGAAGTACAAGTCATTATGTCGAAAACGAACTTTACAACTTTGGTGGGTGGGGGGCGAGGATTGAGTGGGGGGACAGGGGGAGGCTGGGAAGGGATGGGAAGGGTAAACAAAGGAGGAGGCTACAATGCTTGATAAGAAATGTACTCACTATCTTGCCCATGTAATTGAAACCCCTCTGTACAGTATTTTCACAATAAAAAAAAGAAAGTAGTACTTAAAGGGTAAAAATGATTATGACAAATAAAGCTAAGCAAATTTAAAAATTAAAAACAAAACAAATAGCCTTTCAGCAACAGATATTTGTTTTTAAACAATAATAATAGAATCTTACAACTGAATGTTAACTATATGTAGGACTTTTTCCCTAAATGCTTTATTATATTAATTTATATTTCATATCTATTCTATGAGGTAGATTCTAGTATTATTTCCCCCATTTTATAAACAATGAGTTATAAATAAAAAAAAGATATGAGGCATGTACCATATTTTTTGTACTATCACTTTTCTGCAGGAAAAAAATATGTACAGTCATGTACAATGACAAGAACAAAGATAATATACAGGCTCATGTCCATTTAGGTCAGGGTGCTGGTTAAGTAAGTTTGGGTCAGGTATTCTGCCAAGTAATACAGGAAGAGCTTTGAGGTTTCAAAGCTTTGGGGACTTCTCAGTTGAAGGTATGGGATTGTGGACCTGGCAATACTCTGAATCATTCACAGGTGAGAAAAGGAGGTATGGAGGTGATGTTAGCGCCAGGTAGGTCATTGTCTTTCCTTTCCTCTAAAAGAAAAACCTGGGGCACATACAGGGATAAATACTTATTCAAGCTCACAGCTCATTACTAACAAAGCTAAACTAAACTAGTATTCTGTCTCTATAGAACTCTCTCCAACAAGCCAATGATGAGAAAGAAAAATGGGAGTAGAGTTGTAAGGTGCTCATCTCACAGTACCTTCTCTCACTTCCAAGATCCAGGGAAGCAAGAACAGAGTCCTGGCATCTGAACACACACACAGAGCTACTTTCAACAGTTAATTCCTACAAAAATACTGAATCCTTCAGAGAGTAGAGCATTAGAAATAAAGTCATTTAAGGGAGAATAAAGGGAACAGATCATATTAGTCTTCTGAGAAAACTGTAAGTTAATACAGTGCTTCCTAAAGGAGTAGCATGTGAAAAACAATTGATATGGTTTGTAGACAAAACTTCTCATCTTATTAATTGCAAATTACAAATCCTTTTCATGTAATGTCATGTGATTCTGGTCACTCAATTCAGGAGTGATACTAATTTCCTTTCAATATAAAATTAAGATTGAAAAGAGGAAAGATTACATGCTACTATTATACATGTCATTTGGATATGGAAAAACAAAGTCACATGGGTGGTATGTGGTATCAGGTTTACAGGAAGGCATTTGTCACAAGATACACCCACCAACAGTATTACTTCACCTATCATGACTTAAATGAAAATATCTAACATTTTATCTCAGGACAGGTACATACCACACAAACACAAAGGTTAATGGAGAAATGGATGGTACTGCTCAGGATAGACATGACTATCCAAGAGTTTGAGAACCTTCCTCAATACCAAGTAAGTTAGAAGATTTGTGGGTTCCCAAGCTCAGGATGCTTCTCAGTTGCAAATAAGGGACTGTGGATCTGACTGCTGGCATCAGAGAACCTATACCCCAGCATACCTGTTACCTCATGGCAAGTGTTCCTTCCTGAAGGGGGTTAGAATAGCTCTGATCTCTGTTAGGAAAAGGAAGGCTTTGGCAGCTGTGCCCTCACTCATGAGCCACATTACAATTTATGGGCATGAGGAACCACATACATGACTCAAAGGCAAAACCAACTGCCTTCTTAAGATCCTTCGGTAAAATTTCAAACTTAATCTTTATATTTGAGGTTCACATAGAAGTAACAAAGCATAAGTCAATGGCTTATAGATTACTACATAGTCAGACCCTATTAAAAATGATTAATCAGTATTATCCTAAGTGGTCAGAGGTGAGGGCAAAATGCCTAGAAGGACTGCAGGGCTGTCTCTCAAGTTTAATCTTTGCTTGCCTCCAAAGCCCAGAAAAACAGAAGCATTTGGGTTCTAAGCATTTGGCAGCTGTGAAGGTCTCTCGAGAAGAAGGCACCACATATGAAAGGCTAGGGCGGTGAAAGGCTGAGGACATCAACATTCATCTGGAGGGGTGCTGCTCTTGGAAGCCAGACTAGTAGACAGCAAACAGCACAATCAGGAAAACTATTGGCTTCTGCTTATTTCAGCATGAGGTCAGCTGACTTGCTTTTCTTCAGTTTTAGATTTCAAAATCAGAGACATGAAATTCTAGGAAATTACAGCAGAAAAATCCTTCTCTCTCTCTCACCTCAATATTTCTGCCCTTAGTTACTTACCTAACAGTTAGAACAAATAAACAGAAGTCTTGAAATTGTGTTGTTTTGTTTTGTTTTTGGCAGTTCTGGGGTTTGAACTTAGGGCCTTGTTTTTGCTAAGCAAGCATTCTACCCCTTGTGTCATATATCAGCCCTAGGACGCCTGAAATGATGAAATTTTTCTCTAGTATGATTCATTTGTTTGTTCAAACCTTAATATACAAATCAAGCATTTGATAGGAATTACAAAACGTGTTGGATATGCAGTTGCTGAAGAAATGAGAGTTGTCATGGTTTCTGTACACAAGCCCATGTGCTTGGGAACAGAAGTACAAACGGCTCCCTGGCAAGCTCAAAGATTCATTAGAAGTTTTTCCAAAATGTGTGCGCCAAACATACGCTTACTCTACAAGTATTTCCTAGTCTCTACCCCAGAAGAGGTGGGGTTTGGCCAGCAAGTACTTCTCTGTGAAACATAGATAGGGTTTAACACATTTAACCACTGGATTTCTCATCACCACAAAATAATCAAAGCCAGTATAACAAGGATCCTTCCACAGAGCCTTCCTATGAACAGGGAAAGAGGGAAACAAATGTCTTATCTGGGCAAAGTGGTAGCATAATGAGAGGAAGGGGAATATGTTAGGATCTGCAAGCTGTGGGAAATTGGGTTTCAATGTGCTCAGGACATACTGAACACACACCAGGTACACTTACCTGATATGATCCCATTTGATCATCATGACCTTTTCAGGTGATGGATTATCACTATCTTTTTTTTAAATGGCTCAATTCTTTTAAGTCGACACTACTTTTTTATTGTAAAGATACTGTACAGAGGGGTAAGGTAACAGCACATTTCCTATCATTTCCTATCGAGCATTGTTACTCCCTCCTTTGTTTTTCCCCTAATTATCCCTTCCCTCCTCACCTCTCCCCCCTTCCCCCCCAAGATGTAAAGTTCACTTTCAACATAGTGTTTTGTATGCCTTAGTATTACAATAGGTCAACCTGTATCCTGGTTTTATCTATATCTTTTTCAATGATGAAACTGATCTATGGGATGGAGTCAGAAAGTATCATCTCAGAGCCTGGGATGTTACTAATCCTCCTGCCTCCAGTGCTCTGAAGAGCTGAGTCAGTACAGCTCCTGTGTGCAGTGCAATGACCCTGGAGAGGCACGACGGCAGAAAGCAGAGGCCCCTCACAGTAAGCTGTGCAGCCACCAAGTACCCCAGAGTCACAGATCTGTCCTACTATGGGTATAGCCACACAGGAGATACTGGTAGTTCTAGTGAGGACACAACACCTTCTCAAAAACTCTACATTCAGAAATGTATGTTTTCAGCCCATTTTAATTAGTGTACACTAAAACCATATGGAATTACTCAATTCCACTTCTCTCACAGGCTATCCTAATTTCTTGATGTGCTAGTGATGAAAATTACGATTATCCCATAAACCCTCAACCCTTAAGACAAAAATAGCAGTGGAAGTTGGGATATCAAAAAGGAAAAAGAGTGTTGGGGTATTAAAAGACTCTTAACTATCTTAGCATCATGTTTTCCAACCCTAGAATTATTGTAATAGAAGCAAAATGAGGGAACCAACAAGTAATATGGGTGATTCTGATGCTTACTCCAGGCTTAGAGCTATTAATCTAAGCAACCCTCAACCTGCCTTTTAATTCATGAAGCAATTCCCATAGAAAAAGTGGAAAAATCATTTTCTGCCCTACCAATTTCCAATTCAGTGTCAAACTAAGACCATGTGAAAATTCCAAAAGATTCTCATGAGAAATTTTCAAATGTGAAAATGGACTTAACTTTCATTTCCTGTACAGAAACAGCATGAGGTTTATTATTAGAGAAAATAAATGTAAAATTTCAATAAAAGCACTACATATTTTTATGCACATGGTTCACTTGAGGATTAAACTGCTCCGAGAGAACAATCTGGCCATCAGTTTTTATAATGGACTCAGAAACTCAAAGGATACACAATTATAATAACCTTCTTAACATAAGATACAAGGTACATTTTACATATAATAATTTCAGAAACATAGTCTTCCTAAAACTGATAAGAAAATGAAACAGATGGGAAGGGATGGAAAGGGGAAACAAAGAGGAGGCAACAATGCTTGATAAGAAATGTACTCGTTATCTTGCCCATGTAATTGTAACACCTCTGTACGGTATTCTCACAATAAAAAATAAATAAAATTTAAAAAAAAAGAAAATGAAACAGGAAGATCACACCTTGGAGTGAGCATGGTATTGTGAATGAAAACAACTCTTATAGAAAGCCATTTTGCAAGCCATATTCTGACCTTTTAAGCCTATTTCTTGATCAGATTAGAAGTCAAATCTCCAAATGAAAAAGTTATATGCACAATATATATCTATTATAAACCTTAAATGAGGGAGACAGTATGTGTAACAATATGGAAATGTTATATTTAATAAAGTATCATGTGACAATCCAAAATGCAAGCTAGAGATGAACATTAAAAAGATGATACAGAATTTTATCTCCATAATAACTAAATTTTTAAAAAATCAATGGACAGGCCAAGAGCTTGTGGCTCATACTTGTAATCCTTTCTACTTAGGAGGCTGAGATCTGAATATTGCAGTTCAAAGCCAACCTGGGCAAGATAATTCCATGAGACTCTTTTCCCAATTAACCACAAAAAGCTGGAAGTGGAGCTGTGGCTCAAGTGGTAGAGTGCCAGCCTTAAACAAAAGAACTCAGGGACTGCCACAGCCCCAAGTTCAAGCCCCAGTAACAACACACACACACACACACGCGCGCGCGCGCGTGCGCATGCACGCATGCACACATGCATGCATATATGCATGCATGTTAGAATTTGGGGAAATTTTTCCTTTTTCAACACTGGGGTTTGAACTCAGAGCCTGTGCTCTTTGAGACAGACACTCTATCACAAAGTCACTCCTCACACCCTTTCATTTTTCTTTTCACTCACCTTCTGTTTGGGGAGAGCAAAAATTAAATATTAACATTAGTAAAAATGTGTCTTCAAGAAGCATTAAACACTTTCAAACTTCACTTTAGATAATCAGTTTGTGACTATGTATATGTGTGTGTATATGTACTATATGTATACAAGAATGTTCATGGGGGGAAAAAAGAGACTGGAGAAAGAGAAGGGAAAACCATCAAATTAGTCACTTCCAAAGAACAAAAGATGAATTAAAATGAGACATAAAAATATCCTTAGCTCCCTCTAAGAATCAAGTCACACCACAGACCAGAAGTGCTACCCACAGACATGATGATGCAAAGGGAAGAGCAATAAATCAAAAACAACCTCTACCAGCCATGATTTTTTTCTCCAAAAATAATGTTAATCACAGGATCTAGCAAGCAAGCTAACATTTGTTGAGCTAAATTTTAAACAAATGACTCTAACTTCAAACTATTATTAATCACAACTGATCTTTAAAAGCCATTTGGGTTTATGCCTGTGACGCAGGGAGCAAGTCTAAAACATGAGTTCTTCAAAGTCTAAGAATCCCAACTTTCTGCCAAACAGGGTTGCCTGGCCTTGTGCCGGCACAGCCACAGCTGGAAATGCTACTGTGTTGGCTACAGGATACCAGCTTCTTCTACATGTGAGCAATAACCCTATCACAAAGCTTAGTTGGATACCAATCTTCTGGATTCTGTGAAGATGTACTAATCAGAATTAGGTGATATTTTTCATTCCCAAAGCACTCAAAAATGATTGAGGAGAAATGACGAAATGAAGTAGATGTGCAATTTCAGGCAAAGTTCAGAACTTTATAAATCAGCAAAACATACACTCTGTTGCCAACAATTCTCAAGGCACTTCAGTGGCACAAACTGTAAGACATCAGCTCATGATGATTAGGAAACAATTACCAAGAAAAGACTCCATTAAAAAAGAATAAAGGAAAAAATCTAACCATCCATCCATACAGGTTTAATCTGAAACACTTGACTTAGTATCCCCGGAGCATGTGTTCAAAGCAGACACACTCTGCTGTTAAGATTTTAAAGCTACCATGAAGGCATGCCCATTTTAATTGTTGTACATTAAAACTATAAAGTTACCCAATTCCACGTCCCTCACAGGGTGTCCTAATCTCTGGCTATGCTAGTTATAAAAATTATGATTACCCCATAAGACTAAACCCTTAGAATAAAGTTATCAGCGAAAGTTAGGACATTAAAAGAAAGGAAAAAGGATAAAGTTGAGGGTATTAAAGACTTCTTGCATTACTCCTCGCATTGGGTCAGAGGAGGGCAAAACATAAAGTATAATTTAGATACAAATAGAAATCTAAATACATAAAAAAGTTCTTCTGTTCATGAGGGACCATTTCAGACATATACTCTGTAAAGTAACTTTCCAGTTGTGGAAAATATGAAATGCACCAAGTTGATATGAAATGCACCAAGTTGTGCTATAAAAACCAGTTTGTGAGCTGGGTGCCAGTGGCTCACGCCTGTAATCCTGGCTACTCAGGAGGCTGAAATATGAGGACTGTGGTTCAAAGCCAGCCCAGGCAGTAAAGGCTGTGAAACTCTTAACTCCAATAAACCACCAGAAAACTGGAAGTGGTGCTGTAGCTCAAGTGTAAGAGCACTAGCCTTGAGCTGAAGAGCTGAGGGACAGTGCTCAGACCTGAAGTTCAAGCCCCATGACCAACAAAAAAAATAGTGTGAGGGTTGTTGGGGTAAGAATACTCCTTACTACTTCTGTAAATGTACTTAAGCATTCCACTAGGTATTTAAAGTTGGTTTAAGTACACAAAAGACAAGTGTGAAAGCTTACTGCAAGAGAGAACAATTTTAAAACGAATGGCAAATGTTTCCATAACTACCACGGCAACAATTCATCAAATTCCTCCACTAAGATAACTCATCAACAAAAGTCACCTAGCCAGGGTTCCCAATTTAAATTAGACTCATTCAAAAGGTACAGCCTGCTTCTTACAAAGAATGACTTCCAAATGACTTCCAAATGTGAAACATGGCCTTTCTCAACAATCAAATCATACAAAGGAAAAACCATCCATAGGAACAGAAGTCACCGTTAAATTTATTTGTATATTCTCAAATTAAACCTGCCTTGTGAGAAAAACAAAGAAGGAAGGAGATGAGGAGAAAGTCATATAGGAAGACAAGAAGAAATAAAACATACATCAACAAACAAAAGAATTAGTTTTCAGTCATCATTTCTTCTCCTGAATTTCAAACATAATGCCATTACATACTACTTATTGGCTGTAAGTCAAATATAAATGTCCATGTGCAGCTAGAAAAGAGGATTTAAGGAACAATATAGGCCCTCTACATTCCTCTTCTCCTTTGTAACAGTAGCATCAAGAAAATGTGGATAAGGACAATATTAGATCAGATGCTTACCATTGCTCACCATCCTCCTGGCTACTTCCCACAAAACAAGTCCAAAGGCCCAAATATCGACCCTCTTGTAAGAATCAAAACAATCCACCTGGATGGTTTCATCTAGAACTTCGGGGGCCATGTAGCGCTTGGTGCCCACACGGGGGTTGTTCCCTACATCAAGTTGATTGGTGCTCTGGGAATGCATGACTGCCAGGCCTAGAAGAAAGAAGACAACCATGTCATTAAACTCACTTCCTCTCATAGATGGCTGCTAAAGGATTTAAAATAAGCCCAATCAAAAGCGCCCTCTGGTGATAGGTGTGCTCACTGCTGTGTTAAACCCAGAATAATCCCCTGCATTAGTCATGACTTTTGGGAGTGAGAACAGTGAGAGGGACTAAGGCCAGAAAAATGAGGAGACTATTAGGTTAATACACGAGCCTCTAGGAGACAAAAAAAAAAAAATGTTGAGCCACTGACATACCAACACACAACAGCAATATGAGGCCAATGTTTGAAGTTCACAGGAAAACAGGCTTGCATGTCATAAGTGAGCCTGAAAGTGTCTTAACAAGGAGCAAATGAAGCGCTGGAAATCCACTACTGCCCCCACTCATCTCCAAACACAAATTTCAAACAGTGTGAGACTGAGAACTTGAGGTAATTGGTCACCTTATAAAAGAGTAGGCTGTGACAGACACTGTTACATTCCTAAAAGGAGGGCTGCACATCTAGGTAATCAGGCTGACTAAACCGATAGGGTTTTCTTTCTTTAGAATGAAGAAAACAGTATTAAACCGGACCTTGATTCAAAGAGCATTTCTCAGGAGAATGGTTCTGAAACACTTAACCATGGCTCATTTCAGAATTCCTCAGTCAATTAGCAAGATGACTCGCCTGGCATTCCTCACTAGCCAGTGGGGATGGACAGATTGTGCATGGTTTATTTGAAGATGGGATTATTTATTGATGCACATACAGATCAACTGAAAATGATTGCTTTTAACACTCAGTATAATGAAAAGTGTCAAATGGGAATAGGCTGTCCCTATGAACTTCTGTAATCTAAAGATCCCTTAGAAGTACCTTAAGCAATCTGGAGAGAGATTTTGCTCTCAGCCCATAGCTCCAAATACATGAGATGCTGATTCCATGCAATGTCACAGAGAGAGCAAACACCATCTCATCTTAATAATTAGCGAAGATATCAGCAAATATCATTGATTAAAGAAGGCTGTAGGTACACCTCCCCTTATTTTTATAATCATCTCCAAGATTCAATGGAGTAATAAAGAGACAATCAAGTGTTTTTAAAACCATAAAAGGCAAGTTACAAACAGTTCTATTTGTTCACTTGGCTTACTCATCATCTTAAGATAGGAGGTAGCTCTGTGGAGAGGTCGACAGGACTGCCATGGATGTGTACAGGTCAAATGTGGTGATGACTACAGCCTTGACCCATAGCTTGGCTGTAAAAACCCCCCTCCCCCGATTCTCTGCATGAGAACCACACTGACCTTCAAAGGAACTTGCAGGATAATACATTGATTTTAAGCTGCTAATTTTAACCTAGTGCTACAATTATTAAAGAGACAAAAACAAATATAACATGTAAAATTTGAATTCTTCTCTGAAAAACTAGAAAAAAAATTGCTGTACGTGGTAACATACATCTGTAATCCCAGCACTTGGGAGGCTGAGCTATGAGGATCACAAGTCTAAAGCCAGAATGAGATACATTACAAATTTAATGAAAGCTTAAGTTACACAGTGAGACACTGTCTCACCAAGCACACAAAAATCTGAGAAACTTAAAGGTAATAAAGAATTATCAAGACGTGTTAGGTGAGATAAACTGTGATATGCAGCAGATGAATTTTAAGGTGTTTTAGAAAATGCATTTTGAAGTACTTAGAAGTGTTTCCATGTCTGCAACCTAGTCCCAAACACATTAGGAAAAATATGCACTCAGCCACATAGAAAGCCAAATATATAAAACTTTAGTAGATTTTTTTGTCGGTCATGGGGCCTGAACTCTAGGCTTAGGCGCTGTCCCTCAAGGCTAGCACTTTACCATTTGAGCCACCGCGCCACTTCCGGCTTTTTGTGTATGTGGTACTGAGGAATTGAACCCAAGACTTCATGCATGCAAGGCAAGCACTCTACCACTGAGCTACCTTCCCAGCCCAACTTTAGTAATTTTTGAATCTAGTTGTTGAAGATTTTAAGTAACTACTCAACATTCTTTCAACTCTTGTGGATGTTTAATGTTTTAGTGCTATAAAATAATAGTTGTCTTTGGCAATATTTATAATAGAACTGAATTTCTAATGACTCCTCCTTAGTTTCTGTGAAAAAATACTATATAAAATATGCGTGATGTGAAAAATACTATATAAAATATGGTTTTACAAGAGCTAGTTTCTCCACGAAATTATCAATTCCCTAATGACTTTTTGGCACAAATTTTTACACCAATGTATATATCTAACTGGAAGACTGCAGACCAGTAGGAATGCAGTTGAAGCAATAACAAGCTAAATGTAACTGAACATGTTCCCATTCCCTTCTATCAAGTCCCATGTACTGAATCTAAGAGCTATCTCACTTTATCTATTCTTGTCAGACCACTGGATTACACAGCAGTTATCATTTAAATCTTTATTACTTGCTAGCATTGATAATAATTCTTGAATCCTGTAAGGAAGGCTTGAATGAATTTTAGTGACAGAACACATTATTGTGGAAGTTTCAAAAATACAGAGGTATAGTAGGTAACATCTAATACTGGTGGTATTCCTCACGCTAAGACCCCTTGGTCCTTTACATGAATGTAAGCAGTGCTTGCACATAGGTAAGCAGATTTGTGCAAAAATACAGAATAAGTATGAAGAAAAGTCAGACTATTACATTACCCTGACTGCTCTAACAGCTGCCTTCAAGTCCTATAATACAACTGAACTGCCTGCAGAAACTTTGAGGTCATGCTCTTAACACTTGGGGAACATTATAAAATAATTTTCCAAAACTGAAAGACTATAAAGAGACTCAAAAGAAGTAAATTTTCCTAACATGTAAAATCCCTTGTGTTAAAAAACAGAAATATAAATTAACCTTATAATTTAACATAACTAAAACTAATTTTGTCTAAGTCCATATCATTCTAACAATAAGTACAACATTATAAAACATAATTAATCAAGAAAAATAAGGACTCTCAATAGTCTATTAAAGTGAATAACCCAATACTGTAACTCAGTTCTTATTAGCACAATTATTCAGCCATTATTCTACGAGTCTAGGATGAATGTGGTTTAAATAAAAATGCCACTATACATGAAAATTATCTTATTTATAGTGCAATTAAAGCTACATTAGTAGTTCTCTAACACCATATGAATAAGCCATTTCCTTAGGGTAATGAATGAGTGGGTTCAAAGCCTATTTTCCTCTTTCCCAAATTGGTCATTTTGCTTCAGTATAGAAGAATGCTTTCAGAAGCTGTTTTAAAGACAAACTCTTTCCATAAAAATGTAGAATTGTGCACCTACTTTGTGTGAGAATCTGTGAAATCAGAATGAAATGGTAATAATGGTTGTTTCTGAGGGTTTTTGCAGGAACTAACTGAATGAGCCCAGGTGACTTTCTAAGTATATAATGGGAAAGTCTTGATAGCCATAGTCTTGATAATGCATAAAATGGGATTTACAGCATTTCTAAGAATGGTCATAAGTATTGAATGTTTCAGCACATATTTCACCTAAAAGAATAAACAAATATGTGTCTAATTTATACACCAGTAAACTATTGTGCATGTTGAAGCTGTTATAAGAAAGGTAGTCTTTATCTTTCGTTTACATTCCAGTGTTTCAAAGATTATAGTGAATGGATAGATGGAAAAATGGGTGGATGGATGACAAAGCTTAGTAAAAGAGGGGAAATTACTGATGGGAAAATCCAAGTGGTGGGTATACAGTTTGGATTGTAAGGTTCTTTCCATTTTTCTGGGTGTTCAAGTTTTTCATAACAACACATGAGAAAAGAGGGGTAACTTAGCAAACACTGGAGTTAAACCTAAGTAAAAGTAGAGATTAAAAATATTTTTTAAGATATACCCAAATCTGCTATGCAACACTGTCCATTCTTCTTCACTAGGATGTTTTTGCTCTTTAAATCTCGATGAGCAATAGCTGGTTTTCCTTGGGTCCCAAATATCTCTATGTGCAAATGTGCAAGACCACTGGCTATGGACAGCACTATTCGAAGGCAGCTAACTGTATCCAGTGTTGTGAGCTGAAGATAGTCATACAATGATCCCATTTCATGGTAATGTGTAATTAACCACAACTGGGTACTGGAGTGTCTTGACGTCATGTCAGAAGCAATGAAACCTGGAGAGAGCAAGAACAAAATTAGCACATGTGAAACTTCCACACATTGTATCTTTTAGTATTCAGAAGTGAGACGCTTACAGTTGTAAATAGAGATCTAGACACTTTACTAAACATTCTCAAGAAACCTAAATATACCAAAAGAACCCTTAATCTTTAATAGCTTCCCCCCACAAAATGCCCTAAGTCATAAGACACCCCCCCCCATTCAAAAGACATTGTATCTGTGTAGGCTCTAACTGAATTTTCCCCAAGGAAGAGAAATCTGATTAAATAAATGATAAGCAAATCTTTATTTCATTACCTTCCCTAAGTGCTATCAGTCTTAAATAAGAATTTTGTTTGCCCATTAATTATGTTCTAAGTCTATAGAACATAATTGAATATTTATATAAGCAGGATACTTCTTCACTGTTTACCTCTCAAATATCTGATTGCTTCACAATGCTTGAATACTTCTGTTGGATATTTGTGTTTTGCACCAAGCACTCTATTATTGATGGAGGTGGCATAGGCACCTTAAGTTGGAACTCTGGCATGGACACTGGATTGTTCATACCATAGGAGAAAGGATTAGAGTCTATGTCTCTTGCTTCACAATCAAAGGCACCCTCGCTGGCTCTTCAAGAGCACATAAAACTCATTCTGAAGTGAGGTGATCTATGTGAGCTCAGTGACTATGCTCCCAAGGGACCAAGTACCTCAGGTAGCTGTGACAATAGAGGCCACATCAAACAAAGCATCAGCTGTTGACAGGTATACCCAAAGCTGTACAACTTGATTATAATACTGACTCCAACATCCCCAAAATTGTGATCTTTCCCAAGTCACATAAAATCTCCACTTTAGTTTCTTTACTTCTAAGATGAAGATATCTGCAACGTTTATCTCATGAGGTAATTTTGAAATAAAAGAGGCATTGTGCTGAAAATGCTTAAATACCTAACATAAAGTAAGCATGGAAGACTAGCTGGTATCTACTATATTTTAGCATAGCCCAGAGCTCAATTAAAGCCATAACAACGACTTTATAATTTGTTTGCAAATTGTTTCCTTCTCTTCTCATAACTCTCAGGAAATTCTGAAAAAAATACACATTTTAATAGTTCAAGAGAGTTTGGGTGTTGAATGGTGGCCGCGGCTGCATAACAGTGCAAATGCACCTAATGCCATTGAACTGTGTGTTCCAAATGGATGAAGGGGAAAATACTTGGTTGTGTTTTTAAAGAGCATAAAACAAGACTTCTGAGAAAATGCTCAGCTTAATCAATGTCTTTGGGTTCAGTGATGGGGAAAAGAATGCTAACAAATGTAACTTTGAACAAAGTCACATAGTAAGCCTCTGCTAGTCAACACAGGAGATAACAGTTTCTCTTTCCATACCACTGTTCCAGCCATCATATGACACAATTTTCCATTAGCCACCGATGTGCTAATTTCCATACCAGAATAGAAGGAAGGCTTGCAATTCAAACTGGTCCATCTTAAAGGTACTATGTTATTGTGTGATAAGTTCAATTAAAGATAAAAAAGAGGGCTCAAACTTTTAGTTGGATGTATATAGAGGTAAATCGACAAGATAGAGTATAATTTATATATTTTGGGAAGCTAGCATTAGCAATACTCTCAAGTGGGAGGGACTGTGAGCCAGGCACAGTGTGGCATGTGTCTCTGCTCCCAAGCACGGGAGGCTGAGATAGGTGGACTGCTTGAGGCCAACCTGGGCAAAACAGTTGGACCTTGTCTCAAAAAGATAAACAAAAAGAGAAAAAGAAGCAGCAGCAGCAGCAGTAGCTTTCCAAACACAACAGGCTCTTTTGATAAGAAAGAAAATGATCACAGAAAACAAAGCTTTTGTGCCCAGGAAGCCAGAAAAGTGGGGAAAGGAAAGCTGTCAATCTCTATGACATTTCTTGACTAGAGGTAGTAATCCATCCATATGGCTGTGATTATAATGAGAGGATAAAGATATCATAAATTCAGAATTTCTACACATCATTGTGTTATAAGAAACAATGTCTTATCCTATGTGTTCATACTAAGGGAATATAATGTGAATCATATTTTAAAAGTATCTTTTAAATTTCCCTTGTGATTAAATCTAATTTAGTAAATATTTATTGGGTACTGTCACATGCTAGACATTGTGCTCAGCACTGGATATGAATGTAAGAACAATGGAAATGAGTTTTGCCACTGGTGTACAATGGAGGGATATCACAGATCACTTACCTGAGGTGCAAGGATAAGAGACAATGTGTGTAGTATGCAATATCGCAGAGTATTCTGCGTAGAATATCTGATTCCCATAGTATGAAAGAGGGATGGGTAGATGTGTCCTTCCTTCAAGTCTTATACCTTGCATGCTTAAAGCTAGGTACACTTCCCATTAAGATTAATTCCGCTGCTTAGGAATACGTACTTCTTGTACACCACGGCTTCTAATACAATCAACTCTCAATTTGTTGTTTAAACCTTAGTAAGTTCCAGAGGCAGAAGGAAAGTTGAAACATTCATGGGCAATTTTCACTCCAAATTTCAGAAGCAACTTCACTGCTAGATGGCAATCTAGAAGACTGCAGTGTGCAGCACAGAGCTGCAGGTTAAGAGTCAGCCTGCCTACTATGTTCTTAGATCTCCTGCCTCGCTTGGCTGAACATCAGTTGCCCCATTAGTTAAAACTGGGAAAATAAGACTACTTACTTTCTTATGGTTAGGGTAAAGATTACATGAGAACACGTATGACAAATACTTCTAACGGGTCAGTATCCACCGTGACTTTTGGTGGTGTTACTGTTGCCATTGTAGCTATTACCCTTAGGTCTCTAACTGCCATGCAATGTGGGGTATAGGCAGAAAAAGGTGAGGATGTGCAAAGCAGCACAATTTCCATGGGGAGAAACTGGAGGGGACTGCAAAGTCTGGAAGGGGGTTGCTAGAGGATCCAGAGCAACATGAACAAGGAAGAGAAATAAATGTTATGGCAACACCAAGCAATGGCAATACTGATCTAACTGAATGTGAACACAAGTCTACCTGTAGCCCTCAAATGGACAGTCTTGAATGTCAAGCCTAGAAATCACAAAAGTTGCAGTCAATTTTGTAGTCAAAGCCACCCTGAACAGAAAGATGACAGCAACAAAGCAAATGAAGGGCATTAGGTGAGGACTAGGGCCCAAGGGGACAGAAAAAGAAAAGAAAGAGATCAACAGCAGAAACTGGAATGATTTGAAGCAGAGCTTTGGGCAACCTACAAACCATCATTTACTGACAGGCTTCCTCAGATTTAAGAAATTGATAGCAGCAGGATAGAAACACATTCTTACATCATCTTTAAGCCACACCAAAACTAATAGCCAACACTATCATTTACAGTTTAAAAAAATCTGTGTAAAATTTACATCATCTATTAAAGCAGCATTCCAAGCAGCATTCCCTATACATGTATTATTATGAACACATTTAGAAACTGAAAACTACAGAAGTCAATGTCCCCCAGGACTATGTTCACTCCTTCTATTACCATAGCCACATTTCAGTGGGCACTTTACATATTTCACAAGTGTTGCTAAGCTTTAGTTTCCAAATTAAGATGTATGCTGAACTGCTCTGTAAATCTGGTCTTTAAAAATGATGCCTAGTTTGAGAGAATGTGCATTTCATTATGATGTCCCCAAGAGCTGTGAATCTCTAGGAAAGAGTCCAAAGATCTTTCTTAGTTTGATTCAAGTAATAAATATTCAAAAAGGGTGGAGTTTAGAACAACTCTAGAAGCCTTGAAGTGAACAAGATGGGACAATTTTTTTGTTGTTGTTTAAATAACGAGCTGCAGATGTAGGAATAAGAATGAGCAATAACGGATTTCCTTCTTATCATCCACACAATCTTATGACTTATTTTCAGATTTAAACAAGAAATTGGTGTTAAAGGAAAATAAAACAGAACATGCATGTTGTATATCCCAATAGAAGTCTCTAAGAGAGACTAAAACTCACACTCAGCAAACAAGAGCAGGGGTATGCACTTCTCTACTCAGATCCGTTAAGGAGAGGTAAATGCTCATACTTACCTAAAATGTTCTCATGCCTCAACATCACAGTGTTGTACAGCTCTGTCTCCCTGAACCATGACTTCTCATCCCGGGAAGAGAAGATCTTCACAGCAACATTTTCCCCTTGCCAACTGCCCCTCCATACTTCACCATACCTGCCTTTCCCTGTGGAAAGTGAGATAGATGTGACTCTAGAGGTAAGTATGCAAGAAGCAGCCAGCCTGGTGATTCCTACAATCTAGCCAATGAGTCCAGCACCTGCAACTCTTTAACATGCCAGTAGGTGAGATTTAGAAGAATACAGATGATCAGATTTCAATATAGTACTGAAAGCCTAAAAGAGTGTGTAATGAGAGTAATTCAATGCCTTGCTTCTTTCCTTCCTTCCCTCCTTCATTCTGGATCCAAACAGGGATTTTCTAAGCACACAAATCTGAAGTGTATACACTTTTTTTTTCACAAAGAAATGTCTAAGTTCTGAGGATTAAAAACTATTACAACCAGGCAGGTAGTACTGATGGCTCATACCTATAATCCTAGCTACTCAGGAGGCTGAGATCTGAGGATAGTTGTTCTAAGTTTGTGACAATCCTATGTCCAATTAACTACCAAAAACAGCTGGAAGTGGAGGTATAATTCAAGTAGTAGAGTATTAGGCTTGAACCCAAAAGCTCAGGGCCAATGCTCAGGTACTGAGTCCCAGGACCAGCACACTTGCATGCAGGCACGTGTGCAGGCAGGCAGGCACACACACACACACACAAACACACAACAACAACAGCAACAACAACCTAATACAACCAAACACAAAACTGTTTAAGAGACTGTTGAATTCATTACCACTTTCCTTATAGGAAGATTTACAACTATTCTGATTTCTCACACTGGTCATGAGTATTTGTTTATTAGTTAGCCCCTGCTGTACCACAAAAGGCTACACTCAAAAGGACACTAAAAGAAGAGATTCTGAAAACTATAGTGACTTCAATTGTGAAGTGACCTGTCTAGTGTTCATTACCAACATGCTCCCCTTTTCATTCTCTGTAATTATAGGTAGGGGTGATCAGGGCAGGAGGAGGTACCATGAGGACCAACTTGAGGTCAAATCAACCTGGATGTCAATGCAATAGGAGACAGAACTTCCGGGCAGAGAGGCTGTCTGCTCAGTCACATGATGACTGGGACCACAACACCGTGATTAGCAGCTACAGCATCACTCACATGTACGAAACTATAGTGCTTTTCTGGAAAACTAAGCCAATGATATCCCAAACAGGAAAAGAAGGCAGGTGTGTCCAACAGACACTCTGGAGCAATCAACAAAACCACTGAATTAGACACAGGGTATGATGGCCAAGGGAGAGTGCTTGACTAGCATAAGTGAGGCCCTGAATTCCATTCCCAGCACTGGGGAAGGGAGAGACAAGACACTGAAAGTAGGTTCCCTGATAAAAACCAACATCCCCATTCAATACCAATGATTGATCTAAAAGGATTTTATGTGTGGTTGATAAGTACTGTCAGATAATACAAAATCTATTTAGTACAGGATTCATTTTAATCAAGTCAAAGCAACTGCTCAGCACTGGGAGCTAGAGATAAGCACCAGCACTAAGATGCTATGAAAATTAGCTGCAAGAAAAAAAAGATATGCTAATCTTTTCCTGCCTTAGGTTCCATTTTATGTCTTGATTTTTTTTTCTTTTTCCCTCATTTTTTTCATTGGAAAGGAAAGAAATATATCCCAAAGAATTGTGGACATAAAGTTGCCTCAAATCTCTTTTTTTGGTTTTTCTTTAAGAAAACAGACGATATGTGGCAGGGTATGTAGATAAAATTAAAATAGAATTCTATTTCAATGGTTTTCAAATACTTCTCAGTTGTCAACGGCTTTTTGCAAATGCAATCTTAGGCAGAAGCCCCTAAAACAAAAGAGAATTGCCTGATAGCCTTGATTAGGGGGTCCTATGAAGATCCATCCAGGCACCTGAAACTTAGAGGTCACTGAACACTCTCTGCAAATGACTGACCTGTCAACTTCCCATGTTTCTGAACTACAATTATTAATACGACAATCCAGGCAGTTTAATACCTTTCTTTTTGCTGAAAGCTGTAGCATACACCACAGGTTTCAGAAGAGGCTTTGCTTTCAGTGGAGACTTTAGTGTTTAACCCAACAAAAATGCAATCAAATATGCACTGCTCTGAAATATGCTAAAGAATACCAATGGGACCAGAAATAGCACATACTCATAAAGGTGCAATTGGACTTGGGGGCTAATCTGTGAGTACTAAGTTACAGATGCATTGCTACCCTGTAAATGGTGAGTATCTGGGACAGGAAAGGAGAGGCTTTCTTCCTATCACAACCTGGACTTCTTGTTCAGAATCAAGCAGAATGCAGGATTGTATGAGAAGACAGCTCTGGTTGTATGTAATAGGCCTGTGTGGAGCTTTTCCATCTTTGTCTATTCTTACTCTGCTGTGGAGGAGTCATGAACAGTAGAAAGCAATGTCAGAAACTATAGACCTAGAGAAAAGGCATCATGGCTGCTGCTCTACCCACCTCCTCAGTTGCTACTACCAACTTTAGGAATAATTCTCCATGAAGACAGGAAGAGAATACACATCAGTACTGAAGAGGTACAAGAAGCTATGATGCACAGCTACCTCCCCCCCAAAAAAGATGATAGGACCAGCAGCTGTGATGCTCCACTCACAGGTACCCTGGACAATGGGAGGAGTTTGGTAACTTTATATCCCTGCTCTACAGCCATCTCTGTATGCCATGGAAAAATTATTGAAAATTCATTTGCCATATGCAAACACCCAGTTGATACAAGAAACTAACAAATACTGACTTTAAAAAAGCATTTGCAAGGGGCTGGAAGGCGGCTCAGTGGTAGAGCGCTTGCCTTGCATGCATGAGGCCCTGGGTTCGATTCCTCAGCACCACATAAGCAAAAAGAAAATAAGCCGAAGTGGTGCTGTGGCTCAAGTGGTAGAGTGCTAGCCTTGAGCTGAGGGACAGCGCCCAGGCCCAGAGTTCAGGCCCCACGACTGGCATTTGCAAGCCAGGCGCTGGTAGCTTATGCCTGTAATACTAGCTACTCAGAAGGCTGAGATCTAAGGATTGCAGTTCAAAGCCACTTAGGAAGAAAAGTCTGTGAGAGCTTATCTCCAACTAACCACCAGAAAACCAGAAGTGGAGCTGTGGCTCATAGTGGTAGAGTGCTAGCATTGAGCAAAGAAACTCAGAAAGAGCACCAAGGCCCCAAGTTCAAGGCTCAGGATCAGTATGAAAATAATAATAATAATGATAATGATGATGTTGATCATAGTACACATGGTAGAGCACCTACAAGTTCAACCCTCAGAGTTCAAACTCCAATAATAACATAAAAAGAATAAAGGAGCACAAATTATACATATACCATGATAAATCAATGTAAATATATATTCTTATATGGGGAAAATTAGAGACTATACAAAATATGTAGTCTTGCTCAAATAAGGTAGTTAGGGAAATACTGTTGGTGTACTTTATTTCATTGTACCTGTTAATAAGTATACATATTTGTTAAAATTATTTATTTTTAAAAGAGGGGAAGAATGAGAAGGATTAGAAAATTGCACAACCTAATCATGTCAAACTATACTTGGAGTAGCCAAATCAATTCATTTTAAGTATTCCCATCATCCCAAAGGGTTATTTGCAATGGAGAGCTTTTATCTGGGCATCCTCTATACAATAGTTTCTACATGTTCAGGCACTCAAGCATGAAGAACAGAGACCACTGGGCTCCTCACGTGGCCTAATATGTTCTAAAGTTTAATAAGGAAGCAGTAGGCGATAGAAAGAGACCTTCTAAGTTATATTCTACATCTGGAGCCACAACATACGCATATCTCCCACCAAGAAAAAGAAAAAAGAATTACCAACACACTCCAACAGTGTAATCTGTCGAGCCACTGTTCTTTGAACCAAAAAAGGAAGACCGGAGCCACTTCCTGATGTGCATGAATGATCCAATAAATCCTGTGGTTTAAGACAAGAAGAAAAAAGACACAACTGAGCAGCAGCTCCTGGTTTAGTTTTTAGCAGGTATGCCATTGCGATTTACATGAGGGTAGTAGCCTACACACACATTGGCATGCATGGAAAGTCCCATTGGAGAAGACATGCTTTTGTTTCCTAGGAAAACTAGAAACCAGACCTTTCCTTACTAGGTTTTCCTGAGGAATTAGGAGCCCCCCCTTTTATTTTATAAATACAAGGATATATGAAATCCAGTATGTTTACTGGATAAAGAAATGTCAAAAGCAGGAGTGAATACAGGAGTAAGCAGAAGAACAGGGAAGGGAAAGGCAAGGAGGGACAATATAAGGGACAGGGCTAGATATTTACTATACTGTGCTATGCTCATTACATATCTATCAAATGATCTGTTGTGGTTGCTATGCCAACTAAGAAAGCCTAATTAGAAACAAACAAATTAGGACTATGAACTAACAACTGTAATTTTTTTAATGGAAAGTCTCCAATAACCATGTGAACCATTAAATTGGTACACTCAGCAGGGATGGGTTCCCTGGATGGAGATTGTCTTTTAGGGAGATGAAGAGCAAAAGGGTCACTAATTTAACGTCTATTTGTCATTTTTTAATACAAATTACTCACAAGTACAAATGGAAAAGATAAAGTTATGAGTTTCATTAAAAATATAAAAATAGAGTCCCAAAGTGACTTCTACAAATGAACACACTGAAGAAAAAAAAAAGAATCCCAGCTAATTCATTCATTAAACTTCCCTTTTTACTCTGAGTGTAAGCCAAGAATACAAAGTCTTTTGGTATCATGCAGCAACTTTGTATAATAAACAATACTGTGCTTGTGGTGTCAGTGGCAATGCTGTGGTACTCTTCCTCTCTCATACATGTTAGCTGTCCTATTAAAGTAAGATGTTGATTCTATGAATTTAATCTCCCTTCACTTTCTTTTAGCCCTAGTGCAAAATACTGTTGATAGCAGAATTACCAAAAGCTGAGCATCCACAGGAAGAAATTCAGAACCTTTACAAACCATAAAAGGGATAATCAACAAGAAAATGAATGTAGATGAAATAGTCTATACCTCCTAATCATTTGCTCTCTTGCTGTTTTTCTCCCTCATACATTCAATTTCTTTATGAGAAAAATAATTCTGCAAATTAATCTGTTAAACTTAAATTTGTAGCTTTTCATAATGTATAATTTTGGTTCCAAACTCAGTCCAAGGTTTTAGAGGAAAAGCAAAGTTAACCGAAGAGTCGCAAACATCGCCATCAACTTCTAGGCCCCAAAGTGTAGGCAAGCAGTAAGGGAATGGCAATGTTTTGTGGAATCATACTGATGGGCATAGTGCTTAAATAAACAAGTATATAGACTAACAATGACAATTTGCTTTAAGAACTGCATTCCTTAATGTGTTACTAAGTCATGATACAGCATCATGTGACTTAGTGGAGCTTACTGTTTTGGCACATGAACTTGCTCCTCTTTCAAAATCCTAGAAACTATTTAAATGGTAATTTACACTAGATATTTCAATGATTACCCATGGCAATTAGTTATGTTAGCAGCTCTGAAGCAGAAAGTTCTGACTACTCTATTTTACGGTCTTGCTTTTCTAAACCTTTGTCAAGATTTATCCTCAGATCTTCCTAAATAAACTCATTTAGTTTTCCTTAAAGCTTGGAATCCACTGATGAGCAAATTTCAAACAAAATAATTATATTTTTCTGTTTCTAAAATGGTGTGTCTATCCTTACCCTCCCAATTCTATGATATCAAACTTCTGTAAGTAGAAAAAAACAAACACATTTACATGTGTCTTCTTCATACAAAGTGACTAATGGCCCAATAATAAGGCAGACAGCAGGGACAAATGTTTCCCAGCCTGAACCAACCATTCAATGTGCTGACAAGCTCCCTAGAGGTAGGTCCTACCCAGGTGAACACCTAAGCTACAAAAGGCCACCAGCAAGAAGGCATCTTCTTTAGCAAAAAGGAAGGTGACTTAATACAAGACGATTTTAGATGATCTGTAGCACAGCATTACCATTGAAACACATTATAAAGACATGACCTTGATTGTCTCTATATCATCAGGTTGACAAAGAGATCATCAATTTGACATTTGTGTCTTTTATACCTCTCTTAACATTCACAAAACTTTAACTTTCTCAGAGATCCAGGTCATATCCATGCAGGATTTGATTTTTATTCTTCTGTATTTTAATGCAACTTTATTTCTATGTAATCTCTCCTTTTCCTAAAGTGTAAAGTTTTTTTTAATTAACACGACAAAACAAAATTTTTAAATACCTAAAAGTAAGCAATCACTTTTAATGTGATGTCATCATTTTAAGATATGCTAAAATGAGTTTTTTGCATAGTTTTGATTTTGTTTTCTGAGACAGCATCTTGCTATACATAGTTTAAGCTGAAATCAAATTCATGACCCTTCTGTCTCTACCTCCTAAGTGCTGAGATTACCAGGCATGCACCACCATGCTTGGGCAAAAGAATGACTTTTAAATGTATCAATATAGTGGTTTGCATGTTAAATAAGTAAAGTGCAGTTATCTTGAAATAATATATGGTGCAAATGTAATATACTCTTTTTGAAAAAAACCTCAAAAGATTGTAAAATACCTCTAATTTTTATTGGCAATATGTTGAAATGATTAAAAAATTGTATATTCTGAATTGTATATATTGTTAAAATTAACCATTCTTGTTTCACTTTATTTATGTTTTGTGTTATGTTTTGTTTTAGCTTCTTTGGAAATTTCAAATTATATAGCTGGTATACAAATTACTGCTGGACAGCACTGGCTCAATCAAATGACTGATCTCCACAAGGGGGCAGCCCAGGAGCACAAAAAATTTAATAGCTAATTGGATGTCAAGTATTTTTTAAGCATTAAATTATAGGGTGCTGAAATAATCAAGAAAGGGTATAGATTTATACTATTATATAAAAGATCCTTCCTTCTTGGCTGGCTTACTTGCTTGCTTGCTTGCTTCCTTCCTTCCTTTACCTTGGTGCCAGTCCTGGAACTTGAACTCAGGGTCTAGAGACTGTCCCTGAGTTTTTGTGCTCAAGGCTAATGCTTTACCACTTCACAATCCCCATTTTTTAGTTTTATTGGTAGTTAGGTGGAGATAGGATTCTCATAGACTTTCTTGCCCAGGCTGGCTTTGAACCACAATCCTCAAATCTCAACTTGCTCAGTAGCTAACAGGTATGAGCCACCAGCACCCAGCATAATGTTTTCTTTTAAAAAGCTATGGGGGGGGGGGGAGGCGGAGAGGATCCCTAAAAATGAAACAGTTGAATACCACCAATTGTATACAACCCTCCAAAGTTGCAGGTAATCATTCTCCATCCCTTTTTCTTTATTTCCAAAAGAAAAGTAACTACCAAGAATCTATTAAAACAACTCATCTTCTTCTCCCACTTCCTTCAATGTCTGTCTGAAATGGAGACTGAACAAGCATTAGGAGTAAGTGACCAAGAGCTCCTACATTCACTGTCCATGCACTGTTGGCCAGAGAAAGAAAGTATTTTCAGCTATTTTTGCTATCTGAGGATTCCCTGTGGGGTTACACACTCACTGCTAAAGTGCTGTCTCCAACATTGGTGGTGATGAGCCCTTCGATGGTACCATACTCCACATCTCTGGGATTAAGGCGCTCTTGGTTGCGCCTTTTAAATTTTCGGAGAGCCACTCCCAGTAGGCAAGCTAGAAGGCATATTGCAAACACCACAGAGAGAATAATGAGGCCGACCTCCAAGTGGAAATTCTGCGATCCAGGGAAGGATTTCCCTGGAGAAAAGAAAAGAGTAATTGGCTGTCAGGATCACTGTTTGCTTGTTATTTAGCATAACCAACATCCTAACAAGCAGCTTCTAATCCTGATCACATAGTCTCACTAGTTACCAAGTGTTAAAAATACTTCCTAAAACCTGGCCAACAGCCCAGCCATTTAAACTTACTCAATTAGATAGAACTAGAATTTGAAAAATACTACTACTGAGGTTCGATTGTATTAATGCATGTATGTGAAAGTGCTTTTAAAGTACATAGTACATTACAAATCTTGATATTACTCTTATTAAATTGAGATAAAAAGATGTTTTCTATCAAGCCTTCACAGACACTATGCTATAATCCTATGAAAAAAAGCATGTCTATATTAAAACCCAACTGCCCCATTTTTTTTTTGTTCACTCTTTAATATGCACTGGATAGCTAATGCTGAATTCTCACTGATTTTTTTACATCATAATTTCTATATAGTAACCTATTCACTTATTTATGCATTCACTCACTCACACAGTTATTCACTGGTTCCCTCCCTTGTTCAAATTTAGTAAATGACCCATTCAAACCCTGGTGCATTCACTCAAACACTTCATGGTAACACTTGTGTGTAAATATTCTCAAAAGCTGCTGGGTGCTGGTGGCTTACACCTGTAATCCTAGCTACTCAGGAGGCTAAAATCTAGGGATCAAGATTCAAAATCAGCCTGAGCAGGAGTGAGGCTCATCTCCAAATAGCCACCAAAATGCCAGAAGTAGAGCTACAGCTCAAGTGGTAGAACACTAGCTTTGAACAGAAAAGCTCAGGGACAGCACCCAGGAGAAGCGCATGCGCACGCACATGTACACGCACACGCACACACACATACACACAAAGGCTTTCTGCTTGTCTAGTGACCTAATCAAACTAAATCAAAACTACTTGGACAGGGACAGTCTATAACCATGGCCTATAATCAAAGGATCCCCAAACAATAACTACCTGGGAATTGCAGCCCCCTTCACAACATTCTGTCTCAAAGCCCTGTTCTCTACATCTGCTTTACCTGTCTCAATGTTCCTGCCCCCTTTAGCAATCCACTCTGAAAGTTCTTTATACTAAATTTCTTTAATTTTCCAAGCCTTGACACACCTGGCACTCCATGGTACATGTCATTTCCATGATAAAGTATAAAAGCAATTAAACTCAGTATTAAATTATAGACATAGCCTCTCACATGAGAAATTCTCTAAAGAAAATATCATTTGTTACAACTGAGTCTAGCAGTGTCCTGCATATGAGGTCTTTCCTATTGTTGACATCCTAATCTTCATATGAAAGCAGACATTTCTTCATGTCCACCTACCCTGCTGATAAAAATCTAACTCACAAAGCACAAGGGAAGTACCTTTTTAGTCTTAACCATTTAAGTATTTGATCTCTCTTTTTCAAACCTTGCATTAGTCAATCATATTTCCTCATCAGAATGTAACCTTTTCTATCTTTAACATTAAAAATCTCTATAATGTGCTCTTTTATTAGCTTTTCGGTTTTTTCTGCCTCCTCCCTGCCAGTTCTGTCAGTGAGTGCTCCTCATGGCCTCTCTTATTCTGCTTTGGTTTTTTTTTTCTTTTATGAGTACAAAATTAAATAATTATACCTATTAAAAGTATACTCCATATTAAGAGAGTAATTTTGGCTTACAGTGTGTCTGTGTTCGTCTTTGCAGGGACTTGAGATAGCAATTTACAGTTCATTTTACAGGGAACCACTTTTCGAGGAGGAGAGATTTCCAGAGGGTATGGAATACATAGTAAACACACAAGGAAGAAGATTCCATGCAGGGTTCATGTGATCTCTCACTGGACTAAAGGATTCAGGGAAAAGGGGTTGGTAAGCCTTTGTCTTTTTCTACATAAAGAAAGAAAGGCAGTCCATTTGGGAACCAACCTTACATTCTACTTTTGCCCTTACATGTGTGACCTAGAGACATATATTTACTAAGCAGGATTATTTCAGAACTCTTGAGAGACATCACAACCTCTTAACAGAAAGTGATGTGGGGAGCCATATACTTGGTTTTCAGCCAACTAAAGAGAACTACTGGTCTGTCAATCTGTCTCCAAAGTAAATTATACCTTCCCTAAAATGTCCATCCTACTTTAGATTCTGAAAGATTTGACCTTTTCTTCCTCACCTACATGAACCTTCCATGTGGCTCACTGAATCGGGTTCAGACAGGAGGGGGAAAGCCTTGTGGTTGAGTAGACCTTTAAACCCAAACAGACTGAAGACAACACTAACAAAGCCCCACAATCTAGAACTAGAAGAGGCCATGGAAACCTTTCGTGGGCAGCTGGACAGTGATGTTCCTGTTACACCAGTCCCCTTGGCAGCACTCCACGGCTTGGCCAGGTGAAGGTGGGGTCTTACAGGTCATCTTCCCCTGTTCGTACACCTGCAAGCAGCCCTTCTGGTAGACATGGAAGCCATCGTTGATGCTCAGTGAGGAAAAGCATTGCTGGCCTTCACAGTGGTCCTCATTCCCACAGGAGAGGCCTTCACACACACACATGTAAAGTTTGGGGCTGGCCTTGGGATTTTCATCTGCAAAGGAGAGAAAGGAAGGGGAAAACATCACTTGGGCAAGTTTCAGCCCCATGGAGAGAAAAAAAACAGCATCTCTCCAGGCCCACCTTAACCACATTCCAAGCCAAAAACTATGACTGCTGGCCATGTCCACATTCTTTGATGCTGTCCCTTGACCAATCAACAAATAATCATCACCTCTCAACTAATGAATACATTTTGCATATGCTATGTACTCTCTTTTATCTCACAGTAGGCCCAAAGATGGTCATCATCTCTACAGAGACTATGAGTTGCTTCTGCTGTGGTGTTTACATTACCTTCAGATTGTTGGCTCTTCCATCCCAACTCCTGCATACAAATTTTGTTGCATCTATTGCAACAAAATGTTCATCACCTTTACTCTATACCTAAAACAACTCCTAAAACAGTTTCTGTCAGCTCTGTACAACTAGTGAACCCAACAATACAGACTGACACTCTGCTTTAGAACCTAACCACTTCAGAAATACATTTATATAATCAGAGTTTTCATAATTAGTAATCTATAGCTACAAATCTGTTCTGAATATTTCCGGCCAGAGATGACTACACTAAGTTTTCAATAGTAGATTCTCAGGATTTTATGTTGAGCCAAATTGGAATTAATAGCTGCTTACAGATTTTCAAACAGGGGCCAGAGGAAGGTATGGCTCAAGCCCACCTGATACCAATCCTTGAATTCAAATCCCTTCAAAATAATCCATTCATTCATTTATTTTCATCTAGCAAGGGGAGAAAATGGCACCAAATACACACAATGAGGACACAAGCAGAACACAGCAAGCCAAGTTTCTGCAATAAAGTAACAGGTAAGAGCAAAGGAACCTACCAAGTTAAAGATCCAACAAAGAAGCAGAAACATATTATAAGGAAGCATAGAAAACAGACCTCTCAACTGACGCTTTCTGAAAACACTTATTTGCCATTTTCTTTCCCTTCCCTTGCTGGATTGACTAGTATAGACTTGCTGGCTTCAACAGTTTACACCAGTAGGGAAGGAAAGTGAAGACAGAACCGAAGCAGTACAGACTGGAGACCAGTGATTAGTTAGCCAAGGCCACTGTCACTGAAGCACTGTTCGTATAAGGAAATATAGCATTCAGAGCTCCTCCAGAGGTCTGTGCCACAGACAGGCTGCTTGCTGATCCTTGAACCCCTGGCAGTGGATGTGTGAGATAAACTGCTTCTTTCTTAAAATAACAGGTCAGATGGCTGTGCTTTCAAGAGAAGACCTTAAGGTGAGGCCTTTGAAAATGTCAAGTTCATTTACACAGGTTTGTGTGGGTGTGTGGAGATGTGGGTTATCTCAAACAGAGAAGAGTGTTCTTAATCTTTCTTCTTCCCTTTTCAAAGAAGTGAAAAAATAGTTCACTGCCCACTGTCATGTGGGTGCCTCATCACATAGAGTAAGTGCATGCAGACACACAGACACAGCCTTCTATTTATAATTGACTTGCTAGTTCTTTTGAAAGCCACAAGGGGCTCATCCAAAAGCAAAGGCATGCCTGAAAGCAGAAAATCCAAAATAGCCACTGACAGTGCTATGTGTGTCACCAGTCTCACCCATGAGAATGAAAAGCCCTTAAACATTTTTAATGAGTAAAAATTTTAATGAGTAAGATATAGCCTTTATATTCCCTGCCTAGAGAAATCCAACAGAAATCCCAGCAGCCACCTATTTCTATGAGGATATGAAACATATATATCTGCTGACATAATCCGGCGAAAAGTTTACACTTGCCAAAAGAGAGCTGAAAGATAATATTCCTAAGGAGTCTAGACATGCTCACCACTCTTGAATGTCATGAAACTGGGCTGAGGGCTGCCAATATGCCGCCCAATACATTATGGTTCTTTGGAAGGAAATAGATGGGTGAGGTGAAAGGGAGAGTTAATAAGTGTCATATTGATTTGTTTGTGATCTACAGTAGAAATAAATACAGAAATAAATGACTCTTTTTCAGACTGTGAAATAAAGCAAATAATGCAAAAACTAAGTCGTTTACATTTTAATTATCACTTTACATATTGAAATATAATATTTTGTACTTTAAAACTACATATTTTTTTAATTTATGTATATCCAGGATATAAATGATCCTAACTACTTAGGAGGCTGAAATCCAGAGAATCATAGCTCAAGACCAGCCCAGGCAGAAAAGTCTGTGAGACTCCCTAAAAAAAGCAGGGCTAAAGACATGGCTCAAGTGGTAGAGCACTAGCTGTGAACATGTTTAACCCTAGTAATGCAAATACATCCATAGATCTGTACATACAAAGGTACATATATACAAAACAGAGAAGTAGCTGTTCATAGATGGACAACGCCTAAGAATATAATTTACTTGACTCCTTGCACATAAGATCTACTAGGAACTACAACTCCAAACAACTGCAGATTATATATAAGGAGCCCATTGATCAATGATATTTTAGAAATAACCGAAAGGCTGGGAGTATGTATACCTTAGTGACGCAGTACATGCTAAACATGGGTACCCAGGGGTATGACTTATAGTGCCTCCAAGAATTGAGAAAGAAATGAATGGTCCACAATACCAAAAAATTAATGATACTCTGTGGTTTTAATTAAAATAATACTTTCTCTTATATGCTCTTAGCATAAAGCTCCAGCCCAAACTTAAAGTCTAAATCCAAAAGTACAGAAAGAAACACTGCTTTCCCTAGGTCTCATGTCTTTGACAGGATGAAAAGAACCATGCCAGGCCTGGTGCCCCTGGCTCATGCCTAATAATCTTAGCTACTCAGGAGGCTGAGATCTGAGGATTACGGTTCAAAGCCAACCTGGGCAGAAAGGTCATGAGGCTCTTATCTCCAATAAACCACTGGAAAACTGGAAGTGGTGCTGTGGCTCAAGTGGTATAGTGCCAGCCTTGAGCTGAAAAGCTGAGAGATAGCACTCAGGCCCAGAGTTCAAGCCCCATGATTGACAAAAAAAAAAGAACCTCGCCAAAAGTGAGAAGCCTCTCATAATTTACAGTATTTAATGAAATTCAGCTCTCTACACACACCCTTCAGCGGCATACACAGGCAACAGGTGACATTGACTTTAACCAGATCTTAAACCTATGGGGTCATAAACTGAGACTTGTTATCAAATATTCTCCTTCAATTGTCTACATCTTCCTTACAGTTTTGTATAACAAAACCAAGGACTGACTACTTCCCAGTTAGTAATTATTTTCAGTCAAATATAAAAGGAACCAGAAGTTGCAAATCATACTCATCATACCTAGGACAAAGAAAAAGGCAAAGGCTGTTCGATATGTAATAATTAACGCACACTCTCTGGTATGGAGGACCCATAAGCTGAGTGAGTCCAGGAATGGGGAAGTATAAAACCTGAACTTCTTTTCTGTTCTTCATCCAACATTTCATCTTTTTAATTGGTACATTTCCATAAAACAAATTAGCACATCCTTTCATGCATTTATCTTTTTAAAACATAATCACAAATATAAAGATCTTAAATGCATAGGGAGATGAGAATGACTGACATGACACATTCATTAGTGAAATGCCACTGTGGCCATTTTGTCTGATAAGATTAGCTTAGTTTGAGGAGATACAAAAGGATTTTTTGAGCTAAGGTTACCAATTCAACAAAGGTTAAAAACAAAGTAGAACTTTCTCAGATCTTAATATCCACAATACTTAGGACTATGACAGGTCTTCAATGCCCATGACTCACTTTTTTCAGTCTTGTCAAATTTAGGACTCACATAACTTGTGTGGGCCTGTGATATTTTATGTGGGGTGGGTGTGTGGGTAGGGAGTATCTTTAAAGGTCTAACATAAAAATGTGCAGATCCCTAATCCCTTGGGCCATGACCATAAATACAGTATGCATCAAGGCACACAGAGGAGTGGATAATTATGTCCTGTGATGGATTTTCCACAGCACAGACAGGAAGCACCATATCTGATATGGAGTACTTTGCACTTGCCTGTGCAAATAACCAGGAAGTGGCCTGGCAGAAGGCAGCAAGTCTACTCCACCTAATTGACATTCATTTTAAATAATTCAGTCATTTAAATGTCAAGCCAGAGGTATTCCCTCTCTGCACTGCTCACCCACATTGTTTGTTCTAGGAGACACCTCCCGGAATTACTCAGTGTTATGGCTGGCTTGGTGTGCCCTTTGTATCACCAGAATGAAGGCTGTGTGAAAAGGCTGGCAGGGCTGGCTGGGAACAGCAGCAAGCTCTGACCACAAATGGAAGCTGCCTCCTCCTAGTCCTCCAACTCCTCCTAGTCTCCTTTCCCTCCTCTTCAGGAGAGGGAGGCTACTGGGGTGGTGGGAGACTAGGTTAGCATTACAAGCTAGAGGAGCAGGCTGGGAATCCCAGGAGTTCACCATGACCAAATCTTTAAACAGATTTGTCTTGTTCTGGGCAATACTCAGCTCACCATCTGGACATACCTACTTGGAGATTAATCTTAGGCTGGCAGAGGAAGTGGCAGAGCAAAGAGCATCACAGACTTCATAGTAAAAAGAATCATATTTATGCTTAAGCAGGATTTTAACAAACTAGGTGATTATCTACCCCCACCCAGCTATGAACTCTATAATGCTTGAGGCATTTAAACTGATTGTTTCACTAAATGGTGCATAAAAGCCCAACATTGCCCCCTAAGATCTTTAATACAAGACCAATGAGAAAATGTTACAAATAAACAAGCAAATGTGGCTATGATCCATCCTAGGATCAAGAAAAGAAACTGATGGGTTTTTTTAGTCACTCCAAAGCAGCACATATAATAATGCAGTAATTAGACAGCAATTATAAAAGTCCAATAGCTCAGAAGTTGTATAGGCTAAAAAAGGAACTACAAACATCCTTGGCATCCTTCCAACAGTCTAAACAATTCACTCATCTGAGATGGTAGTTTATATTAGGTTTATAGATTATGGAAGTTCTTCTATCATCTCCTAATCCTAGAGCACAATTTGGCACCTCTCCAGAATCTACAAGCATTTGAGATCTCTGGCATTAAACAAAGGCTTAAGAAAGGATTTTGCAATGCCAGGTGTCATTGCCAGCAAGCTTGCTCCTAAGACAGAAACACAAAGGTCTGTCCACAATGCTTACTGAAGGGCATTTGATCCTCTGGAAAGAAAGCAGGAAATACACTCAGGAGCAATATACACCAAGTGCCCAAATGTTCTCCTAATGTAAAACACTCAATTAGGGAAACCATATTATTTTTTTTTTAATCAGAGACTGATGCTTAGTAAAGTTGTAAAGCCAAAAAGAAAACATACTCCAGTAGTTATGAGAAAGAATAGAAGCATTCAAATAAGACTGCATATAAACTAGAATAACAAAATTTCTAAGATTTTTGAATTCATACTATAAATACATTCCTTTTCAGTGTTCCCTGAGAAAATGGTATCCCCATTCATTCAGCAACACAAATCTGATTCCCTTTGGCTTCCATCACTCTTCATCCTCCTGTTGTGTACTTGCAAGTTCTTGGAAGGCTTTCCCTACTTCCGGATACTAAGATGTAGAACTCCCTTCAGACTGAATGCTTCCCTGTGACCCTGCCAGGATTCCATCCATCCATCATCAACCATGCAGATTTCACCTGCTATGTTAACACTCAGCGTTTATAATCCTATGGCTGTAGAATACCCTGCCTTTTGCTCTAGATGGAAAGCACCATGATGGTGCAAACCGCACCTGCCCTGCTCACAGTTAAATGCCCTGCAACGGCAGATGTTCAAGTTTGATGAACGTTTGCTGTGACATGAATTTTCTCTTCACAAGAAGGATTTGGTGGGAAGAGACCTGATGCTGGCTATTCTGAACAGACCGAGCCCCATAAAGTTTTCAGATGTCAGCACACATCTTAAGACAAGGCTTAGTCACAGGGCCGGCATGTCTGTGCAAACCATTCCTCTTAGACAAGCATGCTGCACCAGCACATCTGTTCACTACTTGGAGTTCCCATCTGTGGAAAATTAATACTTTTTCTGGTACAGTAGGCTTCCCTTAACTTGTCAGAAGACAGAAGTAAAATACAAATAATGAACTCGTTAATGCATTAATAGAGCATCTGGGCTTCCGTGGGTGGTCTTCCTTTAGTTGGCTGGTTTGAGGACTTTTGGGTGACTATGAAGGTAGAGTGATCAAGGCCATCAAAACATAGTTAAGTGCCTTCAAGGCCAGCCAGTCTGGAGTGATCCATACAGGATGTGGCTGCTCAGCAGCTGAAAGGCTGACCTCGATCTTTGGTGCCATTTTTCCCCCTAGAAGTGAAACAATGGTGAGGTCAACAGAAAATAGGGAAGAAAAGAATTACATCATTTTCCCCTTCTTGCTTTGTTGAAGGTGATAAGGATTCCTAAGTCATCCTGCATTTGAACTGCTGAAGCTGAGAAAGAAAAAAAATGTGCCATCTGTTTATTTTATGTCTGAGCTGACTCCTTGTCTCTGGGAAAGAAAAAAAAAATCTCTGTAAATTAAGCCCATTGCAGCAGCCACACCTTCTATTTCAAAGCCAAAAACTCAGTCTGTGCTCAAGTGACTAACAGATTAAAGAACACTGTGGGATAATGATCTAAAACAATACTGGCCTATGTTTTCTGTGTTTTTGATGATTCTCTGAATGTAGCAAAGACTTGCTTTCACGTATCTACCATGTATATGAAACAATTCCTTACTAGAGGGGAAAACAATCATCTCTTCAGTTTGTCTCCAAGCCTTTTGAACCTCTGCTTCACAGTGGTTTTTGTCTTCCGCTTCACTAAAAACCATGATTGCAAAGCCTAATGGGAATTACCTACTGAGGAATATTTTTATAGGCCAGAAAATACTTTCTCTCCAAATATGCCAAGGGGCTGGGAAGGTGGCTCGGTGGTAGAGCGCTTGCCTTGCATGCCTAAGGCCCTGGGTTCGCCAGAAGTGGCGCTGTGGCTGTGGCTCAAGTGGTAGAGCTCTAACCTTGAGCTGAAGAGCTGAGGGACAGCGCCCAGGCCCAGAGTTCAGGCCCTACGACTGGACCCCCAAAAAAAAAACAAATATGCCAAAATCTTTGTCTCAGCAAAGCTCCAGTCTAGAGAGTTTGAACCTAAGAAAGAGGAGAATCCCAGTGACTTACTTATAAATGGTTCAGAGAAGCCATTCCTTGCTTAGATGTAAAAAGTATCTGGGGATGTGACATGAATTTTCTGTTCACAGAAAGAGTTAGAGATGGGAAGAGGCTGGAAGCTGTGTGCTGTACATAAAGGGCAAAGTATGCCAACTTACTATTAAATGCTTCCCACCTCTGTTAAGACAGCTAGGAGTACATGGCACACTTCTGCGGGTTCCACCCTCCAGCCCTGAGTTTGGCATTGAAACATTTAGATTTATCAAAAACCCTTTTAACAAGGGGCCCAAAGAGGGCTAAAATATGGGATTTAGAGACTAGGCCTCCTCCAAATGTGTCAATTTTGGCTCTGGTTATCATCAGAAACCTCACGGACCCTTACACCATTTCCAGAAGCTTTCAACTCACATAGATAAGTCAGACCAGTATTGAATAGGGCTCCAATGCTGATACTCAGGACCAAAGGGGAAAATAGCCTAAGTTAATAAATTCCCTTCCCGAGTTCCCTACCCTATCTTACCCCTGAAGCACAGAGCAAGCAAGGCAATTTCTAGACCACTGTTCTTTCCAGATCCTAGATGAGGCCAAAGTGATTAAAACTTTAAAATAGGGCAAAAAAAACCAGTCCAGACTCTGAACTTCTGGTATTGCCACTCCCCTTTCCCAATTCATTTTTTAAGGCCTTATCTAGTACAAAACTCCATGAAATGTTAATGAAGAAGAGATCCCAGGTCTTCAGTCCCATGAACACCTGCCCTTGTGCATCTCTACAGCAGTTTTCATAGCCTGAAATTTCCTTGCATTATCTTCTTTTCCCATCAGTCTAAATAAATATGATCAAAAACGATTCAACCCATTGGCAAACTGGCTCATTAGTTATAAAGATTCCACAGTAACCATGAGAAGACTGAGTTGGGTCATTTTAAGTTATTCTTTTTGGTGAAGTCCACAGGGAAGTTCCAGGTAGAAAGAGTGCTGTGAGCCACAACTGGCTTTTTGAATATACAATCTCTCTACCATGATCCAGCATGGTGAACCGTTCCCACTTTCCACAATAATGTTGGATCTCCACAGCGGAAAGCCGGCTAACTATGAGATGTGTTACAAGGCCACTGGCTGAGGAGCAAGAATACCTAAACACAAATTCAGTCAAGAGCAACAGGCAAGTTACCGCAGAGTCGTTCTGGCTCCAGTAGCTGCAGATCACTGCAAGCCTAAAGATAACCCAAGTATCTATGAAGGGTCACTTTTAAATAGTAGCTTTAATGCCACCAGTCACTGAAGAAGTATTTCCTTCCAGAGCCTGCTTCCCTCCACACTGTCGTGCCAAACCCGTCCAACAATGGCAAGCCTGCCGGAGAGATGAAAGCCCAGAAGGAAATGGAAGGAGTCCCAAAGGAGAGCAGACAGCTCCCAACATGCTGTGATTCTGTTCTGTCATTCTGTGTGTGCCCACATTTGGAAGACAGAGAAATAATAATCTAGCAAAGGAGACACCTTGAAGAAGCCATCTACTGACACACACTAGCAATTAAAGAACAGGGGAAAATACAAACCAAAATAGTTTAACTTACAGCCTCCCCTTTTAAAATCTAAAGCAGCATAAACTATGGTTGACTAGCACCCAAGAGTATTTTTAGGAAAACTTTTCCTTATAAGAGAAAACATATTTAGATGAGAAAAGAGAACAATACTGAGCCTTGTGGCGCATAACGTACATACACAGATACAGTGCATACACAGTCACTGTGACCCCACTGATCACATAAGTGCCAATGGACCTACATAGAAGTCGGCCTCTTCCTTTGCCTTCCTCCCTCTACCTTCCTCCTCTTCCTTCTTCTCTTTCCCTCCTTCTCCTTTCCTTTTTTTTTTCTTAAAGTACAGCCAAAATGCCCAGATCTTCCTAAGAGTCATTAAAATCTGCTCAGACCTCACCTGTTCTCCAAAGGAGTCCACAGTGTCCTAAATGGCAGCTAGTCAGGGGCTGATGTACAAAGGGACAGGTGCTCAGTGGGCTATTTTCAGTTGCTATCAGCTCATTGGGGAGCTGCACATGCTCAGGAGATGGGCAAGTTTGGTTCGGTTTCAAACTCTGGGCAGCCAAGAGACATACACCTTTCACAGCTGCCAAGACAACCAGCTGCCCAGTGCGCCTCCCAAGATGGGAGCGAGGCAAACCATGTAACCTGGCCAGCCAACATGCCAGTGAGCAAGCTGTACCTCTCATTTCACTGCCTGGGTTATTCTGAGCTGGGCTTATTGACACTCCATGGCAACCCAGGAACAAAGGGCCAGCAAAGACGGATTTAAATATCTTGCCAAAGTTGCTAGAAAAGTCAGTAGCTCAGACTTCTGTTTTCATAATAAAATCATCAATGGAATTATTATTAGATTGTTGTTTTGCTGCTGTTTTTTGTGAGTTACCTGTAATAGAGTGCTACTTTTTGAACTAGCTTGTTTGTTTTTCACCATTTATTTGAGATTAGGTGGGATGACTTTGAAACTGAAACATGTAGGTCAGACTGCCCTAAAATTGTGGGAGGACTAGTTTTTCTCATTCCCTTTCCTAATAATCTTGCCACAACCCATAATCTACTTCCATCTCACAACTCTTTCAAGACACATCAATTGCTCTTCGTGGGTCTTCAGTAGCTGTCCCCTGCCTTCAGAATACCACCTTAGCCACAAGGTTCCGCTCAACCCTAATTAATTCCTCTCATGACTGTGTCACTTCTCTAGGCTCACTCTTCTGCTGACTAAAACGCTCTTCCTTTCCTGGTCTAGGACCTGCTCTTTCTTCAAAACTCTGTCTTCCAAACTGCTCTGTGTGACTTAACAGTCTTCCCTACAAAGTACCATAATGAAGGGATTTACAACCTCGATGTAAATCTGGGTTAAATTTTTTGTATCTTATAATATTCTCAATATATTTATATTTCTTTATAATATAGTTATATTTTCTTATATTATATTTATATTTCAATATAAAGCACCCACTACATATCTGGCAGTGTCTAAAGACACTAGAGTGAAAAACAGTGAACATGACCAAGTCCTGGCCTGTCTCAGTCTATGGCTCAGAGTGCAACATATATTCCAGAAGGGGCCTCACTATGAGATGAGTGTAGTTGCTGTATCCATCCTACCACATGACAACAAGCACAGAGGGAAGAAAGGATCCCATAGGAAAAAAGAGATGGCCAATGATGTTGTGGGCCTATGCTACTTTCCTTAAGAAAGTTTGATTTCTATGCTTTCTTTTCAGAAGGTTTTTTTTACTGACTCAGCAATACTATTTGATTGACAAAAATTCTTAACCTTCTGTAAAAATTGGAATTGTGAAGTATATGAACTAGAACATGAAATGAAAGAGGAAATCATGAGTGTAACTCTATATGGCATTTTGTGGAGTAAAAATCAAATTCTGAATTGCATCATCATGAGTATGTTTCTCCCCTTGCTCCTTCTTTACAACTTTCCGACATAAATCTTTGGATTTAGGTTGTTCTCAATTAGTATAGTTACAGGATTCAGAAGGCCAATCAAATGCAGCTAATACAAGTTGTCATGTCAAAAACGAACTTTACAACTTTGGTGGGGGGGGAGGAGGATTGGGTGGGGAGGGGTGAGGGGAGGTTGGGAAGGGGAAACAAAGGAGGAGGCTACAATGCTTGATAAGAAATGTACTCATTATCTTGTCCATGTAATTGTAACCTCTCTGTACAGTATATTCACAATAAGAAATAAATAAGAATTTAAAAAAAGAAAACCCTATCTTCATCCTCCCTTTATTTACTTCTCCAAAAATAATCACTGAGTAAAAACCACAGGCTAGGTAATTTTTTCTTGAAGGTGAATTTTACCAGTACAGTAAAATCTTTCCTCTTATTCCTTCTCTCCTTCCTACAACCCCCAAATATCCTTATCCTCAGAAAGTCCACATTCGACTCTAACCCATAACAAAGAATTAGCCTTAGCCACAGAATTAACTCTGGCTCTGGGAAATACCCTGCTCTCAGGGCTCGAATTCAGCTGATTAGAATCAGGCAGCAGCTGTTCCAGTGTTATGACCAAGGCTGAGAAGGCGCAAATGTAAACTTCCCTCTTCCTGTCAAATCACTGCCTTGAAGAAAGAGGATGAAAAAAGTTGTGAGGAAAAAAAAAAATCAACAAATTCTAGGCCAGATTTTCTGGAGAATATACCAGAAGTCCTCAGGTCAGTAGTCAGGACAGCAGGACTAGTTGTTTCCTTTTGAAACTATGGGCTTTGACCCATTGGTGGAAAGTGAATTCAATTAAGACAAGAAAAGGAATAAAGAAATGTTACAAGGCACAATATGTGTGAGTTCTGCACACACACTAGGCCCTACTCTAAAATGTTTCTTGTTGTGAGTCACACTCAGAATTAGGAAAACCACCCCACCCTGTGTCTTACACTGCTTTGGAATGACATGAGTTCTGAGTAATTTTGACTATTTTGAATAATCATTATCTACAGTAGCTAGCCTGAAGTCATCGGAGCTGCAGTCATTCCAGAAGGCAGTTTTCAGCATTGGGGGAGTAGAAATTAATTTTTAAACTTTTATTTTTTCTTAATGTTTTTATTTTTCAAAAGTCAAAGCTATATACTTGACAGTCCTATAAGCCTCTCATGTTGCTCCTTTCTCTACAGAGGAAGTAGCATCTCATTTCACCCTTGAGATCCACCTGTATTTATAAAGGAGAAGGCTCTGAAGCTCACATGTAGCACTCTTACTGTTGACATCAACCAAGTCCCACTGTGAACTTTATTACACTGGTTTTCTCCTTGTTCAAACAGGACTGTTTTTGATCGCGTATTGAACATTCCCCACTTATAGTCTCTATTTTAAAAGGTTTAAATGAGTTTAGCCACAGAGGAAACAAACATTTCCCATGTAGGAGGCTACGAACAAGCTTACCAGCTCAATTATAACCATTTTGTTAAATAAATAAATTTGACAATAAGAAAACAATATCTTAAAAGGGTTCAGCTTCCTCATATTTACATCAAGGAAACTGGTAGTGGTAAACAGCTCAGTGCATCTCACCGCCTCCCTAAAAAAATCCTTAATTTGATGAAAAGAAAAAAGATTTCATTCTGAACAAAGAGAACAGATTACAGTAATAAGAAATTAGAGCAACAAATTTAATACTGAGACATTTCTTTTACATTCACTCACCCCTTCGAGAACTTCCTGAGTCCTCAATAATGAGATATTCAAAGAAAGGCTTATTCTATTCTCCCCCCAGTAGCAAAGAGGGGCACCTTTGTGGACCCTAACAAAAAGTCCATTGAAGTTATCCCCTTCCTTCCTTCATTGGGTAATTGGGCTGGAAAGTCTAAGTGGTGATAGCTTTGGAAATACTAAAATCCAGTCAACTCCGGAAATTATTTAGGACTCAGGACAGGCCAAAATCACTTGCAACAAAACTGTGTTACACCCAACCTCCTTTGCTGTTATAATGGTTTGTAAATTTACTAGAATGTAGGTTGTCTTCACATTGAAATGATGTCAAAAGGCGCAATACTCCATTTTAAGTACTTATGTTTTGGTCTTATCACCTGTAAATGCACAGAGACAAAAAGAAAGCCAAGCACGGACGTTCTGCCTTGTCCCTGGTGGTATAATAGTAGTATTAGACTATGATTAGTCCTATTAATGGGAAGGAAAGGGAAGAATACATAGGTAATTAGGACTCAAGTGCTCTTCTCTGTGAGAGCAAATGAAACTTTTCCTGTCGCTAGAATTTTATAGCTAATGAACAGGAGAGATGATTACTGGTAGGAGAGACAAGAGAAGGTAAAAATATAAATGCGAAAGGGCCTCATCACATGCTATTATGAGCTCTCTTCTCACCCTTTCCAATGGGCTGGATTACACTGGATCTCACTAAGCACCAGATGGAAGGTGAATATGGATGTCACTAATTTAGAGCACAAAAAAAAAAAAGAAAAGAAAAGAAAAAAGAAAAAGAAGAAGAAGAAATGAAAAAGCAAAATTTTGTAGAAAACTAATAATGTTTGAAGGTCTTGAACATCATTTTCCCAAGTTCATTTTGCCTTTTGTTGGCTGGATAACCTTAAGCACAGTCCAAAAAATCCAAAATCACATGCAATAAATACCTGTGTTGTTAGGGTAGTTGTGATGATAGGAAATAAATAATCATTAATATCAGAAATAGTAAATCAGGCCAACAGCATATACTAAGGATTAACAGACATTATCTATAATCATCAAAAAGTTAGTTACATTAAGCAGTTTTTCCAATTTTCTGTACTTACAAAAAAATAAAATAAATTCTGTTTTGTCCAGTGTATTTAACGTTCCATATCGCTTGAGAAATGTCCTCAGGTACACTCAAACTCAATCTAAATTACTGTTTTAGACCTACTCCTTGAAGTGTTATCACTATTTCTAATCAATAAGACATACTTGATTCCTAGCATGCATCACATTAAAAAGAAAAGACAAAGAACAAAAGAACAGAAAGAAAAAATGAAAAAAAAGTATTTGGGAGACAATGGGAGAAAACTGTTTAATTTGGTGTGTGGGCGAGAGTTTATTAGCACATAAAACTGTAGATATTTATCAGTACCAGGTGATGTTTTGACGCCTGTGCATATTGTATAATCCTCAAACCCAGGGTAAGCATAGAAACACTTCACATTTCTTCCTGGTGAAAGCAAATATTCAAAATTTCTTCTTCTAGATTTCTTGAAATATACAGAATATGATCGTTATCAATTGTCCCTAACCTAATTTACAACAGAACACAGGAACTTATTTCTCCCATCTAAGTGCAAATAAGTATCCACTGCCCAACCTTTCCCCATGCTTGCTTGCTTGCTTGCTTGAAGCAGGGTCTCTGGGTATTGGCCTGACTTTCCTTTAACTACTAGGCTCAAGCAACCTTCCCACCTCAGCTTCAGAGTGGCTGAGACTACCCTGCCCTTTGTTTGTCTATTTGTTTTAATGCACTCATATTATACAACAAAGTATACCAGGACAAAATCTCCATGCCCCAACAGTAACAACATATAATATCACTGATGCATCATTACTATGGAGCCTCTGCTACTCTGTAAACATGAAATATGGGTCTATTTTGTTTTAAACTGGTAGTGTATAAAGCTTAAGTTACAATGCTAGTAGGAAGAATTTTGCTAGCTGCCCTGCAATTTATCTCTTTTACATATTTTGCACTTAACATGTGCTTTACAACTAATATTGGGTATGTTAGAGTAAATAAATAAATCCCAGTAAATATATTTTAAAAAAAATAAGTATTTTCCATAGAATATACTACTGACAGTTACAAAAGTTAAGAAGGAAGACAGCAACTGCTCTTATGATTAGAGCACTCTCACAGCACTCACTGGATGGTCTTTAAAAAGAAAACACCACATTTCAACCCATGGTTGGTAAGTTCTTTCCTACCCTCTTGTCCATATCTGTGAACATATTAGTACTGATGGCATATTAAATAGCAAAATCCCAGTGGCAATTCATTTCTACATCAGCACAGAATAACTGGTTTGTTTCATTGTGTATTTCCACTGTATTGTGAAACAGGAAGGCTGGAAGCAGGAAAAGGATGCACTGTAACATTTTCCCACCTCTCTTTCCCCCATTCTGTCTCTTACCCCTCCTTTTCTTGCCAATTTGTCTTTGTACCTGTATTTCTTTTCTACTTCTTCTTTCCTATGCAGTCTCTATCATATGTCCATCCATACTATCAACACAAAGGTACTGCCTAATACTATAGAGAAACAATGTCTAGGGAAAGGGGTAGAATTTGAGATTTAGTCAAGAGTCTCTAGAAAAAAAAATTAAGTAACAAGTATATTAAGAAAATTTTAAAAAGGGAGAAAATCTTATAAACCTGTTGGGGCAAAAGTCTTCAGAAATTATCAAATATCTCCTGGGGGCAAAACAGGGGAGGGGGCAGGCAGATCAGTTAAAAACCATTGTTAACAAATCTTTCCCCTTTAATATAAAAAATTCTCTTCCTCTTATTCTTTCAACATTGCCTTGCCAGAATCCAGTTTCCAAATGTTCTTGGCACTAACTGACACAACTGTTATGTTACTTCAATGTCTTTAACAACACTACTTAGAACAGTCTAGACTACTTCAGATTAGTTAAAGACTACTAGACTGGTCTCTGATAACAGCGTCCAAAATAAACAAAATGTGAGGTATCTTACATAATCCTAAACGTTTTCACAAGAGTAGAATGAAACAGGTGATGCTTAACTTTTTTTTTTTTTGCACTGTCCCTGAGCTTCAAGGCAACCACTCTACCACTTGAGCCACAGCACCACTTCTGGCTTTTTCCGTGTATGTGGTACTGAGGAATCAAACCTAGGGCTTCATGCATGCTAGGCAAGTACTGTACCACTAAGCCACATTCCCAGCCCAAGCTTAACATTTTTATTGTCTTCAAAACCCAATCTGTCTCTTATACTCTCAGCATATCTCAACTCCTACTATCCATATTTCAGTACTATGTACTTCTGAATGGCTCCTATATAGGACAATGTCAATAAAGGACAAATTGGGTTTTGTAGACAATAAAAATGTTAAGCTTGGCTGGGAATGTGGCATACATGTCAATGAATATAGAAAAGTAATAGGAGCAGATCAAGTAATACAAGCTCAAAATATAACAAGAATAGCAAAACTAATTTCTAGTATATTAGACACTGATTTTTCCATAGTGTTGACTACATGTTTTCAAAGTTCACCAGTTATATACAACAGACCACTATATCCCAAAGAACTTATAAACAGGATCTTTATGCCTGAATGTTTTTCAAGGAGGAACCTCTAGAAGGCAGAGTGGACACTGCCAATATGCAACAAGGTATTTTATGCTTTATACATTTACAAAGTCATGAGCCAATTACCTCTAAGTGCATAGAATTATGAATAATTATTATCTCCTCTTTATCTATTTTTGTGGTCCTCAAAGGTTTTCAAAAGGAGCATCAGTTCCCCTAAGTAACTTTTTGAAAACTATGAGCGGTAGGAGTTACTGAAAGGGCCAGAGATGGCCAAGGCCTTGAAATGCCTCAGCAGTATCAAAGCCAAGGTGATGTAATGTATTAGGAGGTCAGTTAGCCTGGGAGGTAATGAGACTTTAGGTGCAGACCTTCATAAATTGGATTACTATTGCCCTTCCCCATGAAGACACTGAGAAAATGTGCCGCCTATGAGCAATGGGCCTAAACCAAAATCCAAATCTGCCTGAACTTCCAGCCCTCTAAGAATTGTGAGAAATAAAAAATTGTTATTTACGTGCCATCCAATTTATGGTAATCTGTGTTCTAGCAGCCCAAATAGGCTAACGCATAGCCAATGCCCCCACAAGTTGTAGCTAATTCATTTATAGGAATAACTTCACATAATTAATTGAACCTAATAACTGTCACACAAAAAACACAAAGCAAGGAGCTGGGAAGGTGGCTCAGTGATAAAGTGCTTGCCTTGCATGCATGAAGCCCTGGGTTTGATTCCTCAGCATCATGTAAGCAAAAAAGGCAGAAGTGGTGCTGTGGCTCAAGTGGTAGAGCACTAGCCTTGAGCTGAAGAGCTGAGGGACAGTGCCCAGGCCCAGAGTTCAGGCCCCATGACTGACAAAAAACAAAACAAAACACAAAGCAAATATACATTGCCTTGATGTACACTATACCTTCCCAAAATATAACTACTATAAACACTGAAGGTACGTTAGTAGCTTTCCAATTACTGTTAATGAATACCTGAGATATCAACATGATAAAAGAAAAGGTTTATTTTGGCTTACAGTTTTGGAGCTTTCTGCCCATGACTAATGAGCCCTACTGCTCTGGGCTTGTGACAGCAGTCTATCACAGAAGAAACACACAGAAGAGGGACGGGACCTTGTTCATCTCTCAAGTAAAGCACAAAAGACAAAGAGGAGGGCAGGACACACAAAACTAAACGAAACCCTTGATTAGTGGTCCCACAAGGCCCCAACAATGAGAAGAGCTAATACAAAGTTTTCCATACCTCCCAATAGGGTCAAGCTAAGGACTAAGAATTTAGCACAAAGTGATTCATTTTACATCCAAATTATGACAGAGGGTCAATAGTTCCGTTTTATATTTCAGAAAAATCAATCACTGAATATACTAAGACAAGAAGACAACTAAGCCACTAGCAATGCGTTTTTGAAGATGTAGCAGATTGTTATATAGTGCAAGAACAGGTCCTGTTTTCTTTAGAGAATATGTTCTAAGATGTTTCAAGGATACCTGAAATCACAGATAAGAACAAACCTAGAAAATGCTGGGGTTTTTTCCCTCTGGCCCATTATGATAAGGATTAACATATAAATTAGGTAGAAAAAGTAATAAACAACATCCAATAATAAAAACAGAACTATAACACTATACTATAATATAACACTATACTATAATAAAACACTATAATAATTTTATTACATGGTACTATAATAAAAGTTACTTAAAACTCAGAAATTATTTATTTCTAGAATTTCTATTTAATATTTTTGAACCATGGTTGACCCTGGAAAATTAAAACTGTGGCAAGTAAAACTTCAGGGAGACACTGTCCTTAATCGAGTCTTCCAATGTGCTCATGCATTACTAGGACAGAATTCAGTGAATCTATTCATAATATTGCCTTATTTTAATTTCTTCTTGGTTTCTACTTTCCAATGGGCATTATATGAAAAAAAATATTTTAAAAACCTGGTACTACATATTAGAATTATACTTCAAAATAGTCAAAGGGCATTACCAAATATTCATTATAAAAAAGGATATGCTAATAAGTATGACAGGATTAATAGCTAAATAGTTTCCACTAAGCCACACAATACACAACACATGAATAACTCACTTACCTTCCAGACTTGGGGAAGGAAAAGCAATCATCATTAGCACAGGAAGAATCATCACTCCATCTACCATTGTCCCACTGTGAAGGAAAAAAGAAGAAACATAAGGAAAGAACTGCAGGATTGTATGAAATTAAGCATACCATCTTCACACTGCCACTGAAAACCATTTTTAGATATTCCCCCAAATATGTTGCTTATTTTTAGTACCTTTAAACCTATGCCCTTTCACAGACCTAAACAGGTCATCTAAGGGATAAGTCCTTTCTAAGGCCACTTCCTCTGAACCTACCCTCTTATGAAGAACTCACCTAGAAAATGAAGAAAAAGCATTCCCAAAGATTTTAGGTTGAATTTTATCTTCCCCTATCAAGAAGAGTATTTTAATATAGTATATTAAAAACTATATTAAAAACCTTGAGAGGTATGAATATACTCTAATATAATGTTAAAGATAGGAGATTGAATAATTCAAGACAGATTACTATGTTTGAGTCTCCTTCACGTTTAACTCATTGGTGTATCTACCTCATATAAACCAAAAGAATAAAGCAAACATATTATCTATGGCAAAGCAGTGTATTTGTACATTATCCTCAACTTTAAGAAAGGATAGGCAAATTGAGACAGGATAACTTTTAAAATAAGAAATAATGCAAATATGTAATACATAAAACCTATCACTGACAGGTAGAAATTTTAAAACTGATGTTGGCCTAAAACTACATTGACAGAGCTCACTTTTCTAAGTTAGGAACTTTTCCCTTCAGTAATTCCTGGAAGTATCAGGAATCTGATGGTGGTTTGATTTGGTTCAACTTCCTGGAGAGTACAACAGAAAAATATGGTAGAGTCCTTGATGAACAGGCTAGAAAGCTTCTTTGTCATTCCTCAAAGCAAAAGGCAAAATGTTACAACTTCTTTGGAGTGGACCTTTTCTGACCTATCTTCTTGAAATCAGTTTTTTGGTTTGGCTCTGGTTTGGCTTTGGTGATCTGTTCACTCACCACATTCCCATCACATCCTCCCACCTCTTAGTTTATTTCCCTTTTCTTCCCATAATCACATTCCAGTCCATTCCTTCTCTAAGGGACAAAGGGGAATTTTTGTTATGTATCGTGTGTATATGTGTGTGTGTGTTGCAAGTGCTGCCTAGCAAGTGCTTGCTAGGCAGGCACTCTACCACTTGAGCCAAGCTTTTAGTCCTTTTTGCTGCACTTATTTTGGAGATAGGTCTGCATTTCTGTGCAGACAATACTGGACAGCAATCCTATTTATACTTCCCATCATACAAAGGACAAAAGGTACATAACCATCATACTTAGCTTTTTTTCTTCTATTGAGAAAGGATCTTGTGAACTGTTTCAAACAAAGAAAAAAAAAAAGGCTTAAGCTGGCCTTAACCTTATCCTCACAATCTCAGTCCCTGGCATGGTTGGAATAAAAGCTTCAGCTACCACACTTAGCTATTGGTTGAAATGAGGTTCTTGTAAAAAAATTTTTTGCCTTGGTTGGCCTTGAACTAACCCATGTAGCACAAGTCACCAGCACCTGGATGTACATGCTTTAAAGTATACGAAACTGTGCAGACCTCTTTTTACTATTGTTGTTGTTTCCCTGTTCACATAGCTCTTTTCTAGGGAGCTTTTTTGAGATTGACAAATCTTTCACGTTGGTCTCTCTGACCTAGAAGCAGTTGCCTCTTTCAATATCATCTATATTCCTCTGCACAGGAAAACGATGTTGGTTCTCCTCTACTTGCACTGTCCTTCTAGCATTCATGATGTACCTCCAAAAATAAAACACTTAATTCCATGACTGGAACTTGTCCCCCAAAATTCATAGATTGCAAAACTTAATAATTCCTTGAGTCATTTGTTAAGTGTCTGAAGAGGAAAGTCTTTGGGAGAGAATTAGGATTCACTGTGGTCCTGCAAGCGGGGCCCACATGATGGCATCCGCACCTTTATGAGGACAGAGGCAAAGAACGCCATTTAAATAATGTCATTTATAAGTGAAGGAAGAGAGACCCATGCTGGAACACTTGCTCTGTCTCACCATGCAATGCTCTTTGCCATGTTTTAGTGCATTACATGTTCAACAGATACTGGCTCCATGCTCTTGAACTCTCTAGCATCTAGAAATATGAAAATAAATTTCTTAGCCGGAATTGGTGGGACACATCTGAAATCTTCACCATGAAGAGTGGTTGAGACAGGAAGATTGTGAATTCAAAGCCAGCCAGGACTCCATAGCAAAACCTTGTCACACAATAACAACCACCAAAAGTTGCTCTATAAATTACCTGTTGTTGGATTGTTGTATTTTCACAAAACAAAAAAAACTAACACTTGGTTAAAACCCCAAGGTCAGATCCAGGGTAAGGCATTCTAAGTCCTCCTCTGACTTGTCCATCTTCATGGTCACCAATCCCAATTCCCAACACCATCAGCCATGCCTTCTCTTAGCCCCAATCACTCCATTCATCCAAGCATTCTGACCTGCTCAGTTCTGTCTCTTTAGATCTTGGTATATGATGCCCCTCTGCCTGGGCCTTCTTTCAGGGGCTGATCTTACTAGTTCCTACTTGGCCTAAAAGTCTCAAATAACACTTTCTTCAGAAGCTATCCTATACCCGCCATTGAACTACCTTCCTATATTGTTAAGTTTTCATGGAAATAATCATAGTTATATATTTACCCATGCCATTTTTGGACATATCTGTTACTAATCTCCCTAACTGAAAATCTATAGTCTTGTCTTGCTCATTACTGCCAAAGCAAGCAGATGTCCATTTAATTCTTATTAAATTGGAATCCTCTCTGAATTAACCAGTTCAATTTTACTTTAAAATCTAAAGAATTAGCAGCCCCCCACCTGCTACTACCCATAAGTACAAAGAAATAAGATTGAAAAATTGATCATCTCCACAATTTTAATTCACACAGATAAAATTCAGGTAATGGTAAACCAATCACCATTACCATATTTTCCATGTTATAGAGCCAACAAAGGTCTAGACCCCAAAATACCTATCCACAAATTATCAGTATGTAAAGCCACACTAACACATTCCCTTAAGCTTCAAAAAAGAAGACAGGGTAAAAAAAAAAAAAAAAAAGATTATGAATTCAAGTCCCTAAGCGAATCTGCTTAACAGCAGCTTTAAATATATGAAAAGTCATTTCAAAAAAGTTCAGTGGCCACCATTTTGTACAGTGTTAGTGTTTCTTCTGCCCATTAACTTCCAACTTAAAAAAAAAAATCACATGCCAAAGAGAAAAAGATGGCAAAAGTGGAATAGAATACTCTAGGACTTCCTGGTCATATTATAATTTTAAGAAACATCTGCCAAGTACTGGACTTACCCCCTGTAGGCCTAGTTACTCAGGAGGCTAAGATCTGAGGATCCCAGTTCAAAGCCAGCCAGGGCAGGAAAGGTTGTGAGTTTGTGAGACTCTTATCTCCAATTAACCACCAGAAAACTGGAAGTGGAGTTGTGGCTCAAAGTCTTGAGAGAAAAATCTCAGGGTTAGTGCCCAGGCCATGAGTTCATCCACAACTGAAGAAAGGGAGGGAGAGAGGGAGGCAAGAGGGAGGAAGAAAGGAAGACAGGGAGGAAGACAGGGAGGAAGGAAGGAAGGAAGGAAAGAAGGAAGGAAGGAAGGAAGGAAGGGAGGGAGGGAGGGAGGGAGGTAGGGAGGGAGGGAGAGAGGGAAGAGAAGGAGGGAGGGGAGGGCGGGCAGGTGGGCAGGCAGGCAAATCAATCTGGGCATGGTGGTTCACTCCTGTAATCCCAGAATTTGGGAGGCTGGGACAAAGATATTGAGTCTAGCATTGTCTATATAATACATTGCAAGCCAGCCTGGACTATATAGCAAGAGTTTGTCAAAAAAAAAAAAGCTAAATTATTGGTCTGAAGCCCAAGGATCTTTTTCTAATTTTAAATCATACCAAAAAAACATGTTGTTCTAAAGTAAACTTTTAGTTCCTCTGTTCTTGGTAAGAATGAGCAACCGGTCATGAAAAATGAAGATGGTCTCAATTCAATAATTCAGCAATGCCTCACTCCAATGGTTTCCAAACCTTTGATCTTAGAACTTTTTACTCTTTAAAACCACTGTGGAGTTTGTTAATGTGGGCCATATCTATTGATATGTGCTATTTTGGAAATTAAAGGAGTTTTATAAAAGACTGTGTTCATGTTAAAATACAATAAGCTTAAGTGTCCTATTTATTTACAAATTTCAAAACAAAGAATATTTTTTGGTTTTAAGGAAAATGAAGAAGAAAAGTAATATCCTGCATTTTGCAAATTTCTATGTTTGGTTTAGAAGACCTCAGCGTTCTCATATGTGATTCCATATTTAATCTGTTATACATTATATTGGTTAAAGTACACAGAAGACCTAGTCTTACCCATCACTAGAATTCTCAAAAAAGTGTCAGTGTCCCACAGGGATTCTGGGGCCACACTCTGAAATCTACTGCCATGTTCCTACAATGCTCAGTTCTCCCACTACAGTGTGTCATTAATGGCATTAGGCATTCTAGACTGAGAAGTTGTCCAATACTGGATGAAACATGCTAATGTTCTGCAGTTTGATTGGTCTCATCTGCCCTTCTAACATTGAAAGCATTCAAGAGGGAAGAATGTATGGTTATTTTTAATGAAAGAATAATACTTTACACATATAAATGAGTGCTTTTAAATGGGATATAAATGTCTAATAAGGAGATATTTAACAACTACTCATCTCAGATATAATCAAGTGCCAAAAACCCTAACTGAAAAACTCATGGGGTACTGAGGTTCACAAATACTGCATGAAGTTTTCAGCGTGTAAATTTTTGCCTCTCTTCATAATTAATCTTAAGACTTCAGACACAAGGGGAAAAAACTATTGAGAAAATGGTTAGGGACCTCCTGTCCAAGTAAAGGACTCTCTTTAGATCAGTAATACTTCTTGTAATGTCTCAAGCTGACCCTCTTGAAAGACAGAATATTTCCATATACTCTACTAAAAACAGACAATCACCAGGGCAGAGCAGAACCACATTCTAAATCCCAGGGTATTTTTCAAACTCCATTTATAGATCAGAATGATAATCTAGTTTAGGAGCTAGCAGTTAGTTCAATTGCTAACATGTGCAGACTTGACACAAGTTCGGCACTTCCTTTTCTCATGACAATTTTGTAATGGTTTAAAGTCACAAATACTTTGCAATATATTACAGAAATCATTTTGATATTTGTCACAGAATAACAAGAGTATACTTCATTTGTCAATTCAACTTTTGAAACATGAAATGATAAAAGATATTTCTAAAATCTACAGTTATCAACAGGACACAATTTATTATCCACATAAAAAATAATGGGAATATGATCAGAAAATTCTCCAAAATGTTCACTTGGCTAACCCAGTGGCTAACCATTTGGTTTTGGTCTAATACCTAATTTACTGAGAACCTACTTAGTCAATAGGGATTTTCTTTGATAGGATTGGATTTTTACCATCTCTCAGGTGAAAAGGTCTAACATCTTTAAATTTAAAAGACCCATTGAAGAACTGTTGACAATCACTCAGAACTGTTTTAAATGACTTTGTTACTCTCGACATGAAGTCACTCTTTAACCAACACCTTCCACCACCCACAACAGATCTTCCACCACTATTCCATAACTGCTTTAAAAAAAAAAAAAACAACTCTTCATACTGCCTGTGCTGTGCCTTCCACAATGAAAGAAAAATAAATCATGCTATTCAATATAAAATGCAGAAGCAAAGCAGCGAAAGAATTAGAGGAATCCTACATCCTCTGTCAACACTGAAGTATAACAGTAGTGGTACTTACTAATGAGCCTGGCACTGTGCTTAGGGATCAATATGCATTATCTAATTCATTTTCTTCCTAGAACATTCCATGATGAATACTCATAGCAATACTTCTTTTTTTCAGGTAAGAAAATGGATGCATAGAAGTAACTAACCCAAGAATACAAGGTCAGATCAAAGGCTATATCTGACCAAAATTTAGTGATCTTAATTAAGTACACACTACCATAATGTCCACTAACTGACTAGCCATAGATAGCTTGGCCATCTGGTTTATTTATCCTTAATATTTTATCTTAATTAATTCTGAGCTTCAACAACCTTGATTTTCTTTCAGAGAAAAATCTTTACACATGGTTATGGAGTCACCTTTCAATCAAGCCTTCTTTCCATTTCTCTAACCTCAAAATTAATTTCACATACTTTGAAACCTCCAATTACTCCCCCCTACCACCACCATCTCCAGTGTCCTAGAAGAAAAGCTCTTCATGTCAAGCAAGCTGTTTGACAGTACAAGGAATTTCTCATTCCCATACACTTCTCACCCATCTTCTATTTTCTTGTACCTCACACCTCAAAATAAAAACAGAAATTAGCTTAAAGCACCTGAGGTACGAAGTTAAGCTCTGTAAGACATATTCTAGACAGAAAACTGAAGGAAGGCATACTCACAATCACCTCCATATAACACAAAAACAAGCCATGGTAACTGATTAGATAATGTGAAAACAGTGATATTTTCCAAGCACATAGAAAGAGGAAAAAAAAAAAAAGAGCTAACCAAAGGGCAGCATAATGCAAACAACCTGAGCCTTTGGGCAGGGTGAAAAAGACATGAACTGTCAGTTATAGCTGCAAAGAAAGGCCTGTCCAAAGCCATCATACCATGTAAGTTAAGGCAGGGTCTTTTCTTCAGTTCACAAATGACCTGTTAAATATTTTTAACACTCCACTCTGTCTGAACTGGCAATGTACACATTGCCAGGGCTTGGTTTTATATAGACTTCACTGCTGGGGGTTTTCTAGTGGGTTGTTCCTTTGAGAATATTAGCATGTAATTTGATCTTCTGCAATAGATGAATACAAATAGCTACTTGGACAAGTCTGACAGAACTGAAAAACAGCCCCTGGATCAGTTCATCCTGTGGTTAGAGGAAACAATTATAGATTATTTTTGGAAAGAAAGGGATTTGAATGAAGGAGTTACACTACAGGCATTCCAGCCATGACAGATAGACCCCAAGACATAGTTTGGACAAAGAAAGAGAGGAATACAATCTGTAAAACAAGTTGGAAGATTTAGCTTAGGCTACCACGTGGGAAACAAGGAAACCCCAATATATTTACTTATTGAACAAAATTGACTGTTGAACTGTTTGAGGCTATCCAAATAAAAACTAAGTTTCTTAGAGCGCAATGGTTTGATGGCTGTCCATATGCCTCTGGTACCTCAAAACTAGGTTTTGCTTCAACATGCTGGACTATCCCACATTTTCTAGTTCATTCCTCTGTACCAACCAGCCTCGGCTCTTCCACTTGGTTCCACTTGAGGCTCCCATACCTCCTGGCTGTTTTGGTACACTTTCCTCAGTGCCACTCACAGCCCCCACTCCTTCTTGCTCTCCCTTGGTAGAAAAATTGTGCTGGAACCATTTTTTTTTTTTTGGAACTTGTGGCTAAGAAGATCCTTCTTATTCTCTCCCATAAAACTCTTAGATTTAAACCTCTAGGCCCACTTAAAATCCCATTTCCTCTCATTTAAAGATGGCCTCTGCCTTCTATCTCATAACCTTAAGTTTCCCTTGTAAGCTACTATCAATAGAGTTTCTATCCCTCCTGTTGGACAAATAATGCTGCAGGCACATAGGAGTAGGTGACAATTTTCCCAGTTCTTGGGCTAACTTGATAGACATGCAATAATCTGGAGTGGTGGGAATAAGACAGAAGGGGTATAACAGGGAGGAGAATATTCTATCTCTCTTTCTCTCTGCCTCTCTCTTTCTCCTCCTCTCCCTCCCTTTGTCCTTTTCTCCCTCTGTCAACGGAAGGCCCTAGAGCCTATTTCAGTGGAGGTTAGAAAAATAACCCTTTATGTCCTCCTTTCTCTCACCCCCACTCTCCAAACCCATTTTGTGTCAGCCCTTCCCGCCACCCCCATCCATTACATTGCCCTGCAATGTCTCCCTCAAAACACTTAACTGGGAGCACAATCTGCTACTTATTTTATTTTGTTGTCCCCTTCTCCTTTCTACATTTTGGTAAATATAAGCAGCACAAGGATAAGACCATGCATGGTGACAACACAAGCACGGAACATTCTAGACCCTTAATATCAATAAAAAGACCTTCATTTTTAATTTCTTACCCTAGACTACGCTTTGGTGTTTAAGTTTTCTACAGCCTGAAAAGCAATGACTAAGTACAGGTAAGCAGCTTCTATGACCTCAATTTAACATACTAGCAACTGGGTATTTGAGATAAATTAAAAGATACTGTTCATAACTTGGATTCCAGTTTTCCAGGGTGTCATCCAAGAGAAGCAGCCAAACAAAAAGACACCTGGCAGACTCAGTACACCAGACAACTCCCCAGTGGACAATATCCCATTTGGAAAGGACTGCTTGGATGTGGGTTGCAGACCCCAGCTGATAAGCCCAGAGCCATCCCCAGTGACCTCTAAGACAGCTTCGGTAGCTTGAAAATATATCTCCCACAAGTCTGAAATTGACATATTATCTCCCCCCAAGTCGTCTAACAGTTATTGGCACTATTTGGAAAGCCATGCTTCCATGTCTATTAATAACCTTCAGAAAGAACCCTGAGGAAGTGTCAAGAGAAAAATAGCTCTTGGCTGATGGAAACCAGGGACTCAAACAGAGGTTACAGCTAGCAATTAGTACATCTGAGGGATAAAGAAAAGAAAGTAATACTGTGTTCGGCATCCAATGTTATCTTTTCAGGAACCTTAAAAAAATGCTTACTCAAGGAATCTAAGGACCTTAAGTTACGAATCCTAGTCTTTTCAGAAAATGAGCTCTTTTAAAAACTTCTTATCAATTTAGATAAATAAGTACCAGCAAGAAACTTTCTGCACATTGATTACTGCAGAGAATTTTACCTACAAGGCTGCTTGAAGCTTTATGTAACTATTTACACCTTTATATCGTTTCTCCAAGTGACACATTAAATAGTAACTAGATCAATTTATTCGAAATAATGGAATCACTAATTAATCCCTAAAAAGATTTTTCTCAGTGTTTTTTCTCCTCTCCCCTCCCCCGGTGAGAGTGTGATTAATGGAATTCTCTCACAATTTAGCTTGAAATACACTTTTGCCAGTCAAGCAGCGAAAGCAAAATCAGATAATTGTGGTATGACTCAACAAACGCACAGCTGTTCATTTAAATATATCCATCAAAAGTATAAATACAATCATGAGAAAGAAAAGGAGCCATATACCAGGGTCTGCAGAAGTTGAACGGGTTAGCGTCCAAGTAACCACAACAGAAAACAATGAGGCAAGGAAGGTTTTAGATGGGCACTGGCTGGAAAGAGATTTGAAAGGGATATCACCAAAAGACTGCCTACTCACAAAAAAACACTCACTGGGGAACGGGGCTAAGGCGAAGGTGAAGTTAAATACGTTGTATTAATTGGGGGGGGGAGTAAGAATGAACTTAAAAATACACATGAGGAAGAGGAACTCACACACACACACACACACACACACACACTCACACACACACACACCAAAAAAACACATAATACAAGTATGTAGAGGTGGGAAGCCTACCAGGTAAAAAAATTATTATAAAAACCATTTATAATTTTGGTGCTAAAAACAAAAAAAAGATATATACATATACACACCAGGCAGAAGAACAGGGAAGGTTTACCTCAATCCATATCCACCGCCTTGGAATACTGTAATCACAAGTCATAGAAATGTGGGAATCCCTCCAAAGTACAGATGGCCCCCAATTTAAGATCTATGATACACATTCAGAAAAACCATACTTGGAATTTCAAGTTTTAATCTTTTCCTGTTTTGTTTTATTAGTACTACCCTTTCTTTTGATGCAGGGCAGAGCAGCAATGCAATTACAGGAGCCACTTGATCAGAAAAAAAAATGAATTCCACAGATAGCTACATTGCTGTGCTTTGATATTCAGCTAGATTAGTACATTAAATGCACCTACAAATTACACTATTTTCCATTTACAATGAGTTTATCAGTGCATATCACATTGTATGTCTAAGAACATGTGTACAAAACTGAGAAATACTCCATACAGGCTTTACACCTTCAATACTATCATTTAACATACAGCAAGGAAGCAGAAAAAAAGACAATTGTGAGAACAAAGGGGTGCGGTTGTTCCTTTCTTCTTCCTCCTCAGGAATGGGCCACAGCACCCAGCCAGAATGTGGAAAGCAAGGCACTGAGAAGAATTTGGTGCCTATGCTGTTTCAGTATGTTATTTAAAGTAGTAACAAATTAAAGATTTAATCCATTGTGACAATTACCAAGCTTTCCTTCAATCAACAAAAAGTAATCACTCTAGCAACAAAGGAGTAAGCGAATGCATAGCCTGGTCACTCTGTTATCCTGCAGTGAGAAGCATTAATGATCTCTCCACTTGTAAGCAATCTCTTTTGTATTATCATAAGCATTAATGACCAACAATTACCACCCAAAAGGTAACTGGGCCAACCCCAAGTCCCCTCTTCTCTACCATCTTCTTACTTTTGTAAAAAGCATTGTAGAAGAGACATTCATACTGGCCTTCTCCAAAGTTTCCACCTAGTCCTCAGACCAGAGTTCTGCCTCTGTCAGACCTGTCAGATGATGTAGCACTCAACCCTCAGGTTCTAACTCTCCTCAGTCCGGTCAGCCCTCAGAGTCACACAGAGAGTCCTCAACTCAAATTTTCCCAAGTCTCACTCCATAGAGATTATGATCTGGATTAAGACCTGGAGCCAAGCCTCTCCCTCCTCCGGCACTGCAGGTGATGCTTAGAGTTATAAGGGCTCTCACTGGTTCATTCTATAGAAGGGGGATGTAGAAACCAGCTCCAATACTTTAATGCTTTAGTCAGGCTGCCTGGATGAGCTAGGTTTCCTCTTCTGCCACTCATCACTTTTTGTTTTTTGGTCGGTCGTGGGACCTGAACTCTGGGCCTGGGAACTGTCCCTCATCTCTTTAGCTCAAGGCTAATGCTCTACCACTTGAGCCACAGCACCACTTCCAGCCTTTTCTGCTGATGTGGTGCTGAGGAGTAGAACCCAGGGCCTCATGAATGCTAGGCAGGAACTCTACCACTGAGCCACTTTCCCAGCCACTCATCTCTTAAATTTTGATTTCCTTCAGGGTTCCACACCTCAGCCTTCTGTTTTTCTTGCTCAATATGTTGTCTACTTTCTTAGCCCAAGGGTCCATTATGTTCAGACGTTCAGGATGAACCACTATACAGACAATGAAGTCATCCATTTTAGAGTTATTTCCCATCTATTTTTCCATTACCTTTATTACCATCAATTCTTGCCTTGTCATTGTTTTCAAATTAATCATTAAAATTTTTTAGATATCTCGAAACATAGAAGAATGTAAGAATCCCTGTTTTTTAATGTCTAATTTCACAAAGAAGCAACAGCCTACTCCCTAGTTCCAGACATCTTACTTCCTTATCAAGCCCACTTTCTTCCTGGGGAATTTTCATGAAAATCTCAGATATCAATATCATTCTCCAACAAACTCTGCAACACTTAAGAACTACCTTCTAGCTGGGTGCTGGTGGCTCATGCCTATAATCCTAGCTATTCAGAAGGTTGAGATCTGAGTATCACAGTTTTGTTTTGTTTTGTTTTTGGGTCCGGTCGTGGAGCCTGAACTCTGGGCCTGGGCGCTGTCCCTCAGCTCTTCAGCTCAAGGCTAGCACTGTACCACTTGAGCCACAGAGCCACTTCCGCTTTTTTTCTTTTTGCTTATGTGGTGCTGAGGAATCGAACCCAGGGCCTCGTGCATACAAAGCAAGCGCTGTACCACTGAGCCACCTTCCCAGCCCTGAGTATCACAGTTTGAAAGCTTCCCAGGCAGGAAAGTCCATGAGACTTTTATCTCCAATTAACCAGCAAAAAGCTGGAAGTGGAACTGTCTCAAGTGGTAGAGTGCTAGCCTTGAGCAAAAAAGCTAAGGGATAGTGCCCGGACTCTGAGTTCAAGCCCTAGGCAAGAAAGGAGGACAGAAAGAAGGGAGAAAAGGAGGAATGGAGGGAGGGAGGGAAGGAGGGAGGGAGGGAGGGAGGAAGGAAGGAAGGAAGGAAGGAAGGAAGGAAGGAAGGAAGGAAGGAAGGAAGGAAGGAAAGGCAGAAAAGAAAGATCAAGACAGAAAGAAAAAATAGAGAAAGAAAGAGAGGGAGGGAGGAAGAAAAAGAGAAAAAAGAGAAAGAGAAAGAAAGAAGAAAGAAAGAGAGAGAAGGAGGGAGAGAGGGAGGGAGGGAGAGGGAAAGGAAAGGAAAGGAAGGAAGGAAGGAAGGAAGGAAGGAAGGAAGGAAGGAAGGAAAGGAGGGAGGGAGGGAAGGGAAGGGAAAGGAAGGGGAGAGGAGGGGAGGGGAGGGGAGGGGGAGGGGGAGAGGGAGAGGGAGGAAGGGAGGAAGCAAGGGAGGGGGGAGGGAAAGAAGGGAAAGGAAAGAAAAGAACCACCTTTTAAAGTAACTACAAACCTAGCACCTCACCTAACAAATTTAAAAAGTATTCCTCCTCCAAATACAAATACTATCTAAAAGCTACCAGCATCCCAATCTGCAAATTTTCAACTATAAATAATCTCTGCCTCTCAAAAAAAGAAGAATGCTTTCATTATTTTTCACGGCTCTGAAGCAGTGGTACAATGCTAGTACTGTGGCAGTACTAAGAATATTGTCTGTTTAACACAGATAAAAGAAAATTATTAATTGTGATCTATCCTAATTCTACCACTGCTTGGTATTTCTGAGAACCGGAATTCCCTCTATTGAATAAAAGAGATAAGGTTGTAGCACAAAAAAGTTAAAATAACACCTGTAAACCCACACTAGTGAGACTTTTAACAGAAGGATCCTGAGTTTGATGCCAGTCTGGGCTAAAAAGCAAAATCCTGTCTCAAAAAAGGTAAGTAAAAACCTTTTAAACTGAATCTGCATTGGAAGAATCAGTTACATACTTGATTCATCACTAAAGTTTCAAAACAATTACCTTTTCTGTAGCAATTAACATTCCTGTAAACCAAGTGCTCACACCTGTAATCCTAAGTATTCAGGAGGCTAAGATCTGAGGATAGAGGTTCAAAGCAAGCCACGGCAGAAAAGTCTCTTATCTCCAATGAAGCCAGAAGTTGCACTGTGGCTCAAGTGATAGTGCTAGCCTTGAGCAAAAGCAGCTCAGGGAAGCAGCACCAAAAAAAAAAAATCATTTCATACTCAAAGAAAAACAAGCTGAATGATGTCAGAGGATAAAAACACCAAAATCTAGCCATTAAGTAATGAGTACTCCAAGGGTTGTTCAACAGACAAATTGTAAAAGAAAGGCAAACCTAAGGTTTAAAACACTTAGAAGACATAAAGAAAGATGTGCAAAACTAAAGTACTAGATGTGAACATGTGCATGATAAAACCATAAAGGCAGGCAAGGGAGGAAGTACAACAGCATTTACTACCTGTACACTATATTACATAATACATACTATACACTATAGCATATACTACTTAACATGCTATTTCTTGGCCTGCATGAAAGTCACAAAAGGCATTCACCTTACAATAATTAACTAGGCTATGTATACTTCATGAATCTGTTTTATTATAAAAAGTCAAATACAAGGGTTGAATGTGTTATTTTACATACATCCATACATACATATATACCAGCATTTAACATACACAAAAATAACAAGCATGTATCATATATAAGATGTGCAAAATTGCCCCTCAGGTTTTTATGCTCCAAAAGAATTTATGTAATAAATCTCTGAAATATCACCCCTTCTTAATCTTCAAGGAAAATTGTGTTTTTTTATTCTAAGTATATTTTTAATAAAAAGAGAAATAAGTATCAGTTTTCTAGTCACAATCAGAAAGCATATATAATTAAATTTAATACACTGTAAAAGTTGGTCCTTCTTCAAACTTTGATTAAATAAGATTTGGGGGTCAAAGGAGAAAAACTAGAGTCTGTAATAGTAGTGCCTCCCAAAAGAATTACAGGACATTATCATCAAATAAGAAAATTAATCTCTTAGAGATCTGAGCCCTTTCTAACAAAGTTCATGTATATAAGATCCTAATAATATTATTAATAAGTTTTCTTTTGGGAATAAGAGAGTATTGATCAAATAACTCTTCTAAGTGGGGCTCCTGTGGCTCATGTCTGTAATCCTGGCTACTAGGAAGGCTGAGGATCAGAGGATCACAGTTTGAAGCCAACCATGGCAGGAAAGTCCATGAGATTTTTATCTCCAGTTAACCAGTGAAAAGCTAGACACTTTGGAGCCAAGAGCTGTGGTTCAAGTGGTCAAGTGTTAGCCTTGAGCACAAAAGCTCAGGGACAGCACCCAAGCCCTGAGTTCAAGCCTCAGGATTGGCATTAATTTTTTTTAAGTTTAGATTAAAAATATTAATAAAAAATAAGCAAATACAAATATTCTGTGAAGTAAAGCTTTAAGAACATATTAAGCTTCTGGAGTTAAACAGTGATTCTAGTATTTACTTAAGCAAATAAGTGATAAATGGATATCTAGGAAATAAGGAAATACAATGGGAATTTATAATGCAAAACAAAGTAGTAGTAGTACTGGTAGTACACATCTGGTAGTGCACACCTTTAAAGTACCCTTAAGTCTGGAACAGAAAGATTGACCATACAAGACTTCCCTGGGCTACCAACACAAGAGTCAATACACGCACATACACGCACATGGGCACACACACACATACACACACAAACACACACACACAGAGCAGGGTTCTCTGTGAATGCCAAGGGCCAGGTAGTCACAGTTAGTGGCAGCAGGAGGGTATTGCAGTGACTAGCCAATGTGCCAGAAGTTCCTTCCTCAATTCTTCTTGGGTTCCAGGTGACTACTCAGATCTCCTGCGGCTCGATGTACTAACATGACAAAGTTCTCATCAATGAAATCTGCAGTGGTATCTGCAAGCTTGGATTGCTTGCCATGAACTTTCTCCTTTGCTCTTCCTACTGAGAAAGTCCAGACAAGGCCAAGCAGACGATTGCAATGACAATTACTGGGGCAAAGAATAGATAGAATCTGAATTTTGTAACAACTGGTGGATTTGGGCTATTCTGCTAACCAGTTTAGCTCAGACTGGAAGTGTTAAATGAGGGGGGGAAATGTCAGTGTTTTTTAAACTATAGCATAGTTTGGTTAAAGCAAACTCTTGGTTATAGCAACTCAGACTTACTCTAATTAATAGAGCACCTAAAGAAAATTTAAGTTAGATGAAACTTAACATTCCAGATGGATCAGAGATAAAAATCTAAAAAAAGATCCACATCACACTAACAGGAACCAGGAGCAGGTTTTTAAATCTCTAACTGGGTATGGTCTTTTAATTGTGATACAAAAAGGATGGTTATATATTTATTTCCACAAATCCTTTTATTCATGCTTCATTGATGATCTCTTCTACTCAAAGCATAGCTTTATAGAGCAAGAATCAGGATCTACTATATTTAGTCAGATATCTAGAACAAGTTCCTGATAAATATTATTTACTGCTGTATAATAATAAATATTATTTACTACTGTATAATCAAGAACAACTTCTTGATAAATATTTGTTGGTTTGATACACTGGTAAAAGTTGAATAATCAGCACAGAAAAATAACTTTATGCAAATGACCAAACAAAAAAATAAGATAAATAGCACATACCACAATGAGAAAAGAGCTATGAACTGATCATTACAATCGGTGCTTTGAAAAGAAGTCAGTATGTTGACAATAAAAATCAATTGCCCAAAAGGAAAAATAGAAAAGAGACATAGCATAAAGAGAACTAGAATTGTCAATGGCTTTTAGTCTTGCATATGTTCAATATCAATTAAAATAAGATAAATGGAAATAAAAGCTACAATAAAACTGGCATTGTTCACCTATCAGTGTGGCAAAGAGAAAGACCTCTGGTTTGGCCACCACACTATGACTGGCACTGTGAGGAAACAGTGTTTACATTCTTGGTCAGTGAAATCTAACACCTTTTAAGCTCTATGAACATAGCACTTTTGCAATGAATTTCTACCAAAATTAAAATGTACATGTTCTGTGAGCCAGCAGTTCAACAAGAAATGGATCCTACAGATAAGACACTCACTTATGTTTGAGTGAAGTCGAAGCAGTTTTGTTCACGACAATAAAAACTGGAAACAATCTATATGATCATCAATGTAGTACTATTTAAGTAAATCACAGTACCTTGTTATAGCAGAAAAGTAGGCATCCACTAAATATGAATATAAAACACTCATATAGAACTTGAAAGTAATATCATTTCAATGAAAACAAGATGTAACATTTACATTCTGTTACCATTTGAGTAAAAAAAAATGAACAGCTTATAGGTTCTGTACTTGTTTATTATATATGCTCTGGAATATTCATAGAGAAATGCTAACAGTGGTTACCTGAGAAGGTAACTGGGTATTTGGGGAACAGGAAGAGGAAGTAGACTTATTTTCCACCCCATATTCTTTTTGTATCTTTTCAATCTGTATACACTGATTGTATTACCTCTCTAAAATAAATATTCCAACAAAACAAAAATACAGATATTCATTCCCAACCACCATGCCTAAAAAACTCTTCTAGTGATTATCACACTGTTGGCCACACTAAACAACAATTGAGCTGAGTAATTTTAACCCTGTTTCATAATTAAGAATAACAGAGTTAGTGATTAACTATAACCATCATCTCTTCTTCCTCAACTCAAATAAAAATATACAAAATGCAAGTTCGTTTCTTAATGCCATCCCTGTTATCCATTACATCCTCTTAAACCTAATTTAAACCCATACTACCTTCCATGAACAAGAAAACTAACTCAAAACCTCAGATGGAGGCCAGAACTAACAACTATGCTTATTTAATAAACATGACCTCCAGAAAATGAAAATTTGACACAACTGATACCAGCCCAAAGCAGCCTATCATCAACCCTGGAAAATATAAACTCAGATATTCAATAACTAAAAGCCCAATGCCACAGTCATGACCTTGTTTTCTCCCCTTTAAATAATAGGTTTAACTTCTCATTGGGGTACTGGTTATTTTGTTACAGTCACATAAGAAGCACAAAGCTGGCATTAAGACTAAAATTAAGTTCTGCTTGAAGGAAAATTGTCCAAAATATATCAAGTGGGGGAGAGACGCATGTTGTAAAACAAAATGTGTAATCATGATGTATCAATTTTCAAACATAATTAATATGCACATTTTATATATAAAAATGTCCTTACACTAAGGGTTCATGTGACAAAGATGAAAAAGAAAAAAAATAAATATGTGGCCCTAAGGGAATAAAGAATATAAGAAGCATTTTATATGCAGGAAAATGCTGGTAGTAGTTGAGCTTGGCTCAAGTTATAGAAAAACTATGCAGATCTACCACTCAAAAAGTCTACCATTCAGCCAGTATAAAAACTGAAAACTAGTAGGCTGTTCGGAAGTTCTTATATTGGATTCATATACTGTAGACTTGATCTCTGCCAAAGAGCATTAAAAGAGGTGATTTGTTGAAATGGCTGAACTGCCAGCTCTGGAAATAACACTGCTGAAAAAAGTCTTAGGGAAAGTTCACTGGGCTACCTTAAAGCTGGCTCCAGGTCACCAAGGCCCACACTCCTTCAAGCGGCATGCCCCAGGTCAGAACTGCACTCACTCTGTTCACTGGGAGACCTAGACAGTGGAAGAGGTGCTCCTGGAATCTTCAGGAACGCTGAGCTCTCCAGAAATCTGGCTACAGCAATACAATGCTCACAAGCACTCAGGGCTGGAGAGGGAAAGAAGAAAGAAAATCAACTAAGCCCAAGATATGTCTGCAATTGTAACTGTACTGGGTAAAGGAAGTACACACTTCACAGCCTTTTCATTTTGATCCATGAAATTAAAACTGATTTACAAATGAAGGATGGACATGTTTGAAAACACCTAGGTCCACATTAGTCTATATAATTTTTATATTATTTTTATAAGTTACACAAACAACTAATAGGTTGATAAACTTTACAAGTTCCTTTGAAGTCCATTTACTCTTACACCATTAGAAAAAAGATCTTAGCAATACAAATGCTACAGTAATAATGTTCTCTCCAAAAGGTGAACCAATTCAATAGTGATACTCACTAGACACTATATTGGAAATGAACTACACAACTTGCAGAGAATAAGGGCTGGGAGGGGAAAAAAGTGGGAAGAAATGAGAGAGGGGGGTAACACTGTTCAAAAAGAAATGTACTCATTATCTGACTTAGGTAACTGTAACTCCTCTGTACATCATCTTTACAATAAAATTAAAATTAAAGAAAACTAAATAAATAAAAAGTTCCTCTCCCTTTCCAGATCCCTTTTAGAAACATTCACCAGTATAAGAATAACCATCTCTGGAGTAACCAGTGAAATATCTGATTTTGGCCCATTTTTGAACAAAATTCACAGTTGTAGACAGTCCAGTTCAAAGGCATACAAAACAATGGTGGGGAACAAAGCGGAAGGGAAGGGGTGCTCTAGATAACTAACAAAAAACAAAAAGCCATCCAGGGACCTCCCTTTTCCTTTAGGGAGACTTGAAAAACATCAACATTTGCCAAAGGAAGAGGAAATTTTTATTAGAACCAAACTTTCCCATTGAAATTATTAGTAACACAAAGCACTAGATACCACTCTTTGGAAAACAGCTCCTTTGTTGTTTTTTAACCTCAAGCAACATTTTGCCAAGAAAACTTTCACCTAAGTAAATCTAAGCAGAAAACAACTCTACAAGACAGCATTCCTAAATAATTATGTGGAAAAGACAATCTCCCCAACCTGAATTCCCTTGGAATTCCTCCCTTCAGTCTAAAGTAAGGCTCATGAGCTATTGAAAAGAGAATCTAGACACAAAAAAGGCACTAAAAATAAGACACAATAAAAAGATCTCCCTGTAGAGAGGTCAACATGAAGTTTGTCATTTTCTGAAATCACTGAACAAAAGTAGAATAAAAATACATTCCCAAAGAGAATATCGTTAAGAACATTCTTCCCCAAGCAGCACCCACAAAGCACTGAATTTCTGACATTAACTATTTTCAATATTGGTATTTTTTAAGATTTTGGCATTTCCTAAGTTCCTGGGGGCCAGGATTGGTTGGGATCACACTAAAATTGTTCACACTAAAATTGTTCTGCTATCAATAAACTTCATTTTAAGAAGCATAAAGAAGTAGGCAAAGGTCAGAGGTGCTTTATCTGTGGGAGTTTCAGACATACAAGAAAATGCTTAAATGCAGTCATATGTTTTTTCTTTTTTTCTTACTCTACTTAGAAGTCAGATTGAATTATTGTTTTTTGTTGTTGTTGTTTTATTTGAAGTGCTGAGGACTGAATGCAGTCTTGCTAAGCAAATGCCCAAAGCTGAGCTATACCCCAATCTGTTTTTCCAAACTATTCCCTCAGCCCTGTCATCTTTACTACATGAAACTCCTCCTATCCTTCAGGAGAGGGAAGCCAATCATATCCCCGCTTCAGGTTCTCCTGCCTCTGATCTTCCTTCTTGAAATATTCTTGAATTTTCCAGATCTTTCTCATTCTCTATCATTTACAATCACAGTAGGACTCCCTGTGGAATTTAGGTTCTCCTCCATGAGCTGGATTTGTCCTAAAACTGGGTGAGGATCACGTATTATTCATCTGTTCCATCCCTCTTTCATGGTAACTAATATATAGTGTTACCTGAGTGTTACTGGCTAAAAATCAAATCTTGAAAGTAAATGAAATTTAAAATTTGCTTCCAAATGCATTGGGCTCTCTCTGAAGTCAAAACTGTGGTGTCCTACAAGCAAGAAAAGAATGATATTAAGTAAAACCTGATGTTCTAGTATGAAACCATTTCCTCACAAATACCATTCATCAATGAGCAAGCTCAGCAGACCTGAAAGGTAGTAGAAAATGTTGTTCAAAAATCGTAAGAGTCAAGAAGAAAGGGGAAAAAATTGTAAGAGTGACTTAAAATATGAAAAGAGGCCTCCTAAAAAGGAAGAAAGGGAAGGAAAGGAGAGGGAAAAGGAAAGGAAAAGGGAAAAGGAAGAGGAAGGGGAAGGGGAGAGAGAAGGAGAAAGGAAACTCACAGATATTTATACAGTTAAATATCTATATAACCAGTCTAGCAAGTTGGCGCTAGAGTTTTGTTGACCTAAGGTTTTTTTCCAAAAATTTAGCCAACATATTTCTGGCTATGGAGTTTTAATTACTGGCAGATAATTGAGCTGTGTAAAAATCTGAGCTATAAAAGTCAAAATCACATTCCTGTAAAGGGGTTCCGTGGAAGATAGCTGTGAAGGAGAAAAATCTAATTCAACTTTCTATCTCCAATTTTAGGCATTAAACTTAGTGGTACATTTATCTTTAATCCAGCTTAAAAGAACAAACATAGCAGTTTTTAAGTCCTTGTAATGTGATGGGCTCTAAATCGGCAAACAGAAAAAGTACTTAAATCAAACAAGTTCTTGGCAGTCAACAAAGCAACTAAGCAATGAGAGGGGGAAAAAACACAAACAAGTCTTCGCAACTTTTTCATTATCAGCTCTAAAGCTGTGTCTTCCAAAACATTTCTACCTTCCCATCCCGTATCTTCGCAAGCCATCCAACCAGCCCCATCACCCAAACAACCATGGTGTTCTTTTTTGTGGAATTACTATCAACCATAATTACTTGGGAAAAAATGGGATATGGTAGTAAGAACATGGACTTAGGAGTCAGCTAAACAAAGTCTTCTAACCAGACAAAAATCATTCAATATCAATTTTAGTTTCCTATTCCATGAAATAGAATAAATTCTTCTATCTTTAATTATTACTAATTTTCATATAGTTCTAATACTGTGCTAACCACATTATTTGTGTTGATTTAATCCTAACAACAAAATAGAAATAAAATACTATCACCTTTTATATATAAGAAAATCTTCTTCACATTGGTTTAAGTAACAGTAGCCAAAGTCACAATTTTTTAGTATGACAAAACCAAAAATCAATTCATATTTTTTTTGACTCTAAGACTCTGCCATTAATGACAAGCATGCTAAATCTCTTGGCAGTAAGCACTGAACTGAATGCTCATATTAGGTATTCTTGGTTCCTTTTCCTTGTCTACCTTTTAGGATAACTAAAGTGTTAAAGCATTACAGCAGATAAAGTTTAAACATACCAATCCCAAATAAAAACATAAACCATTTGTATGACAGTACAAACATTCTCTTTAGCTGGCTTTAAAGCAATAAGGAAACTGGGGATGTAATTCAACAATAGAGTGCTTGCCTAGAATATGACAGGCCCTGGGCTTGATCTCCAGTATCACAGAAAAGAAAAGAAAAAAAATAACACTGGTATAAGCAGGCATGTGAACACTACATATTCTTCAAGAATAATCTACTCCAGGAGCTTGAATATGTGGGGGTACAACGGCGGGGCGGGGGGGTCTGACCCACTTGTAATTCTGGAGAAAGTCAAAGGGGTCTTGTTAGTTCCCAAGATTTCAATCTCCAAGTCCTGGTAGGGGGAACCTGCCCCAAACACTATAGTTCCAGAGCACATGACAGAGCAGAAGGGGTAAGATGGATGCAAAGTGAATCAGGAAATGAAGTATGGAAGACAAGTAACTCCTTGACTCTAGGCGTTTCCAAATTTTCAACAAATATTAGTATTCAATTTGAGGATGGAAAATGGGAATTTCCAGGAATTTCTCTAGGATTTCCCAAAATTCTTAATACATCCAAACAGTGACTGAGCCATCATAGTCCAAGCAACGTGGGGGGCTGAGACATGAGGGCTGCTTGAGCAGAAGCTTGAGGGTAGCCTTGGAAACAGAACTGTGATCCCCTGTCTCAAAAATTTAAATGAAAGGCAACAATGACCAAATTATTTGTAAACTTTATTATATGGTTATACAAAAACATTGCTAAGTGAGAAATAGGAGGCTCAGTGTTGTTTACAAAGAATTGTGGCCTGTAGCAAATACTAAAATCTAGAAAATGCCATCAAACATTATTGGATAGTAATCCAATATCAGGCAAAATCCAGCCCACAATCTGTTTTTATAAATAAAAGTCTTATTGGAACAGGCACACTTGTTCATTTTCCATTTAGTCTACAGTTGCTTTCACGGTGAAGTGGCAAGAGATGATGGTTGTACCAGTCCATATGGCTTGCAAAGCCTAGAATTTTTACTAGGGAAACTTTGTTGACCTCTGTAATAATCTACGTTCAAATCCATAAGCAATATTCATAGAACACAGAACCATGTGTTGAGGCTTCCAATTTAAAAACTTATTTTCTATAATTTTTTTTGCAACATCACACACAGGATTTGTATACTGTATGCTATATATAGAAACTTACTTTATTTTCAAGGGTAACTCAGTGGTAGCAGCAGACATTTACAACACAGCAACTACTACAAGCAATGGTGACCAAGTCTATCCTGCTCTGGCTTCAAGAAATGTCAACCTTATCCTTCAATGCCAGTGTCACCTTTTCCTGTTCTTGCCTTCACCTTGATATCAGGGGATTCCTTTTATCTACTAATGTTTCTATGTGGACTGTTTTAACGCTGGAAAGAGAATTATATTTTTTTTCCACTTGGCTGATAACTGATTTTTCTTAAGGTTTAGGAAAATACACACAATACATTTCCCAAGAAATCCTGGAAAAGAACCCTACCACAGGAGCACTCCTCTTTGTCCAGGTAAACATCTAGAGACTGAGTGGGGATCGGCTCACTAGATTTTTAAAGAAGTAAGTGGAGGGAAACCAGAGGAAATGAGAAAGAATACAAGCTCCAGGGTATTTTCATGAAAATCTCTCTCCTGGCCTAAATATCAATCAAAGAGAAGATACAATGTAGACATCCCTAATATTTTAGCCCCAGCAACAGGATTTAAGGCACAACTATCAGAGTGCCTTTCCCCTTCAGAATTTAACATATAATTTGGCTGAGAGGAGAGGGACCAACTGTGGATTACTTAATTACTGAGCATAATTAAGTACCAGACTACACTTCTGAAGATAACCTGCTTATACTCTGTAACCTCAAAACCCTCCACTGAAGTGGTTTGGCGCTCCATCAAAATCTCTTTCATTTGTCCAACCAAAGACTCGTTTATTTGTGCCAGACAAATAAAGTGAGAGGATCAAGGGTAAGACTTGAGGGAACAAAGGCGGCAAGCTACAGTAGACAAGAGAGTCCCAGGTGCTGAGCTGAATCCTAGCCCTGCCATCCAATAGTCACACAGCCTGAGCCAACTGTCCTTGCAACAGTCCCCACAGGCAAAACGGGCATTGTAATTTCCCTACAAAGTGGCCACGTGTGAAGTAAAATGTGTATAGTGGGTGCTAATAAAGACAATTATTATAAACTCCACATGAAGGAGTAAAAAAGGGAAGATGCTGAAGATGATGGAGGTTGAAATCACATGGATACAATCTGGCATTCCGATTCATAAAAATTACTTTGAGGTGGAGAGCCCTAGGGATTGAACCCAAGGCCTTGTTTCCTACTCTACCACTTAAATTATGTCCCTACCCTTATTATCTTTATTTTGGTTTTAAAATAGAGTCTCACAAATGGTACCAGGGCTGGTCTTGAACTCAAACCTCCTGTCTGTGCCTCCCAGTAACTAAGACCACAGATGTGTGTGACAATGCTGGTCTAAAAACTATAATCACTAAGATTTTTGTGCTGTGTGTGTGTGTGTGTGTGTGTGTGTGTGTGTGTGTGTCTGTGTCTGTGTGTGTGTGTGTCTTGGGGCCTGAACTCTGGGCCTGGGCACTGTCTCTCAGCTCTTTAGCTCAAGGCTAGTACTCTAACACTTGAGCCGTACACCACTTCCGGCTTTTTCCGCTTATGTAGTGCTGAGGAATCAAACCCATGGCCTCATGCATGCAAGGCGAGCACTCTACCACTGAGCCACATTCCCAGCCCCTCATTAAGTATTTTGAAGTGCTCCACAGGAAAGCCTGAAAAGAACCAAGCAGGACCATACTCAGAGACCATATTCTTCCACTTGTAGCTGTAAGACACCAACTGCAAAGGCTACACTGAATGTAACTCCTCCCTTTCTCATTTCCCCACTAGGTATCTACTCATAAAAGAGTAGATTCCACAAAAGGTAGAAAGACAAACACACACACATACAAACACTACTTATGTATAGATGGCCCATAAGACATTCCTTTCTCTCCTCTCTCTCTTTCTCTCTCTCCCTTCCCCCTCTCTCTCTTTCCCTGTGTCCAATATTGGTGTATAACCAATTTGGGAAAGAAACAGACACAATTTTTCTAGCCAACTGACACTACCAATTCAACAGTAAGGCTTTCTCTAAGCCTGTTGGTAGCTCAAAAAAAGAAGCTGATGGAGAAAAGCAGGGATGGAGGAATGTAGTAAAAACCTCAATGTATATCCTACAAAATTAAGAATAGGGAAGGAATGAGTTGTGAGGAATGGGTGAACATGTTGGAAGGAATGACTCAAGATGTCGAGATGCATTTGTTAGCCGGGTGCCAGTGGCTCAGGCCTGTAATACTAGCTACTGTGAAGGCTGAGATCTAAGGATCACATCAAAGCCAGCCCAGGCAGCAAAGTCCCTGAGACTCTTATCTCCAATTAACCACCAGAAAACCAGAAGTGGCGCTGTGGGTCAATTGGTAGAGCACTTGCCTTGAGCTGAAGACCTCAGCTATAATGCCCAGGCCCAGAGTTCAAGCCCACAACCAACAAAATATATATAGATATATAGATAGTATATATAAATATATACCATATAGTATATATATTTAAAAAAGAAAGCCCAATGGGTTCGTCACATTTTCCCTATTATTTTCAAACTTTATACCTTTACTGTTTTTGCTTTTCCAGTTTTTTTGTGTTTTGTTTTGTTTGTTCAATTCCATCAGCCCTTAAGTAGTTAAGAGGTCTATGGTGTCTGGTCAATATCTGGGTGAGAACTGAGTTCCATGATATCCTCTCGGCATAAACCCACGTGGCTTCATCCCTGGTGTCTCTATAATCTCACAAAGGCTCTGAGGGGAGAATCAGATCACCTTGAGTGGAGAAGGTTTAAGAACATCTAGTAAAAGAAGGAGAAATCTGCCAGTCTTCCATTCTCCCAGCCTGCCACCCCTAAACAGAATCAGACATGAATGGTAATTAGCTCATCCTTCTCAGTCTGTTGGGTTCAGCTTTCATGTGTGGACACACCATCCCTGCAACACTTCAGCCCTCCCTGTGACCACAAGGCATCCATGTTTTACCTGCTGTCTCACTGGAATGTGGTAATCCTTGATGATTACCTTCACATATAATACCATACAGCCTTTCATCAGCTCAGGATCTTGGACACCTTTACAAGAGTTCACAGGGATGCCACCCACTGGGCCAGGACCAGATTTTCTGGTTCTCTAATAGGATGTCTGGCACTTGTTGCATTGTGCCTATTTACTGCACATATGGATATGTTAGCAAAGCTTCCATAAAGACACTCTCGAAAGTAAGACCTCTGTTTCCATCATCATGCTCCATATCCAATCCTGGGCTAACACAGAGTTCAGCCTGATTTAAATACCGATAGAATAAATTATGTTTAAAATTCCCAAAAAGAAAAAAACAAAGACAAGCAAATGCATAAACATGATAAAGAAAATGTGCACGTGTGTGCATTCTTGGTACTGAGGCTTCAACTCAGGGCCCTGTGATCTCACTAGATGTGTTTGTTCACAGTAGACATTCTACCACTTGAGCCATGCCTCCCTCCATTCCAGAATTTCTGCTATTTAATTGGAGCTAGTTTCAAAGACTCCCCACCCCCACCCCACTAGCTCCAAGCCTCTAATCTCTGATCTCAGTCTCCTAAGTAGATAGGATTGCAGGCATAAGCTACCAGCTATGAGCACAGAAAACTCTTATCAGTACATTGCTAAGTTTCTACCCTAGGTTTCAAAGCAGGAATAAAAAGTGCCACAAATTCTTGTACAGTCTTACAGATATTTAAAAATAAAAGGAAATGTGAATCGCACTTTGAATTACTTTGTTTTCTTGCTTCTGTGGTATGTATATGTGTATACTAGTTCTCCATAATTGTATCGGATTAACTGTACATTTTGTAAACAGTTGCCAGATCTACACTGCTATCTTAAAATAAAACCACCAGTATGTGTCCTGATAAGAAAACAGATTCGTCTACTTCCTACTTTTTGTTTTGTTGTGTTGATACCAGGGACTAACGTCAGGGCCTTGTGCTCTCACTTGGCTTTATCCACTTATGGCTAGTGCTCTACCACTTGTGCTAAGCTTACCGTTGTGCCATCACCCTAACCACACCTTACAGTTTTCTAAAGACACTTTGAGCTTGTTCACCTTTTACCTTTGCATATGTCCACCCACAATGTCTCTTGTCCAACAATCTGACAAATACCTCTGCTTCCAGCGTGAGCACTATAAGCACATTTCAATATACAAAATGTACACTCTTATTTGCCTAGTCTATGGACTGCTCAAAGAAAACAAGTATTTTTTTACTCCAAACTATCAGAGATAGTTTTACAATAGTAGATCCTTAATAAGTGTTGGTGAATGAATGGATATACCTTGGTAATGGATTCAAAGCAAAAAAAAAAAGAAAAAGAAAAAAGGATCCTCCAAGGAAATATGAACAATAGATATAAATAATTTTGTTAGAAAAGGTAGGCATGCCAGAATCTACTTTTAAGTCTTGTCTCAGTTTTTAAGTATCTCTTCCCTAAACCCTAAAGAGATAGAAATTTACAAGTGATACTCATTTTATACAAAAAGATAATGTTCAAATTAACATATATATTCAACCACAGCTTCCTACTGATTTACCCTTGAAGGAGGTAGTATCTACTCTAGTACTTTTTTTTTAGTATTTTTATTTTCCTTAAATAGTTGTATAAAGAAGTTACCATTTTACAAAGCAGTATATGAATACAGATCAATGCCACTCCTTTCAACGTCCTTACTCTCCCTTCCAACCCACCCCTTTTCTAACTTTTCTTAATTTCATAGAATATACATCGAATTCTTGATTGCATTCCCCCTACTTCTATTTATTCATCTGCCCCTCTCCCCATGACCCTATTATGCCCCCTTTAACTACCCATTTCCTGGTGTTCATTTTGTTTATCTTTGACCTTGCCTTTCTAAGGAATTACATTATTTGAGTTTGAATCTACCATATTTCAATTAATACAAACATACTCTAGCACTTTAACATAATCCTCTTTTTTTAATTTTACAGAAAGGAGAGAGAGAGAGAAAGACAGAACTGAAAAATGCACTGAAATGCTAACAATACAATGTTCTATTGCTGGAAACTAAGATGTTGTCAGTGAAAAAGGAGATCAGTCTTTTTATAAGAAAAATGTTTGATATGTTTTTTCCCCAGGAAATTATTTCTAAGCTGTTCACGTGGAGCCATGTACCTACACAATTCCTGCAGGTAGGCTCTCACTTGCTGGCGTCCTAGATACTCCAAGTCAAAGTGACTTCAAGGGCTGCAATTGGAAAGCTCTTCCTCCCACCATGCTATGGTTTGGAAGCGTCCTCACAACGTTTGTGCCAGTGTTTTGTCACCAGCCTATGACACTATTAGGAGGTGGAGGAATCTTAAATAGGTGCAGCATAGTAGAGGGAAGGCAAGTCACTGAAGGAGTACCTTTGAAGAGGATACTAGGGCACTGACTCCCTCATCTCTCTTTTCCAGTAGCCATGAGATGACTTGCTTTGCCGTGGGCTACCACCTCAATGCACTATGACACCAGAGGACCAAAGCAATGGGACCAGACAACGATGGTTCGAAACCTCTGAACTCATGATCCAAAATACACTTTTCTCCTTTAAAATTTGTTATCTCAGATATTTTGTTACATCAGAAAGCTACTTTAAACACACACTATTACAACTATTATACTCTGAACGGCATTCCTCTCTGTAGTGTATGCTGTGCCAATCACCACCCCCAAGCTCAGACTGATATAATTAATATGGAAATACACCTAACAACAAAAAAAAAAAAAACAGGAGTATTTGAAGAAAATAAAAGGGAAAACCAAAAAACAGGAAGAATTACATCAAGTGAAGAGTCAGAACTAAAACCAATCTGCCTAGAACTGAGGGAGAACCCTCTGGAGTCCTGATCTTTGAGTTCCAAGTACACTTCTGAGCAGTAGTGATGTGGATGAGAGGGTGGAGCTAGACTTGCTTCCAGAATCACAGGCTGTTATCAAGATTCACATTATCTATAATATGTGAACCTCAGGATTCCTTAACTCAAGTAATTCTTTGTGAGCAATCACAAAGCATAGATATTTTCCATACTTATATCTCTTGTGTTATTAAGTATTCAGTCCACTAACAGAATAACAGCCTCTTGATTTTTGGTTACTTCTAATTAGAGCATATAGTTTTGCACACAGATTTTTTTTTTGATAGACTAATTCTCTAAAATGAAACTTGCCTGAGGTTGGTTGTTAGCGGCCTTTTCATCACAAGCCTGGAGATTCCACACCTGTGATTAATTTACATCCGCACAAGTTGAAACATTAGCTTTTTGATCATTTGTGATACTGCAACTCTCAAGAGGCAATTTACTCAACAATTAATACAAAGCATCTATATGTACCGTCAATACCCCAAATTCCCAACTGGGCCAGAAGTTCTAATGTGAAATTAATTCATTCTTTGGATTCCTGTTGTTTGTTTATGCTGAGATCAAACCCAAGGCAAATGCTTCAGCACTGAGCTACACCTCTACCCTGAAATCAATTGTTCACTGAGTTCTTAGCTCCACTATTATTTTTAAAGTGCTCTATTTGTACAAGCAATTTTTAAAGTCAAAAACTTAAGCCAAGTGCTAGTGGCTCATGTCCATAATTGTAGCTACTCAAGAGGCTGACATCTGAGGACCATGGTTCCAAGCCAACCATGGCAGGAAAGTTCATTGAGACTTCATCTCCAATTATCCAGCAAAGATCCAGAAGTAAAGCTTGACTCAAATGGTAGTGTTAGCCTTGAATGCGTAATCTAAGGGACAAGGCCTGAGTTGAAGCCCCAGTAATCACACACACACACACACACACACACACACACACACACACACACACACACACACACCACCCCTAGACATATGCACAAAGGACAAAACAGCGTTTGTACCTCTGCATATAAATATATATATGAGGTATGTGTAAACTTTATGCCATATATAATTCTAGAAAGGGTGGTAGCTCTCTAGGTAACCAGAAGTTGCGTGTCACAAAGACAGACACAGTAATAAACACGCAATATACTCATAACTGTTTCAACTAGACAACACAACATGAAAGCACAAGGAGTATAAAAAGGAAATAAGAACACTAGTGACTGCCCATGTTTACCATTCACACTGTCAACAATTCTAGGAAAAACTCAACCAAGTTCCAGGTCACTAAACCCATTTGTCTCCCTGACTTTGCTTTTTTATATTTAAGGCCCAGAGGGAGATGATAATCTTCTGTAAGTTTTTAAATGGCTTATTTTCTCAAGCTGTCAGAGAAGAAAGTAAAGGCTAGTGTCTATTATTTTAACTTTGAAAGCATTAAGCATTTGGGGAGGGACTTTTAGAAAACAACTTTAAAATGTGTTCAGTTGTTTCATGAACAGTATTTTTGATTCTGTCAAAAACACTGCTAGACAATTAGGCTTATTTTAAGATAACACACACAAGCATAAATTCAACTCAGTCACTTTGAACTTATCACCAGATTTAGACTGGTTTAACAAAACCATGAGGATATCTTCCCATTGTTTTCTACTTTGAAAAATGGATTCTTCTACATGAAGAATGGTATACAAAACAAGTGTGATGGCAAGCCCTTCATACTTGTAATCCCAGCACTGGTAGTGAGTTCAAGGCTGGACTAAGTTACATAGTGAGACTGTTTCTTTTTTTTTTTTTTTTAATTGTGAGAATGCCGTACAGAGGAGTGAGACTCTGTTTCTAAGGAAGAAAAATAAAAAGAGTAAGGAATATAGTAGAGTGGAAGAGGGTATGGCTAGAGTACATTCTGCCCTGGGTATGCAACTATTTTAAGTTTTGGTTTTTTTAGATGGACTATCCTCATCTCTCTGTCTCTGTCTGTCTCTGTCTGTCTCTGTCTGTCTCTGTCTGTCTGTCTGTCTATCTCTCTCTCTCTCTCTCTCTCACATACACACACACACACACACATTTGTATAGAAACACACAAAACCACTTCTACTTCTGAGTTAGACAACTCCTAGTACTTTTGGCAAAGACAAGTATGAGAGGCAAGGTTACTTTTTTTTTTAAAGAGGCCAGAAAATGTGAATACCCCACAGAAGTAGGGACGTGCCAAAGCTAGAAAAAGCTTCCCTAGGTGACAATGTTATCTCTCTCTAGAGATAACTGAGTAGTTCCCGATTGTGCAGTTTATTACACTTCAAAAGCAACAACAGTAGAGGAACCAAGACTCTCATATATACACTTATTGCCATTTCTCAAAAACAATAGGAATTCACAGATACCAGTCTCATTCTTCACACACCTATTCTATCACTTGAGGACTCAGCAAGAACTTATTATGAGTAAATACCTTATTCTTAAGACTTCCCAACCTCCAGACATGTAAAAACTAAGTCCTTTTGCCTTTATAAGTTACCTAGACTCATGATATTTTCATACAGCATTCCAAGGGAGTAAGAAAAACTATGTGCATATAATAAAAATGCAACTGAAATTTGGGTCTAGGGATAAACACCTGTTACTACCAACCCTTGAGAGCCAAAGAAGGATTATGAGTTTGAACACAAAGCCCATACGTACATGGAGTTCCAAAAAGGAAAGCAGGTTATACTTGAAACCATTCCCTATAGCTCCTCTTAACACATCTAACCCAAGGCCTTCCTTCTGTTCCAAGTCCTCCATTCAGGGAGGTAAAACTTTTTTTTTTTTTTTCTTCTAAAACCTCACTTCTCCTGGATGTTTGGGTAGTGTCTATGCTTTCCCCATCCCTAGCTTTGCACATTAGGAATCGATCACTACCCTCAGATAACAGAAAGGCTGGATGCTCTTCAGTTCTGAGTCCCAGCTCCAGCCAAAGAGTACCTGACACAAGGTGAGCCCTCACAAGTGTGATAATAAAAAGTAAACAAATCTGTTTCCTCCACCACGGAGACTTTCAGGTTGGAAAGTAATGTCTGGGGGCTAGGGCTGTGAATCCCAATTAATCAAATCAATTAATCAACCAACGTAGTTGTGTACCCTATAGTCCACACCACAAATAGTCCAAAAAATCTAGAGGAGGGACAGCCTCTTTTCAATAGATGTCCACCTGAATTACGTTTCATAAATGCAGTCTGTAGGCTCATAGTGTTTGTCTTCTTCCAACTGAAACTATGAACAGGAGAAACAAACTTGAGTTAATCCCTCAGGCTTTGTTCCTTTTGTCTGTAAAATGAGGATATTGATACCAACTTCCTAATATATGTAAAGTCTACAAAATGGTACAAAAATCAACACTCAACTGTCTACCCTTGATCCCTTGTGCATTGTGAATAAAAGTCAAAGTAGTGGGGTTGGCACTGCGGCTCAATGATAGAGTGCTTGCTTACCTAGTGTGTGCCAGGTTCTGAGTTTGATCCTCAGTATGGGGAGGAAGGGAAGCAAGGAGGCAGGCATACAGGTAGGCAAAGAAACATCAACTTTAAGCTCAGAGGCAAGACAGACAGAACTAGCTCCCTTCTCTTTTACATGTACAGGGATGATTTTTATTCTACCTTAATAGTAACTTCTTTCCTTCCCTTCTTTGGCCCTAAGGGCTTGCATTACCAGGGGGCAGTAAGTTCTAAAGTAACACACAACATGACCTAGCAGAGGACCTACTAGGAAAGCTCCAGTGAGAGAAAGAGCTCAGGCAAGACTCTCAGAATGCATGCTGACCAAAACAACCTTTGCCATTCTCCAATGATCTCTTCCAAAATGAGACCCTTTTTGAACTATGTATTTAAATATGAAGATCCAAAATTGTCAGGGAAGGACTCAGTATCACGTCTGTGATAACTAACACACTTTGGGGACTATAACCATGGAAACATTTCATATAAATTAACATTTCCAGCTGGGCATTGGTGGCTTATACCTGCAATCCTAGCTACTCAGGAGGCTGAGATCTGAAGATCACACTTCAAAGCCAGTCCAGTCAAGGAAGTCTATGTCACTCTTATCTCTAGTTAACTACCAAAAAGTTGGAAGTGGAGCTATGGCTCAAGTGGCAAAGCAACAACCTTGAACAAAAAAACTCAGGGACAGTGCCCAGGCTCTGACCTCAAAACCCAGTACTGGCACAAAATAAAAACATTTTTTCCCCATGGTCACAAACTCACTAACCCAAATAAGTGGGCTTGGAAACTACCAGCCAACTTCATTCTGTGAATAATCATTAAGTGTTAATCAGATATGGCTGGAATTGTGGAACAGCCAGCATAAAAGGGGGCTCATCTTAGAAAATGAATAGGAGATGGGGGGAGGGGGCAAGTGAAGGAGGCTCAGGAGGAGGAGAGAAGACCAGGACAGGAGGTGAAGGCAGAGGGAGAGAACAAAGACTCCCCCCCCCCCAGCCAATCACTGAGCTGGTCTCTTGTCTCAGAACTCTTTGGCCCCTCTGCAGCAGCTGCTGTCTCCTGCAGTTGGCACTGGGCACTGCCAGGCTGGGACTGGCTTCCAGGGAGGACAGCATTGTTTTATTGGCTACTTAGGCAGTGCACACACCATTAATGGAGTTTTTATCTCTCCATTTTCCTGTCAGTACAGAACCAGCCAGTCTGACTCTGTTATTATCATTAAGAAAGCTTCCCCGCCCCCTCCCCACACATGCTCTTTAATCCAAACAACATCTGGGAACTCCAGCCTCTATCATGTAAGACGGAAACAGACAGAGAGGGAAAAGGGGGGCGGGGGGCAATACAGTTCCAGTCACATTGAACAGCCATCAATTCCAACAGGTAACCTTAGTTCAAGCCATCCAGTACCTCTAAAACCCTGTTGGCTTCAAATCAGCACAGGACTTGCCATTGCCTGGCTTTACACTGCAGCCAGGCCTTGGATACCTTGACATGAAGCTTTTTAACAATAACAAAAGAAATTTCTTTTTTTTTTAAAATTAACTATTTTCCTCACTCAGAAATCCAGTTGTGAAATAAAAGTCAAGAATAATAATGAAAAGATTTTTTTTGAAGCACTGTTTTCTCAAGAGGGAAAAAAAAAATTAAGAGCCTTCACAAGACATTCATAGTAAGTACATCACTAGAGTATAAATAAATAGGAAAAAATCTGGTACCAGTCAGCCCAGAAACTATGTCTTCCTGTAACAGACAGCTGTCTCCTCTGGAGCTAAAGAGTGCTTTCTGCTTAGATCATGCTCTGTGAGTCATGGAATCAATACAGGAAAGTGCACAGCCAGCCATAAGGGAGACTGGGGCCTACGAGCCACTTTTCTATGAGCCACAAGCTCCTCCATCCCTCACCTCACCCTAACTGGTCAGGAACACGCCAGTCTCTGCTTCATGCCTGACCAGGTCTCAGAGAGTCCTTCATGATAGTCCTTTCAGCATTGATTCTAGGTAAGTAGAACCTATAGACATCCAACATGTAGGTACCCAGCCACCCATCCTGCCCCACACCCCTACAATGTCCCAGTACCTACTCTTACCCCAGAAATGCACCCTACCCAGCTGAAGACACAGCAGAACTGAACATCTGAGTGTCAGCAAAGGTTAGCAGTTTATTTTTAATTTTTTATTCCACTCAGCAAAAATGGGAGAAAATCACTAAGTGTCTGAGCCACAGACTCCTGCTCCCTGGAAGCTGTGCCTGTGAGCCCCCAGCAGTCAGTTGTTAATGACAGTCTCAGTAACCTGATCCTCTCACAGTGGGAGACTTGAGAAAGCACTGGCCTCTCTCCGGTCTCCCTTTCTATTGTCCCACCCTGCAGGGCCAGCTGTTTCTGACAGCCAAATTGCTGCATGCTAAGCAATGAGTGCTGTCAGGCAAGGAATTTTCATTTCTATAATGCATAGGCCTCCATGGACAAATTATACAGCTTATGGTGCTGGCTGCAGGATGCTGCACCAGGCTTGAAATGTGGCCAAAACGCAGCCTGTCTTCCCCTCTCCCCAGCCCCAAGCTGACAAGACAGTCACCCAAAATGAATCAGAATGGCCAGAGAGAAATGAGAACACGTGTTTCTGGAGACAAACAAAACATAATGGAGAAGAGACAAGCAGCTACAATCCTTGATGGAATGGCACATGGTGAAAGCTAACTGAGCTAATGTCACACCATTGAGCTACCAAGTATAGCTTCCCTTACAGCCTTCTGCAATTTGATCACCAGCAATGAACATCTCGGGGGCATCAGCCCTGGCTCCCTGCTTCTGAAGGAAGATGGACTTGTCCAGAAAATATACCAAGAACTTTACCACCTCTTAAAAACTAAGCAAAATCTAAGTGATTCAAGAGAACAGAACAGTGCTCTTTCATGCTGAAGAAGGGCACCAACATGCTTTATGAAATCATTTTGTAGAACTCTTTTCCTTTTCAGTTTTTCCACTGCCATAAACCACTTGACAGTTACAACCCTTCAATCTGGTGTATACCCTCTGCTGTTCTGAGTCCTGTAGAGCTAAACATGGAGTGACCCAACTAATCAGAACATGGTATTCAATTTGGGAGTTGGATGTGAACTCTTCAAATTAGCGACGACTCTTAAGATTTTACTGAAAAGAAAAGTTTCACTTTATTGTTACACTTGAATGTAGAGGAATATTGCACAGGAATTTTGCCATCATGAAGGAAGAACTTACCTAATAATAGGAGGGGAAAATAAAATAAAAATAGGAGGGTCCAAGGAACACTGTTTAAGGCCTAGATCAACTCAGATCTGAAACTTACCCTACCAAAGACTCCACAGAAAGGCAGCCAGTCAGTGCTCGCTTTTATCATAGCTGGTACAACTCAAGTTCTCCATCCCTGAAATGAAAACTAAACAGATAAAACCTCACTGCATTCTAAAAACACATCAAGATCACACACTCGTAATGTGTATCTGTGTGTATATATGTGCATGTACGTATGTCAGTGTGTATGCATATGTATATGTTATACTTTGCCAATAAGCAAGAACATTTTTCAAATTTTGTTACTGTCTGTGAGAACTGACTTTCACCTTTTCCTTCCAGTCCTTATACTTAGCCTGAACTGAAATGTTCCTAGTCACCTGATTTGTGCCCTAAGGCATGTCAGATCTGAATTCCAGAGGATGAGAAAGCTAAATTCATGATCTGTGTTTTCCCTCAGTGTTGTAAATCTTAACCTGACACATAAGTGAACTTTGGTGAGTGAATGGCCCATCCACTCTATGTCAACAAAACTAGCTCCAGGAAAAACCAGGAAACCAACACAGTCAGGAGCAAAACAGGAGAGGGACAAATGATCTTGCCTATGTGCTCAGGTCAGCCAAAGCACAAGCACCTGCAGGCTGTGAGCCGCCAAGGCTATCACGTGCCGCATCCTGCAGCCATCTACTTTATCATTAACTACTGTCTGGCCAGAAAGGGCAGGGTCCAGTTCAAGAACACTGGGGACTTTCAGACAGGAGGTGTATCCAGAACCAGAGTGGGATCGCAGCCCATTCACTACAGACTATAAATACCTCCTGGCTGTGGTCCCAGCAGAACCACAATTCCTGTTTTCCTGTCGGTAACAGAACTGCAGGCCATTCCCCCAAGAAATTCAGCACAACCAGCCATGCATGACAAAACATTAAATGTACACACCAGTTTACTCAGTGCCCTGGCAAGTCCTGTTTCTTGCTCCTCCCTTATACATCCTTGGCTTCTAATCCCCAAAGATCAAAACAAAAGAAAGTTAAAATTGATAGTAAATAAGATCTCCGTTTGGTGCTAAGGGGAGAAAACAATGCAACACACAGACAGGCTCTAAACTGCAGTAAGAAGGGAGGGAAGGAAGAAGACCAACTCACTCTCAACCCCTCTTCCTGAAAACAGTCAGAGTTTTCCAACTTTTACATTCATTCTTTTATTTAAAGTTCTATGAGCACGGGATGGGCATGGCGGGGTGAGGGAACGTGCCATGACTAACTTGGACAGAGCAAAAAAGCAGCACAGATGGCCACCAAGACTGCTTAGACAGGACAATTAAATGTATAATTAAATGACCAGACTTACCAAGCTGCTTCTCAAAGACAGTAAAATAGAACAAAGTTCTCAGGAATGAATTTGACTTATTGGTTAAAAATCTAACCTAAATACCTAAATCTGGAGATCACTTGGCTATGGCAGAAACTAGTCTAGGGATGTGTCCTTGTAATTTAAATTTAAAGAAAACCCAATACAAAACTCAAGAAGACAATGGAGAATATATTTTGTACTATCTTATTGTCAGTAGCTGGCACAGGGCAGGCATATAACTGGTGCTCAAAAATGTAGACAGATCTCCCTTCTAACCAACTGCCTGACCCTCCACAAAGGCCAGGCTAGAAATAAACTACCGAGTACAGAGTTCAGAGTGTGTTCTGAACCCCATAAAGTTCACTGCCTTTCCTCTCCACATTCATTCACACCCTCACCCAGGAAGCACTCAGCATCTGCCATAGGCCTTTTTAGGTACCATAGTTACAATAGTACTGTGGTTACAATAGAAATGTGACCAAGTTCTACTTACAAATTACCCAACCTAAAACATGTTTTACCAGCCCAAATGGCATAAGGTCCATGGCTTATACTGTCCAAAGAGGCAAATTTTATCCAAAAACAGTAGCAGAGAAATGGTGGGTCCAACTAAATTGTATAGACATAACAGCAGTGTCAAGAGGTTAATAAGGAAATAAGTGATAACTGCTGGCTAAGATGATATAGTGGGCTATTCAGCAGCACCCAAAAATATGTCTATATGCTGTGCACCATTGACTTATACCTGTAATCTCAGCTACTCAAGAAACTAAGAACTGAGGATCTCAGTTCAATGCCAGCCCAGGCAAGAAAGTCTATGAGACACTGACCTCCAATTAATCACCAAAAAAAGCTGGTGTGCAGGTGTGGCTCAAGTGATAGAACTTGAGCACAAAAGCTCAGGGATAGTGCACAGGACCAACTCATGAACATACATGCATACACATTTATACACACACAATTATTTATATATTTTTATATATAGCCTATAACCCTGGAATCTGTGAATGTGAGCTTGTTATGGTTTGCATATTTCATGTTTCTCAAAAGGATGTTATGTTAAAAGGTTTGGTGCCAGCTGGTAGAGCTAATCATTGAGGTGATTGGAGCACATGGCTCTGACCTATTGAATGATTAATAATGAATATATAATTGGTTGTAATTATTGGGAGATGGTAGAGACTCAAAAGCAGGACCTGATTGGAGGAAGGTTACTGGGGGCTTGCCCCTCTGTCCCTCTTGATGCTTCCTGGCTGCCATAGGTGAATAGCTCTGTTCTACACTGACCCCACTCCACCATAATGTTCTGTTTAGTCTCAAGCCAAAGCAAAGGAACCAGCCAACCACAGATGAAACTTCGTAAACTATGGGACAAAAATCAGTATTTCCTCCTTCATATTGTTCCTTTCAGGTGCTAGTCACAGATACCAAAATTCTGGCTAACACAGAGCTATTTAGGAAGGAGGTCTTTATAGATTTATTACATTAATTAAGAATCTCAAGATGAGATCATCCTGGATTATCCTGCTGGGACTTAAATCCAATGACAAAAATCCTTATAAAAGAGGATGCATGGAGAGCCTGAGAGAAGATCACATTAAGATCACATTACAGTGCAGGCAGAGTTTAGTGTTATGCGTGCAAACTAAGAAAGGTGTGGAGACATCTGAAGCTGAAAGGGAAGGATGCATGAAAGGGGTCTCCCCTCCAAGCATTAGGGGGCACAGCTCTGCTTGTACCTTGATGTTAAGGCCTATACAACTAGGAAAATATTCATTTCTGTTTCTTGTGGCAGCTCTAGGAAACTAATCCAGATGGCAACGGAAATGCTGCTGGGGAAGTTGGGAGGCAGGAGAAGAAACAGTGCAAGAACAGAAACACAAGGTGGTCATAGAAACAATTTAGAAAGGCAAGCTGCTACATCAGGTAACACCTGACATATACTTGGGCCTAAACAGCAGCCTAAATTCAATCGAGGCTCTATTGATTTTGTTAGCTAATAAAGACTCGCTTAAACCTCACTAATGAGGCTTATGCAAGAAAACAAAATGTTCAATGTACTGATAAAGGAACATCAGGTTACTATTCAGAAGAATGAGTAGGGGAGTTCATGATTATAATCCTATCTACTCAGAGGGTTAAGAGTTGGAAGCTCAAGGTTTGAGACTATCTGGGCACACACAAACACACACACACAAAATAATCTCCAAGATTCCATCTCCAACTAACCAACAAAAAGCAAGGATGAAGCATAACTCAAGTGGAAGAATGCCAGCTATGAGAAATAAAGCTGAACAAGTCTGAAGTCCTAAGCTCAAGCCACACTGCCAGCAATAAGAGGGTAGGGAGAGAACCAGAAACAAGTATCTAATACACTTTTCCTTTTTTGTGAAGAAATCTTTGAAAAAACTAAAACTAATGTTACTTTATATGACAAAGGAACTTTACAGACATGAAAGAAGAGAGAATACCTTTAAGGGAAGTGGACTCTGTATTATTTCGAAATTTTAAAAAAGCCAGGCACTGGTGGCTCACGCCTGTAATCCTAGCTACTCAGCAGGCTGAGATCTGAGGATTGCAGTTCAAAGCCAGCCCCTGCAGGAAAGTCCAAGAGACTCTTACCTCCAATAAACCACTCGAAAACCGGAAGTGGCGCTGTGGCTCAAGCCATAGAGCACTCACCTGAGCTAAAGAGCACAGGGATAGCGCCCAAGCCCAGAGTTCAAGCCCACGACCTATCAAAAATAAAATTTTTTTTTAAATCGGTGGAGCAGAAATAGCAAAGTAAGTTTTCTCCTTTAGAATTTATATAAACTCTTCTCTAAATTCTTTTTGAAATGATTCCTCCTTGCTCTTCCCGGATGGCTCACACAAGTTGGTCCTCTTTAATATCCCATCTCCTTGTTTAATCCCTGCCAACTCCATTGTCTCATACTTTCCTGCCTTTAAAACTAAAAATTATTATACAAATTCCCTTTTATTCAAAGAAGATGCCTTCCAGTTGATGCCTACAACTGTGAATAACAACCCACTTATGTATTTGTTTTCCCATTCATATCATACTTGTAATATTTGAATTTATAAATCAGGCACAGTAATAGATAAATAGCAGTAATGAATAATAAAAGAACAATTGTAACAATATGCTAAAATAAAATGGACATCCTGCACAAAAGGACATACATTTTAAAACTTCAGCACAGTTCATTTCTGGACCTTTCCACGTATTATTTTTGGGCTAAAACTCAAACTTACCTACAGAAGGAAAACTATAGAGAAGGAAAGAAAACTGTTCCTCACAAGACAGTCAGAGAGAATCTACTCACCCACTCACTCATCCACTGTATTACAGAAAGAACTTAGGAATAAGCTGTTTCCCTCTGAAATAATGAAAATGTTTTCATATCTTCATTTGCAATAATGCTTATATGGATAAATACAGGTGCAAAAACTCACTAAGCTGCATATTTGGATTTGTGCAACTTACTTTTGAGTGGCTACAACATGTTAAGAAAAACATAACAGAAAGGAAAATCATCTAATTCTACCCCTCCCCTTTTTTAAGAAAATGGGCTTAAAGTCTCCCTAACAGGAGGGGGAAAAAAGTAACAACTCAAACTGGGAAACTAAGGCTTACTGTTTTAAAAGGCAAAGAGTGTTAGATGGATGAAAATAAGACTGAGTAAAACATACAATCATATATGATCTCCAAAAGAGACCTATACATACATAGGGTTAGAAAGGACTTCAAGAATATGCACAAAAAGAAGAGAAGAAGAGAGGATGAGAGGGGAGGGAAGGGAAAGGGATGGGAGGGGAGGAAAGGGAAGGAGAGGAGCAAAGGAAGGAAGGAAGGAAGAAAGGAAGGAAGGAAGGAAGGAAGGAAGGAAGGAAGGAAGGAAGGAAGGAAGGAAGAGCTGTGCAAAAACTAAAAAGGAATGTACTAGAGAAGATCATGCATTTGCAAGGGGGCTTAGCTAAGAGTGCCTCTGATCAAATTTTTGATCTCTGAAATACAAAATGTATTTCACATTGCAACTCATTAAATATGCATACATAAAACTTAGACTGCAAATGTCAAGAAACAATTCTTATGTTTGCAATGCATGAGTTATTGAAAACTTATGTTTCCTTTCATTCTAACTTTGGGTGTAATTCACTAAATTGAGCCAGTCATGAATTGAAAGCAATAGTATGCAAAAGCATTGAGGCCTGAGTATCAAGGTTTCACCTGGGCAGGAAAAAATAGTTGAAGAAATAAAATCTATTCTCATTCGATATTATGGTCAATGGTGCGGGGGAGGGGAAAGAGTCTGCTTTACAACAGAGAGCTAATTTTTAGAGCTTTAAAAATACATAGGAAGCAATGTGAATTTTACAAGGGAGGTTTTTATTTGCTTGTTACAATTTCCAGCTTGACCACTATTAAGTTCCAACTCACCAGGGTCTCAAACTTGAGACACAATTTGATACAGAATGTTCAATTCAAGGTAGCTATGCAAAGGAAAATAAGACATGATTTTACCTTCTAAGATTTTATAATCCACCAATTAAAAAAAAACTACGAAAGAAATGTGAAATGGAAACAAAGAGAACAAACTGATTCCAGCTAAAGAATGAGACACGACACAGGCTGTATGGAGAAAGTGATGATACCTGAACTGAGGAGATGAAGAGGGCGGGAAGAGCTTGGATGAGAAGACAAAGCCTGATTGTGGTGGTTTAAAACATGGCCCCAAATCCTTTGGCTCTCTTCCCATAAGAGGTAGGATTCTAACCTCACCCCTTGAACCTGGGCTGTATAACAACTTGTCCAGAAGAATATGGGGGAAGTGACAGGGTATCAGTTTGGAAGACCAGGCTTAGAAAGCTAGCAGCTTCTACTTATGTCTCTTGAGACGTTTGCTCTTGAAGTTTACCTCCTTGTACTGACGAAATTTACAATAACCCATGAAGACAGACCACTTGTGTTTCAACAGATATCCTCAACTGAGCATTGGCTACCAGACATCAATGGAGGAAATGTGTGATCAGATGATTCCAGCCCCACAACCTCCAGGTATGTCCAGCTGAGGCCCCAGACATTGTGGGACAGAACAAAATTGTCCCTGCTTTGCATATTCTAAATCCCTGACTCACTAAACTGTGAGCACAGTAAAATGGCTGTGGTTTTATGTCACTATATTTAGGGTGTTTGAGTTTACAACAAATGGATTGATGAGACCATAGCAGTCTAGCTGGGACTAGACACCTGCCAAGGGTATAAGGGAATGCAATACGGAGGAGTTTGAAAGAAGATGTCACCTATCTTAACCTGAGCAACTTAAAATTTCTAAAGATCAGGTGACGCACTGCTCAAGGAAATTATATAATCAGATTAGAAAGATTATATTAGCAACAATGTATAAGGGAGATTTTCAACAAGCTTAACAAACAATGACTTAGGGCTGGGAAAGTAGCTTAGTGGAAAGTGCTTGCCTAGCATGTATGAAGCCTTGGGTTTGATTCCTCAATAAAGTTGGAAGTAGTGCTGTGGCTCAAGTGGTAAGGTGCTAGCCTTGAGCAAAAGCAGCTCAAGGACAGTGCCCAGGCCCTGAGTTCAAGTACCAGGATTGGCACCAAAAAAAAAGAAAAACATAAACAATCCTGAGTGTAACTCTCTCACAACTATACTCATTTTGCAAATAATACAGTGGAGGAAAAACATAACCTAAAAGCTACTCCTATGGCAAATCTTACTGGCTCCTAATTTCAATCAGCTTCTCATACTCCCAAGACATTCCAACAACCACTACCTCTCACTCAGTCCAACTATCTTAACTAAATTTACCATCTGTAATTGACCAAGCCTTTTTTTTAAAACACTCTGTTTAGTGAGTTAAATCCACCCATTACATGTTCTGTGGATTGCCATAACAGTCTCCAAACACTTCTTCTCAATTTCTATACCTATCACATTATAGGTAAGGAACAAATAGCTCTCCCCACAAACATTTGTGGACTGTTTCAAAGTTCCCTACAGATGATCATCAGGATTGAAATTCCTGAGAATTCCTAAAATCATAAATAATTTTAAAAGTACTATCAATAGTCTTTACTCATAATCCTGAATATTTTTCTAAATTTTTTAGTAAATGAGAACAATTAAACAAGAATAATGACAAAATTATGGTTTAGGGCTAGGAAGTTGGCTTAGTGGTAGAGTGCTCACCTAGCATTCATTAAGTCCTGAGTTCGACTCCTCAGTACCACATACACACAAAAAGCCAGAAGTAGCACTATGGCTCACATAATAGAGTGCTAGCCTTGAGCAAAAGAACCTCAAGAACAGTGTGCAGGCCCTGAGTGTAAGTCTCAGGACTGGCAAAAAAAAAAAGCCTATGGTTTATAGCAAACATTGGGAAATGCTTGCAAACATTATTGTATAGCATTCAAATAACCTAGCAAAGCTAATGACACTACACAGAATCACGTTACAGCTGCCAATTTTTATAGACTTACTTACTTCCAAAACTCATTATCTCTGGGCATACACTACTCATCAGATTCTATTTAAATACAAAAAAAGCATGCATTTATTCACTGACTTTGTTTTCAAGAGTGACTCATTATTAGCAGAAGACAGGGCCATGAACATACACATATAACCTAGCAAGATCAAGGAGCAAATGTAACTGGTTAAATCGTGACCACTTTTCTCCTTCATGTTCTTCTCTCCATTCCCGGAATAGTCGACCTTAACCTTCTACTCCATGTGTCAGCATTTCCTGTTCTGGCTTTCAACTTGAAGTCGGTAGATTCATTATAGACACAAACATCTCTACACTGATTGTGGCTAGCAGCTACCTTATTGAGACCAATGAAAATACAGAGAATATTAAGAGGAAAAGCAGCCTCAGAAAATTTCAAAATGGAGAAAGCCAACACGGAACAATCTGGAGGAGTCATATGAACTACATGGTTTCAGAGTTGGAGGGAAGATTGGCAATAAAGATACAGATTTGATAATGGACTTTAACTATTGGTAGGTAAATGCCAATCCTTGAGAACCCTGGTCCTAAATAAGTCATACAAAATTAATCTGATTTCCTTTTGCAGTATGTTCCATAAACTAGCAATTCAAGGGAATATACACATGTATATTTCAGCAAAGCATCTGACAAAAGTCACTTAGGAAATATTTGTGGACAACATGGACAATGAGTTAAAGAGATATATCTGTTAAGTTTCTGTGTACAGGCAACTGTCTAGAACTCCTATCTTCCATAAAATGACTAAAAATGGAGTCCAAAAACCTACTGCTATAGGCAGGATCTGACAAGCTAAAAAAAGCCATCACAGTAAATTTAAGATCTGACATACAGCAACAAAAATAAAAGTCAAGAGCACAGTAAATAAGCAGAGAGCAAGGGAGGAAGCCTTACAGCAACATCAATTAAAAAAAAAAAACTTTAGGATTTCTATTGGTAGCCAACTGTGTAAACAGGCCACTGTGGCCCTCTGAAATGAAGCAGTTTTAGCTACATACAACGAAACATTACAATATAGAAATAATTCACAAGCTTTATTTAAACTGCATGCATTTCAGAATAGTGTGATGTAAGCTTATTCTAGCCTACCATCTTGGTAAATACATAAACTCTCTAACCACACAATGGTTCAAGTAATCCTTATATGCTAGGACTTCTAGCTAGATCTGTGGTAACAAGTCTTCTATCACAAAACTGTGAAGAAGACAAAAAAGAAAGAAGTCCAGGCTACTACTGCTGTCAGCCTCTAATAGAAAACATTATGACCACCATGTCTATGTGCTTAGTTAAAACACAAGAAAAGAATTAATGTGAAGGAAGACATGAACAGAAATTGTCCAACCAAGAGCAACATATTACCTTAGAAACCATGAAGCCTACAAGGAAAAACAAAAACAAAAAATAGTGTGCATAGGGTTTGGTACTCACTGTAGTTAGTTAGTGTCAGACATACAGCAAAGTCTTGGAATACAGCCCCATGGATGAGAACTACTGTAACAGGTTTCAGTGGTCAGCTCAGGCTGCCATCACAAAACACCATAGGCTGGTTGACCCCAACAGCAGAAATTTATTTTCTCAGAGTTGTGGGGGCCAGAAGTCCAAAGTCAAGGTGGTCAGGTTCATGTGGGGGCTGTCTTCCTGGCTTACAGATAAAGCCAGGTAGAGAAAAAACAAACTCCCTGCTATCTCTTCCAATAAAGATGCTAATCTTATCAAATGGGCCCTACTTTCATAACCTCAACTAAATTTAATTAACCCTTTAATGATCCTGTCTTTAAATACCATCACATTGAAGCTAGGGTTTCATTCCACATATGAACTAAAAAGGAAGGAAACTTATGAAATTTTATTTGTTTGGTTTTATTTCCAAAATAAGATGGCCAGTAATTCCCCATCTTCATGACTTAACCTCCTAAGGACTGGGATTTCAGGTATACACCACCATGTCTGGACTAGGTAAGATTTTTTTAAAGTTCTCCTCGAAAGCTGGGTGCCTGGTGGCTCACACCTATAATCCTTCCTACTCAAGAGACTGAGAGTTGATGATCATGGTTCAAAGCCAAACTGGCAGGAAAGTGTGTAAGATTTTAATCTGTAATGAATCACCAAAAAGTTGGAAGTAAAGCCATGTGGCTCAAGTGGTAGAGTGCTATCCTTGAGCAAAATGTTAAGGGACAGTACCGAGGCCCTGAGTTTAAGCCCCAGGGGAAGGATGGACACGTGCGTGCGTGCGCGCACGCACGCGCGCGCACACACACACACACACACACACACAGAGCTCTCCTCAAAACTGCTGCTAATGGGGCTGGGAAGGTGGCTCAGTAGTAGAGCGTTTGCCTTGCATGTGTGAGGCCCTGAGCTCGATTCCTCAGCACCACATAAGCAGGAAAAAAAAAGCCGGAAGTGGCAATGTGGCTCGTAAGTGGTAGAGTGCTAGCCTTGAGCTGAAGAGCTGAGGGACAGCACCCAGGCCAGAGTTCAGGCCCCACGACCGGACCCCAAAAAAAAAAAAAACTGCTGCTAATGACTGCTGCAAAGTCCAAATCCAAATCTAGTCAAACCTCTTTCCTGCCTAAAATTCCCCAATAACTCACAAAATTTGGGAAAAGATCTTAACTGTTCAACACACAGTAAGAAGTCTTGGTGATATATCCTGCCTCAGCCTTTCCAGCCTAGAATAACAGCAATTCTGCTCATACCCTAAGCTATAGCTCAACTAAAGTACCTGCATACACCATGCTCTTTTTCCTTCTAGCTTATCCAGAATGTCTGCGTGCTAGACCAGGTAAACTTCCTGCCTACTCTGGTACTTAACACCTCACTGTGTCCGAATTTTTCCTACATTCTTCCTCTGAAAGGTTGTTAGGTGTTTCCCTTCTGGATCTCTCCTCCACATTCTGCACACCTTCTACACTTTCCAAACTGTAATGCGACCAGTGATTCATGTGTCTCCCTCACCCAACTGTGAAGCCAGGAATAGCAACTTTGATTCTTACGTTGCCATCACACATCTAACACATTAATTGGAAGGAAAGAAGTGGGTGAAGGGAAGAAAAGAGGAGAGAAGAAAGAGGGCAAGGGAGAGCAGGGGAAGGCAGGGGGAAATCATGAATCAAGTCATAAAACATAGAGACATTTTTATTCTAATACTTCATATACATCTCTCACAGACATATTTATAGTCACTATCTGCACTGATTTCTGCAAATATTCGGTGATTGTTTCAATCCTCAGCAAAATGGACAACATAGAAATCAGAGAATGGAGAAAAACAAAATTATCTTTGCCACAAAATTAGCATACCCCAAATGCAGTACCTTTATGCCTAACAAACTTTACAGTAATGCCCACCATTATGAATGAACTGATGGGCCCCTCACAAAGGATAAAACGGGCCTAATCAGAATTGGCAGGGGCGCTTTTAAACTGATTAAAGCATCTTCCCTAGGTGGACAGCTCACATGGACCCTACTCATCAGAAGAGCCAACTGTATACAAATGAGTCAGAGCAACTGAGGGTGGTTTGGGGTAAAAGATTTCAGTATTCTAAGTAAAGTCTACTTTAAATAGTGGCAGTCACTATCATCTGAGTTACACTTGCTGGGTCAATGGTACTTCAGCAGGAGTGTGACTGAATCAAGTGGAGGGAAATGACTTTATCGTCTCTATGACTCATATTTTTCCCTGTTCTCCTCCCAAAAGAAATAAGTGCCTAATGATACATTTTTGATGACCTAACATTAACTCGTCTGCCTTGATCTCTCTTAATGACTGAAATATTCCTTCCTTCATAATGAATCAGTAGCCTAAAATTTTAACATAAACATAAGAAGTCAAATTCTTATTCTTCTTCCTAAACCTAATACATCTCAAGAACTATTTTTTTATGTGATGTACACTGAGTTACAGATTCTTACACATGATTCTAGCAAGAGATTATAACCTACCAGATAAGACACATATACATGTTATCACACTATATAACTATGCAACTATATATGTACATATATACATAATATATATACACAGCATTATATATATAATCCTAGTGTTGCATCTATATAAAACTGTATTTATATATAATGTTTTTGTCTTTTGGCTATAATTAAGGTTGAAAAGCATTTTCAGTATCTCCTCCAAGACAAATCAGCACACCCCCTGGCATGCTCTGTTAAAGCTACTTCCACTTAGTTCCAGCTTCCCTCAAGCAACATTTTCCTTTTCAACTGTTCACTGCTCAGTTGAAACCTGTCCTAAAATATGCTGATAACACTGCTTTATTCTCTTTTATCATTCTTCTCCCCCAAATCCACTACTGTGTCTTTAATGATTCATGGTACAAATCATTAAAACAGACCCATTTGATAAAAAAAAAAAAATTGGGGGGGAGGGTGATTCACTGTGATTAAATAGAGTATGTAACACAAAACAGCTCCATAGGCTTTGTGAGAGGGGGAGATTCCCTCTACACCATTCATCAAAGGACTTCACATAGAAGAGAGACCCTCCTGAAGGCCTCTTCCACTGCAAGTGATTTATATATTAAAATAGAGACCATCCCTGATTTATGATGGTTTAACTTAGGCTTTTCACTTTACAATTATGCAAAAGTGATATATGCTCATTAGTTCCCATCGTTAGAATTGTGCATTTTGATCTTTTCCCAGGCGAACAATGTGGTAAAATAGACTCCCTCTCTGTGAGCAGCAAAGAGAACTACCAGTCAACCATAAGGTCACCAGGGTAAACAGCTGATATTCCACTCTTCTGCATGCTAACCTGTGATATTCTCTAAACTAAATTACTAAATGCACTGTGCATTTTCCAATTTGCAATGGGTGTATTTTCAGTTTATTCTGGGTTTATTGAGACATAATCCTATGTCAGGTCAACGGCCATCTGAATAAAGGAATGCCAAAACAGAGTGGCAAAAATGAGGTGTGTTTTGAATATATACAAAACACACCAGACAATACTATTCTGATGATCTCAAGACAATTATACGCTCTAAATGAGGCACAAGTTCAAAGCTAGAGGATCTATGCCGTTTTCCTCAATCTGGTTGGCATATTTTGTGGAATTCTATCATTCAACAATAATTTCAAAATGGGAAAGATCCTGTGGGTGGTAGATTGGGTCAAAGTTTCCCACCATTACCACCCAAAGATTCTACTTCTAAGAAGCAGAAAATGAGTCAATAACAACTTAACAATGAATGTCTCCATCTTCAGGGAATTTAATAATTGAAAGAAAAAAACTAGAGCCATCCTCCCCACCCATACAATGGAAAAAGAATTGCACCACGGAGCCTGAGTTTCATCCTGGCCCTATCACTAAATCATTAGTCATCAGCAAGGCCTCTTTAATGCATTTAACCATCAGAGGCTCTTTCCCCAGTAAAGTGGAATACTACTTCCTTTCTGTCCTCTTCCTTCAGTGGGTGGCTGAAAAGATCACTAAGTGTAATGTTGTTTTGTGAAGATACAAAGCCCTCTCCAAATCTGAGTGACATCAGGACAAAGGTTCAACTCTTAATCACATGCTGCCTTATTGTCACCATAAAAAGAATCTTTAATGACATTTATAAACATATATATATGTATACATATATAGAGAGAAAAATAGACAGATAGATATTGAGATTGTTCCCAGGGAGGGAATATAACAGGAGGTTTCAGGAGGAAGTGAGAAAAGGTGAGAGGCTACATTAAAAAAGTAAAGCAATTTATGAAATGCCAGAGGGCTCTGGCAATTCCACTGTGAAAATCTGAACATTGCCAGTCTTTATTCATGACTGAAATGACCCTGTAAGTAACCAGAAGATAACTACAAATTGAACAAAACAAGATTTAGTCTCCAACGTCCCATACCATCCTGGACTCTGCCCTCCCCCCATTATCGATTTTTTTTTTTTTTTGGTCCAGTCGTGGAGCCTGAACTCTGGGCCTGGGCACTATCCCTCAGCTCTTCAGCTCAAGGCTAGCGCTCTACCACTTGAGCCATAGCACCACTTCCGGCTTTTTTCTTTTTGCTTATGTGGTGCTGAGGATTCAACCCAGAGCCTCATGCATGCAAGGCAAGCGTTTTACCACTGAGCCACCTTCCCAGCCCCCAAAATATCTATTTTTTTTTAAAGTAACTTGCTCCAGTCATTGCCTCTTCAACCTACATAATTAACAAATACCACTGATGTCCTGAATAACCAACACAAACTGTCTTCTTGAGCTCTTACCCCTCAGGCCACAGAAGTACCTGCCTTACATTTCCAGACACCTTAGGTCTATCAGTAGGTACACTCTCCTCTCGTCCAAGGCATTTATCCTGAAGCCTGGGGGCAAATCCCTCCCCACTTAAACTTCACTGTAGCCTGGACCAGTACAGGCTCTCATCTACCAACAGCCCAGAGCCTTCCTCTGAGCTGCCCTGTTGAGTCTGACTATAAAGCTCCACTGAGCTTCCCCAGGCCCATCACACCACTCCAACTCGAGCTGTCCAATTGAGCCTGTCACTTTCCAGCATCCCCTATAGCTCTCAGAGCTTCTCATCCTCTTTCCTCAACCTACCCAGCCGATCAGATCAAATAGCACATCTTATTAGTTCAACTGCTCACACAACCTTAAGATCCTCAGCATGCTTTCCAGCCACATTGGTCACCAACCGAACTTGGTCCTCTTACCTAAAGTGCTACTCTTGTAATGATTTTCAGAGTGAAACAGGGAATATTGGTAGTTCCTCTAGGCTGCTGCAAAGCCACACTGGGGTTTAAACTCCTGGCTTCCTGCTTCCAAGATAGGCACTCTACCATTTGAGCCACACTTCCATCCCTCTTTATTGTAATTATTTTCAATACAGGGTTCACTTTTTTGCCCAGGCTCACCTTGTATCTCAATCCTCATATGTATACTTCCCACTGTAGCTAGGATGACAGATGACTGGACTACCACACCTAGCTTTTGCTACTGAGATGAGATCTCCTGAACATATTTTCCCCTGGCTAGCCCGGAATCACAATCTTCCCATATAGCTGGGACAACAGGCATATATCACCATACCCAGCTATTGGTCCAGATTGGATCTTGCAAATTTTCAGCTGGGGATAGCTTCATACAAGGATCCTCCTGATTGCAACTTCCTGAGATTACAGGCAGGAACTACAGGATTACAAGTAGGAACCACTAGGCTAGATTCTTCTTTTTTAAAGGATAATGTTTTCCTATCACATACTGGAATAAATCTGAAAGCAGCACATCAAGACTACATTTCCACAAGTATAATTGCTTCAACCAAATTGCACACATGCTAGATTAACCTAAGGACCTTTTAAAAAATTCCACCCTATATCCCAGACCAATTAAATCACAACCTCATGGGGTGGGACTCAGGAATACAAATAAGTTTGTGAATAACTCTATCAGAATGCTCCTGAAACAGTTCTTTAAGGAAAAAGGCTGAGCCCACCTGAAAAAAAAAGTCACATATGTGTGGCATATGTATGTGTAAAAGAAGTCACATATATATACTCACATTATATATATATAGACATCTATAGAGATCTAGATATAGATATATAGTTATCTATAGATATCCATATAGATATATGTCTATATATGGATAGATACAGTAAACAGATCAAAAGGGTACCCAACTCCTTACCCAGGATACTAGCTCTGAAAGTCCAGCATCCCAGAAGATTCCTAAGTCCCAGGCAAACCCAGACAGCTGGACTCCCTATGCATATAAAGCAGAGTCTGAAATTTGGGAAGCAGTACTAGCATTTCCCAAAATATGTTCAACAGAATGTGACCCACTAAGTCTGGGAGGTTAATAGCTGTGAGGCTGCATGGGGTTCCTTGGTGGAATAAATGTGTAAGACACTAGGGATATCCCAGTAAAGAGATTAAGTTAATGATTTTCTATGATGAGGACCTGTCAGTCTTAGGTGTACATTGTACACTGTCTGAGAAAGGAGATAATGTTCTGCATTTCTCACACTTATCTGAGGATCCTTTTTGTGGATCATCTTTTGTACAATATAGGTTCTAACAAACACTCCTGGGTAAATGCTGCCCAATGGGCACTTTGGGGGAAATACTTCATTATCAACCTTGTACTTAGGAAAAAAGAAAATAATCAAAGCTTCTAAGCAGGTGTTCTTACTTTTCCTTTTCCTGTACCCTAAAACCAATGTTTCTCAATGCTTTACAAGTCACCTGCTAATACTGTGGCAGAGTTGGTTTGGGTTCAGTAGGATTCAGGGTAGGCCTGATATTGACTCATTTGTAACGATGTTACTTTTTCTGATCCAAGTACCTCACTAAAGAGAAAAGTTCTGCTCTTATTTAGTTTTAAAGGATGCTGTGGTTCCTGGAAACCTCTAGGCCTTGGACAGCCTTTGGTCTCTCTCTTTTTTTTGGGGGGTGGGGGGCCTTGAACTCTGGGCTTGGGCACTGTCCCTCAGCTCTTCGGCTGGAGGCAACCAGTCTACCACTTGAAGCATACCACCACTTCTGGTTTCCTGGTGGTTTACTGGAGATAAGAGTCTCACGGACTTTCCTGCCTAGGCTGGCTTTGAACTGTGATCCTCAGATCTCAGTCTCCTGAGTAGCTAGGATTACAGGAGTGAGTCACCGGCTCCCAGCTTCTGGTCTCTTGATAATGACCTTTTCAACCTTCATAAGAAGCTTAAGCGTCTTGTTCCCCTAGGAAGGTGACTCATGATATCTTCTTAAATGGAAGTGAACATCCCAATTTTATCTTGCTAAGAACTCCATTCTGGTGTCTCACTTTTGTACCTTGGCTATTTGTTTTCAATCTCCGCCAAACTCAGCTCTCCGGCAGCCTTTCTGTCTACATGTTCCATGTCTGGCATATGGTGGATACTCAATAAACCTATAGAAAAAGAGATAATCTGTGGGCATAGACTGGTACTCAAACACCTACTTAACAAGCTCTAGATTTATTGTCTAGTGCCACAAGGAAAGAATAAAAAAGAATTGGAAAAGTGAAAAGAAGACTGGTCAACATGATGCTGAGATTATATATAATCTCAGCATTTAGAAACTTGAAGCAGGACAATGAGGGATTCAAAGCAACTGTATGATGATCTATATAACCAGTTGAAGTTCAAGGCCACCCTAGGCTAAATAGGCAGGCAGGCAGGCAGGCAGGCAGACAGATAAACAGGAGGGACAGGGAGAAGGAGAGGGACAGGGGAGGAAGAAAGGAGGGGAAGAGGGGAGGAGGGGAAAAGGAGAGGGGAGGAGGAGAGGAGGGGAGGAAAGGGGAAAGGGAGAAAAAAGATGAGAGGAAGAGAAGGGAGGGAAGAGGGACTGGATGGAGTGAGAAAGGGAGGGAAATAAGACTTACAACATGGAGTCATGATTGAGAGCTATGTTTTGGGGAACCATTAGCAGGAAAAGAAAGTAGAATCTAAGTTAGAATCTATTTATGATAGAATCAAATCATGAAAGAATAGCATCATATTGTGTTGATACACCACAAAAATATAAGATTCACAGATTCCTTGAAATGAAAAGTAAATCCAGAAAAACTTCTGATAGCCTTTAACAGACTACAAGTCAATAGAAGAGAAGGGATTTGAAGCGCCATTTCACCTTCTCAGTCTGTGTTCATCACTTTTACAAGACTCTACTTCACAACTGTAAGTTTTAACAAACCTTTGTGAAAAGAGAACTCTAGCAGGTTTAATGTAGTCACAGCTGTCAAAAAACATGGGCAATGTATCACACTTAAAGAGAGCATTTGAAAATATGTCAATAATTATAATTAGACACTTGTATCATAGCTAATATACATTTACTACCCTTTCCAGTTCAACTGATGGGAAATTAAAGCCAGTTTCTCAAAAGTACAACTTCCAGATCATAATTTAATCCTAAGGCAGATGTAAAACCTGCCACACTGCAGAGGTTTTATTCAAGAGGAGAAAAAGCCACAGTAGTGCAAAACATCATTGCAGGTAAGGTGAGCACCTTCATTGCTGGAAGGGTAAAATACATGATGGAGGTAACATAATATTCCAACATTTACTGCACTACTTTGTATTTAAAGATGGCCTCTTCAAAATTATGCATGACCCACAGCACAAAAATGTTGTTTGTTAGTGCTTTCATTTATTTTCTACTACTCTTTTTTTCCCTTTTCATCCATATGTATTTAACCACAAATCTGGAAAGTACTATGTTTTATGTTTATGTTTATGGAATTATACATAATACATGTGAATAGCATTATACTATGTTTTTAATAGCTTGCTTTTTCCACGTAATGTTATTTTGTACATGCTTCATAGCCATTCATCCATTCCAAAACGTTTCTGCACACCTACTGTGACTAGGGTAGCTCAGGGGCACATGTGTGGACTTCTTAGTCCACAGATGGAGTAACATTATTTACAGATCTACACATAAGACACAGGAAATAATTAAGAATCTAACTGGATGAAATAGCCAACAAAGCCTCTTTGAGAAGGTAACTAAAAAGTGACATCTGTTCCTGAAAATTCATCTAAAATAGTATTTTTGGTGATTACACGATTCCATATCATGTGTATAAATTAAAATGTGTCCTTTTTCTGTATTTTTATTTTTACATTTTTGTGACTCTACAGTTAGAAGAGTAAATCTGTATACCTAAAAATATGTATGGCAGCCATTGGTAGTTCATGCCTGTAATCTTAACTAGTTAGGAGACTGAGATCTAAGGATCTCAGTTCAAAGACATCCCAGGCAGGGCAACCCGTGAGATTGTAATCTCCACTTAATCACCAAGGATAGTTCCCAAGTCCTGAGTTCAAGCCCCAGGACCAGCACACAGACAAAGACAGACAGACAGACAGACGGATGGACAGACAGACACAGAGACAGACAGAGAATTTAAGCAAAGCATAGGAGCACATATTTGTAATCTTAGCCCTCTAGAAACTGAGGTAGGAAGGTAACAAACTAGAGGCCAGCCTGAGAAACAGAGTTTGAGGCCAAGTTAGATTATATAGTAAGACCTTTCTCAAAATAAAACATGAAAGGAAAGAGGAAAGAAATAAGGGAAGAGATCAGCAAGGAAGGGGAAAAATTTAATTTGTGCTTTCTTTTTAAAATAAGGAAGTGAAAATTTTAGCAACCCAAAATGTTTGTCTATCACATAGTAAAACCAAATGAAACTCAATGTGGTGGCTCATGTTGATAATTCTAACACCTGAGAGGCTGAGGCAGACAAATCTTAGGTTCAAGGCCAGCCTGGGTGCCTAGTGAGTTCTAGATGAGCTTGTTTACATGGCAAGATCCTATCTCATAAAAAACAAAAACAACAACAGAAATCCCAGGTTTGATGGGAGCCATTCTAAAAGAAATGCACAGTGAGAATATAAACATCAGTTTATATTATATTGTTTGCTCTCATTTAAATTTTTAAATATTTAATTTAGCAACCAACAGGAAATTCAATCATACTATTAAAATATACTAATTAACAACTTCAAAATTTCATGCAAACCTTATTTTTCCCCGTCTTCAGATTACAAAATGCTTCAAAGTATCAACAGCTGTCTGCTTTGGTCTACACCAGTAAGAAATACAATTTTGCTGTTTCTTAAAAGACTATCAGAAGCCTATTGCTTTTTCCCCCCTAAAGCTATTTTAAAAATAAAACTTTTTCCCTAAGACTAAAATTCCATTGTCTCATTCTTGATCAATAATAAAAAGCTGACTACACAAGTTTCTTGGTCACTAACTGCCTACTTATCACTCACCATATTTAAAGGGGGGCAGGGAAGAAGATAATCAGCCACATAAGGTCTGCTTTAAACACAAAGCACAAACCAGACATCGTGCTTTAAAACGCTCAAAATAAAGCTGTGGTTAGCAAGGCTCCCAAAACCCAGAGTCACCCACAGACTCAAACTTATACAGGGAAAAATAAAGGGGGAGGCAGAGGAAATCATCAAGCTCCATTTACTGGAAAGAGCAAATATGACAGAGACTATGATAGAATGGACAGATTATTAACCTGTAGAAAGAATTACGTCTGCCCTTCTTGACAGACAAGGGAGGGAGGGAAAGCACCACAGAAAAGATGACTTTCTTGGGCTATATGACTAGTACACAGCAAAAACAGACCAGGGCTGTGTCTGGTTGTTTTCTCATCCATCCTAAAGCCACACTGCTTCACAATCACAAGTGACAACCCTTGTTCACATTGCACATGACTTTCATATGGTACAACCTATATGAAACTTAAAATGTAAACACCATCTGATTCAGCAATCCCAATCTTTGATATTTAGCCCCAGATTTTCCAGAGGTAGATAGCTACATAGATAGTCAGAGCTATCTGTCCATAAATGTAGAGAAGTCCTCCCTTGTTCATAGGGGAGATGGGTTCCAAGACCCTTAGTAGATACCATAGTGAGCACCAAATTCTACAAAAACTATGTTTTTCCTAATATGTGCATGCATAGAAAGCTCAAGCTATAAATTAAACATAATAAAAGATTAACAACTACAAATAGTTATGATTTGGTACAATAAAGTTATTTAACGTTCATTTCTAGAATTTTCCATATAATATTTTAAGACTTCTAGTAACAAGAACCACAGAGAGAAAAACCAAAAATAAGGTATTACTACACATGTATAGTCATTGCAATACCTGAATACATTAATGTATCTAAAGTAAAAATGAAAAGGTTAAAACAAATTATGGTACACAATGATTGGACAGATTCAGTGTTCTCCCCAGGATTGCCTAACACATGTGAGGCCTGAGTCCAATCCTATAATCACACATACACACACACACACACACACACACACACACATACACACACACACACACACAAAAGTAACTGTTCACATGAACAGGAAAAATGTTTCAAGACAAAAAATGTTAAGTTGGCGGGGAGGGGAAAGATACAGAATTTAAATGTGATCAAAAGGATAATACACATACAAACAAAAACACATTATAGACTCATACCTATAATCCTAGCTACTCAGGAGGCTGAGATCTGAGAGTCATGGTTCAAAGCCAGCCCAGACAGGAAGTCAATTAACCACACCACAAAGCTGGGAATAGAGCAATGGCTCAAGTAGTAGACAGTTAGCTCTCAGTGAAAAAGCTCAGTGACAACACTCAGGCCCTGAGTTCAAGCCCCAGGACTGGCACCCACCCCCACCCCCATGCTGGTAGTCAGGACAATGTCATGCACATATAGTTCCAGCTGCTTAAGAGACTGAGTCAAGAGGATTGTTATAACCCAAAACCTTAAGGGCAACGTAAGCAGCGTAGTAAGATGTTGTCTCCAATACATAAATAAATATTAGCATATGCTTGCATATGTAAATGTAACTATATGTGTTTCCCCACTCTCTTCCTCTTTTTAGGGTGCTAGTAATTGAACTAGAACCTCCCACACCAATACAAGTACTCAACCACTGGGCTCCAACTCCAATTCCTAAAATTCACCTTAATTATATTTTTTCTTTAAGAATGGAAAATAGAAGACATTTTTAAAAATCTTAATAGAAGCACTTGATTCCTAAGGAAAAACGTGCATAGGAAACCTTATTAATTGCAAGTGTAATAAAATAAGGCTATTTATGACTAAAAGTTGAAAACACCATCTCAAATTTTTTTTTTAAAGTTAGAGTTTAAAGTTTAAAGTATGTGCTATACTAAAAAGGAGTCAGATGTCTGAGAAGAAAAGAACAGCTCTCTGGAAGATTTGCATTCACTCACAGCACCCACATCTGAGAAAGATTCACCCACCTGCACATAGAACATCCAACAACAATAAGACCTTCATGGATCAAACAGAACCAAGTGGGAGAAGGGCACTGAACTGAGGTGGACCTTGCTAATCAAGAAACAAGGACTTGGAAGGAATCCCAAGCAAATACGGCAACAGAGGAAAAAGCTCATCTGAATTTATAAAGGACATTCCATTCTTAAACTGGCTAAAATAAATCCCAAGAGAAGAGGGAGTAAAAAGAAAGACAGAGACAAAGAAAGAGAAGAGGAGGGTATTCAATCATTTCACCTCTGGCACTGTTCCCATTTTAGGACTCCAGAAACTCTTTTTCTATTACCCGTGAGTCAAAACTGTTAGAATCAGTTTCACCTAAGTAAGTCCTCAGTAAACTTAGAACATATGTACGTTTCTGGTGTCACCATCAAAGAATATGTATGACTTTTGATTCCTTGATTTCATGAATCAAAAGTTGCCATGTTCAACAGGAGGATAAAATGTGAAGATAAAGGTTCAATGCCAGCCTGGGCAGGAAAAGTCCAGAGACTCTTTAGTTAACCACCAAAAAGCCAGAAGTGAGGCTGTGGCTGGTGTTAGAGTGCTAGCCTAGAGTGAAAAGGCTAAGGAACTCTGCAAAGGCTCTGAGTTCAAGGCCCTGCACAAGCACCAAAACAACAACAAAAGTTCCCATGTTATTTTGCTCCTTTATTAGGATAAACGATCTGATTTGCTAGTGAAATAAGAAATTTGACCCATTTTCAAAAAGAGACTCTGAACTATTTGTAGCTGGCTGGTTTTACCAAGCAGACCTTTGCTCTGTCATGAAGACCTCTGCTTGATCTTCCCAGGGCAAGCTCATCATCTCACCAGATTCCAATACAGATGCTATCCCAAATCAAAGCAGCACCTCACACCCTCCTCTCCATGGATCACCTACCAATTCCACAAAGTCTAACGGAACTCAAGTAAAACATCTTCCATGTCCACCGAACTTCAACACCCCAACACCACAATCGCTTCCAAAACAGCTCCTCATACCAACTTCACATTTTCTTTTAGGACCACCACTGCTCTCCCAGGTTTCAAAAATCAGTCTGCAAACATCCCACCTCTCTCACCACAAACATGATATGCTTACCAAGTTCTACGGCATTCCTAATGCGCTAAATCTTCTGTTAAATCTACTCTACTCTCTTCCTGGTTTCTGGACATCCCCCCCTCTCACCAACACACAAAATCACCCATGCCCAAGAGAGCACAGGTCTAAGGTTATACCACTACAAGGGCCATGCAGTTAGCACACAGGAGTTAAGAGGTAAGATACAAGATTTAACATACTAGGACAAGAAGAAACCATAAAAGAAAATAAGTATCAACTAGCACCAAGTGTAAAGTGTCAGAGAAAACAGGGTGAGCAGGGACTGTGGCAAACACAGCACAAGCAGCTCTGCAGGAACAGTATATAAGAGCAGTTAGATATCTGGATGGGGGGGGGGGTAGTGTGGAAGATAAGGGGGTGTGCACAAGCATTCACACTTGCCTATACTCTCACTCAGCTTTCTTGCTCACATTTGGCCTTCTACCACTTGAGCCACACCTCCAATCCAGCATTTTACTGGTGAATTAGATATAGGAATCTCTCAGCCTTTTCTGCCTAGCCAAGCTGGCTCTGAACTGAGATTCTATAGATCTCAGCCCCCTGAATAGTAGGATTAAGTGTAGTAATAGTAGTAGTAGCTATAGGTGTGAACCAATACCCAACTGAAATTTGATTTTTTAAGGGAAATATCATTTTAACTAGCAGCAGCCACTTTGTTTATTTAATATTTCAAATACAATATCAGAAGTCATCGCTGAGGTGCGCACAGGTCAGGTCTACCAGTTTTCCACTTCTGCTTTAGAGCGCAGTGAGCTGGGGACTTATACCCTAGATTAAAGTTCATAGGCATAAACTTGCACACACTACATACTGTCTTTAAGTCTCCTGGGGATAATAAGACTAAGTGCAAGAATTAAGTATAATGATGCAGACAAGGGCTCCAGAAAGCCTGCTTTCCATTCATTATCTTAACCTTCAGCCTGGCCTTCTGAGAAAACAGAATGTTGCTCCAAATCTCCATTTCTTACCTTCCTTCTACAGCTCTCACCTTAATAAACTCCACAGAGTCAAGTCACATGACAAAGCACTAAGCTGACCTGTTGTCTCAGGTCTTACATGCCTCCTTGAGACTCGGCATTGCCGGACATAAGAGTCTGATTCTACTGATTAAAAATTAAGTAACTATGTTTTACACAAACTGGATCCTAAACAAAAACCAAATACCTCATATTTATCTGCCCCATACTCTTCTTTTTTTTGGAAGGATGCCTAATCCCCAGCTTCCACACGTACAGACACCAGTCACAATGATAACATCAAAATGGTACCTCTTTCAAAAGCTAGCCAAACAACTACTTCCTCAAAGGTGTTGGCTGATCCTTATCCCTCTATATCTTATGACCAAGATACAACACTCAGCTGTTTATAGTGAGATGTGTAATTCTTCTCAAGTCCATCTGAAGATCAACTTGGTTTATGGAGCTTCTAGCCCCAAGTAGAGATAACCTGAGAAATGCTCAATAAATGAAGGTCAAAGAAGGGGGAAAAAAGGAAGGAGTAAGAAGGCAGGGAAATTTTACCAGTGAAGGTAATGGCAACAGTTAAGTTTATGCCTCTATTTTTGTATGTACCAGTGCTGGGCAGGCTCTCATTTGGCTTTTTCTACTAAAGGCTGCACTTTACCTCTTGAGCCATACTTCCCCTTCCAGCTTTTCTGGTTAATTGGAGTTAAGAGTTTCACAGGCTTTTCTGCCCCAGCTAAATTCAAACCTTCATGCTCAGATCTCAGCCAACTAAGTAGCTAGGATTACAGGCATGAGCCACCAGCACTTGGCTAAGTTTATGTCCTGAAATGCAAAGTGCTATTGCTATGTCTGTATTACTAATGTCAGTGATTAAAAGGGGGGAATCTCATCAATTTTTCATTTTTCATTTCTGAATGATACATGGAGTCACATTCCCATACATTTGGTGCAGACAGGTACTCCAGCTTTACCCCTGTGACTGAAAGTCACCATCCCATTCAAACAGCCTCTAAAGGAACACACTGAGGGATCCTGCCATCACCTTTAACCAGTCAGCCCTTGTTGATATTGGGATCAACATCATATTGAACTGGTCACTTATCAGTCACTTTAATCTGATTTAAAGAAACAAGCAAAGACCAAAAAGGGATTTGTTGGAGGAGAGGTATACAGAGGTATGGGGTTTGTACAGAATGAATGAAATCCATGCAAAAAGAAAAAGAAATCTTCATCCACATTAGCAACTATTCAATAAACAAATTAAGGCTAATTTCTACAGTACCTGGCACAGAACAGTTTTTGGGTTTTTTTTCTAACTGCTGATTAGCTCCCATTAGCAAATTTTGAAATCAATTTAGTAGATAGACATCAGAATTTTTTAATAAAAACTGAATAGAAATTAGAAAGCATTACAATATTGTTTTGTAAAGCTTGTAATTCAGCTCTCTTTCTAATATGCATGTATGTATGTATGCATGCATGAGTATGTGTACCAGGTCTTGAAAGAAAATGCATAGCTCAGAACATTGAAACAATGTTTATGTGTAAATCTGTAAAGAGTGAGCTTTCCCATTTTTTACTAGGCTATACACATAAGAGACTTATAGCTATACACATAAGAGAGTTATAGCCACATGTTATAAGAATTCAGGTTCTTCAAGTTCAAAAACTGTTTAAAAAAATCATCAGGCATGCTTTTGTCCATTACCATTTTCCTTTCCAAAAAGGAAGGGAAGAACCATTCTAGATAACCACATAACCTTTTTCTCCTGCCTGACTATTCCTAGGTATAATTCTTTCTTGTGTAAATCCCTAACATTATGACAAGAGACACAAGTGCAAGAGCTTGAACTTTCTGTTTATAGCCATTAACTTAAGAATGGTAATCAAGTACGTTTTATTTTTGCCCAGAGTAAAAGCTATACCAGTTGAAAATTCAATACTCCCTTTAAAAGATGACCCAATCCATCCCCTGGTCAAGCTTTTCTCATTACACATTTTTCTCAGTTCACAATTGCTCCCAACTGCAAGATTCATCTCACTTCTTAACATCCAGCTACGTCCAATATCACCTGTTATCTTCTTTTATCACCTCTGCTCGTTTATCCTAAAACTCAAGGTTATTTTTGTAGTCATTCACTCAGTAGTTTATCATTGGCCACAAATGAAATAAAGCCTAGGGTAATCTTCATTTTCAATGGCAAATATACTGTTAAGCAACCATGAATGGCCAATCTTGGCTTTCATAAATGAGCAAACCACCTAGTGATCAAGCCAAGCTGGAAAGTTACACAAGGTTATGCCCACTCAAGCCAACCCTTAAAACCAACTGAGTTAGTTTACTTTGGGTTCCCTCCATTTTCCAAAGAGGTCACTCACATTCTTTCACCTCTGACATAAGTACTGCCTACCATTCTGTTTTTACTGTCAACTGTTTGCAAACATAGGCCACGGGAGAAAATTGGAAGAATGGAGTCAACTCAAGTATTTGAGTAGAATACTTTCAAAACCTTTCCCCAAATGGGAGGTGTCTCTCTTAAATATATATATTTTTTAAAAAACCACTAACAATACAATAAATACTGAATTAACTAAGTATAAGTTACAGTCAAGTATAAAAAAATGAAGGGTCAGGATAGAAAGAGTAATTCAGTAGTGGGGCATGTGTTTAGTATGAGAGGTCCTAGGTTCAATACCCAGTACTAAAGAGGGGGTAGGGCGAGTATCAAATGCAGGTACTTTTACCTAACAAGCTTGGGGAACTGCAGGCCTGAAATAATTTGTACATGACAAGACTGATGAGTATAGCTTCTAGTCAACTACTCTCAACCATCTACCTCAATACAAAATAGTGTACAGTTCTCGAGCAATGCTATAAATATCTAAATGGCTTCTGGCAGAAAAAGAGGTTCCTCACCTCTAAATCCTAGAGTATCTTTCATCACTGCTTCCCCCTCCCATGTTTAAGGACCCCAGAATCATGCTTAGAGTCTAGTATCTACCCTGAGCTTTCCCTACTCCCTATAGGACAGGGTCCTTTGGCTCTCCTAGCATGCAGTCATCCATTCATTCAATTACAAAACCATCTATTGGCGGTGTGATCTGAGCCAGGCATTGCGTTAGGTGCAAAAAATACACAAAAGAGGAATAAGACACAGCCCCTGCCCTCAAGAAGCCTAGTAAAACTATTTGAAAGATTTTAAATTGGGGAAGAGGAAATTCGAACCATGTCGATGCATACATGGAAGAATAACTTGTAGCCCTTGCCTTCAAAGAGATCAGTCAAGACCCAAAATGAGGGGTGAGGGTGATAAAATGCTAGGAGACCACCAAAAGGCAAAATACATTCTTGCCAGCAAGATTATGCTGAGTCCTGGAGGAGGTGGGGGAAGGGTTAAAGGGCCACATGGCCAAGGGCTACCCTAGGGTGGATGGAGAGCTGGCCTCTTAGAGATCAAGACATGGTGTTAAATGTGACTGCTCCCTCATTGAATTCCCTCATCTCCCACCCCACAACCTTCACCTACCACACATACCGCGGCAGAATTTGGAAAGAGTGAAATTTTAAAGTTAATTTCCTAGTCTCAGGAATAAAGACTAAATAGCCAAAGTAAACAATGAAGCAACCTTAATGGGCAAAGTAGAATGTTGGTCAGAAATTAAAAACTCCAAAACCAAACAACTGAGTAGTACTTGCTCTGGAAAACAAAGAATCCTGCCTAGAAAAACACAGGCATGTAAGTCTTCTGGATCATGCATCCACTTAAATAAGGGTGTATTGGTTTTAACTTTGTAAGAACTTGTGTTCTCAAGCATGCTAGACAAGTGCTCTACCACACAGCTACATCCTCAGCCTTCCCTTTTCTCCTGACAGGTCTTAGCTAATTGTGAGAAGCAATTACCACCCAACTGAACCAAAGACAAGGGGGTGCCAATTATACCAAGATGATGAAGCTCTTCCAAAAGGAATCTTGCATTCAAATGTCCTTTTCAACAGACAAGACTAGTTTGGAACTTTGATTCCTAAACGAGCATGACAAGCAAGAGTTTCTAAGTCCAACACCTAAAAAGAAGGGGTAAGTCTTCCATTTTGGATCTTCTAAGAGCTAGAATTGGCCATGGAAAGAAACACAAAGTTTTCGCTACCAGAGATCAAAGCAGGCATTTTGTACCAGGAAACCCAATTCCAAATCCTCGTTTCCAGGAATAAAGCCACAGTACCTAAAACTCGCCTGGGAAAATAAAATACGAGACTGGATTCCAATTAAAATCTCGGACGGCTTTATTTCCAAGCCTCACCAGTTTAAAGTTGTCAACATTCTATCCAGGCACTGTTCTAACCTAAGATCTTGCTTCCAGCACTGAATGATCGTTTTACCAATGGCTAAAAAAAAAATGTTTAGTTTAGTTTATTTAGTTTGGTATCTGTATTGAGGCTTGAACTCTAGTTGGGTTCTGTCGCCTTAGTTTTTTCGCTCAAAACTAGCATTCTACTACTTTCTTGAGATACAGCTTCACTTGTGGTTTTTTGGTGGTTCAATGGGGATAAGACTCTTTTACTGAGTTTCCTACCCAGGCTGACTTCAAACAGAAACTCTCAGATCCCAGCCTTCTGATTAGCAGCTAGGGATTACAGGTGTGAACCACCACTGTCTGGCAAATAAAGAGAAGTGTTTTAACACTCTATGACTGCATTCCATGCCCCATTCTAAGTACTAGACACGTAAGACAAAGTGAGGTAGAAAACTATCAGGTCAAGCCTTGCCCTGTCTTCCATAACTGCACCCTGGAGAAGTCCCAATACCATGGAGAAAACAGAGAAGAGGACATACCTCAGCCTTACTAAAATAACAAATCATCAGCTATTTTAACATTACTCCCTGGGGTCCTCATCCATCGGCCACTTGTGTGCCTCCTGCATGCAAGGCACCAAGCTATGTCTGTAGTCCACACAGTACAGACGCATCTCCCATATACTCATTATGTTAATGATTATGTGTTTCATTTTCGTTATCATTCTACAGAAAAAAAAGACGTATCATATGTGTGGATTATAAAGTTTAAAAATAAGACCTGCATCCATGAACCCACCACCCTGTCTAAAAACTGAAATATCACCAATTCTGTATCATCCCTCCTCCGCCACTGCCCTTATCCTAGATCCTTATAGCACACAGAATCAGGTATTCACTTTCCTTAACTTGAGGTTCCAGTCCAACTATAATGCATCTTTATGATTATCTTCTATTCCTAATAAGTGAGCTAGCTGGCTCTGCAAATATAGCAGCAATATTTCTTCTTAAAAGATGACGTTAGTTTCAAGTGAATCAATGTTTTAAAGTATTAAGTCATTTTTCAATGACTTACCGGTGGTATAATCATGAATGGATGAAGTTTGCTGATCCCTAACAACAGTGGCCAAGAAAATGGGTTCTGGAATCCCACAAACGTCTGGTTCAAATCCCCACTCCAACACTTACATCTACTAAGCCTCAGTTTCTTATTGGAGATGGGTAATACTATTTAAGAGATATATAATTGTTGTGAAAATGCCCTGTAAAGGTGAGTTTAAGAGCTAAGCACAGTTCTGAACATGTGCATATACAGTACACCTCAGTCATCAAATTCACACAAATACACAAAACGGGTTCTCGTTATACACAATAAGCCAAGATATAAGGATCTGACAGTCAAACAAGCCACGGAAGACAGCATTGATTCCATCTTCACCTTATAACCTTGAAGAGCAAGATCATTTTTCAGATTTATTTCTGTACTACCCCTCTCCCTTCCCCAGAAGGCTAGACTACTCAATCAACTCTTAAGAATTACCTAGACACCTCAACATGATCATTCAGGACTAACCCTGAGTAAGTCAGAGGCATAACTTCAATCAACCAATTCAGTTGCTGTTACTGGTAACTACTTTGAAAAAAAAACTATTACAATACTATTAAATACATATGAAATTCTTCACCGTCAAATTCTCATCCCTTAGTACAGCATTTTCATTCTGCATCCTTAATATCCTTTTAAGTTATCCCCGCTAACAAGTAACTTATTAGGATTCAAATGATCAGTCTCTTCCAAGGTGCAAGAGTGGTAAGAGCACTAACTTTTACTTAAGATAAATATCAGGAATACAGCTGGAAAAGGGAAGCAAGAATCTCATCCATGCCCATCCCAGTCCTTGACCTCTGTCATCTGGCCAAAATATATCTCAATCTCATAAATCATCTTTGAGTCTCAATATGAGGGATAACAGTAGAAACATCATTATCCAAGTCACTTCCATTTGTTAATTCCTACAGAGAAAACAAAAGTAACTGAATCACAAAATTCTGATTTGATCTTAGAAGATGGTAATCCAGATTCTACCCAAACCAAAAACAACTTCCTGACCCCATCATCCCCATCTGCAATCTAGGTGAGCATATTTCTACCAGCAGTCTAAACTCTGTAAGGCTGCAGGGCAGGGCTGGTGTCTGAGGTCAGCACCAGTCTAGTGTCTGTCTGCTGGCCGCCCAAGCCCGGGCCTCTGGCCAGCAACCCACCTCTAGACAAGTGCCAGGACATACTATAGTGTTTCCATTTAAGGCCCGACACATGGATCAGCCCATCTCTGAAATTTCTTACCATCACCTTTCCAGGAAGAATTTTTTTGGGGGAAAAAGGAAGATGATGTCTATTTTTTGCCACAGTCTTCCTTTGGCCTGTAAGAGTAGTCTGTATCTTTGGGACAGAATTCTTAAAAATTATTGAGTTTTATCTTAATGCAAGGTTTGTTTTTTTTTAAAAGAACAACAGAACATTTATAGGATGGCATCCTAATCCCATCTTCCAACATCCACCACGTATACCACAGAGAAAGAAAAGCCCAATTAAAAAAACAACTCCATCGCTGTAGTACAGCCTTCACCTCTCTCCAAAAGCCAAATTAATGACAACTTTTTAGCCAACACTTTTCTTCAACCACTTACTACCAAATGGAATACTTTCTTCCTTCCCTTAGTCGCTTCCTCCATAGCTCCCCTTTCATACAAAGAGCATTGAAAACTCGGGGTGCAAGACAGAAGTTGGGGGGGAAGGGAGTTGGTATCTGGCACAAACTAGACAGAAAAGAGCCAGTCTAGAAGTCAACGAACCCGGAGGAATTCACTGGATCCAGAGAGCCACATTTCTCCCCTGGCCGCCCAAGGTTCTGGCCTCACTGTTTTGGTTACAGTGTTGAAGGCAGGGTTTTAAACTTGGCAAAGTACCGTGCAACATCTGTAACCACATTTGCCTTCTGGGGATCGGAAGATGAATCCCACATTCCTGGCTTTGAAGCTTTTTGAAACTGCAGCTAGAAAGAACGGAGGGGAGGGAGGGAAGGAGTTGAGCAGAGTTTATTGGCTGGCTCTCCAGCAGAAAATTCCTTTTGGGAAAGATGGATATTTTGAGGGGCGGGGGGGGGGATGTGCCCATCTCTTTACTCTCTACCAAGCTCAGCTGGGAAGGTGAGCCCGGTGTGGGACCCGACAGCCAGATCGGTTTACAAGTCCAAGGCGCACAGCCCGTAGGAGTTCACTACACACACACACACACACACACACACACACACACACACACACACACTCCATGCCTCTGTCTGTCCTCCATATCCCACCCGCAGTTCAGGCCCACAGCGAGACAGTTTTGTTCCTCGGCTGCTTCCCCCCACAGAGAGAGAGAGAGAGGGATCGAGCTCGCTCGCGGGAGAAAGAATGGAGGCGAGGGGGGAGGCACCGCAGACGCCCACCCTCCCACCCCCGGTCCCTGCCTCCCCTCGCGCTCGGCTCCCACCTTCCGCGGTCCTCCCGG
>NW_012267221.1:10020833-10021210 GCF_000151885.1 Dipodomys ordii
GAAGAGCAGCCGGAGGAGGAGGAGGAGGAAGGGGAGGGGGCGGGCAGAATAAACTTCCCGAGGCGCAGCGGCTCGGGCGGGGAGGCCTGGCGCGCCGGCTGGAGGCGGCCCGCGGGGGTGACGGGGGAGACGGGGACCGGGAGTGGAAAAGTTCCCCGGGCGCCGGGGGGCGGGGGAGCGGAGAGGCTGCTGCGGCGGCGGCGGCTGCAAAGATCAGGAGCCGGAGCGGGAGGAGGAGGAGCGGGAGGAGGAGGAGGAGGAGGAGGAGGAGGAAGTGGCTGCGGAGCGCCCGGCCAATGAGTGTCTGGAGCTGTGATTAACCAGCCAGCAACACATCATTTCCTCCCGGCGCGGATCCAGGGAGCCGGGAGGGAGAG
>NW_012267221.1:10021699-10045498 GCF_000151885.1 Dipodomys ordii
GCGGGAGGGAGGCCGGGAGGGCGGCGGGGGAGGGCTGCCCTCCTCCCTCTCTGGGGCCCGAGGACTGCGGGCCGCCTGCAGCTTGTGTCCTGCTCGTCTCGCTGAGGCTGGATTCTCCGAAGACATCCAGACCATGTCTGACCTGCTTTCAAGTCTCCTTCCTCTCAGTTCATTTCCTTGCCAGGTCTGGGGTTAGGCCAGCGTTTGCCATTTTCTCAGGCGGCTTTCTTGATAATAAAACAATAAATAAAGCATCAAGGGTGACGGAGGGTGGAGAAAGGGATGTCTGCAGTACTGTAATCCTGCCTTAGGTGCCTTACAGTGGACAGGAAGGAACATGAACCACTGCGGAAAGACTGACAGCCTCTTCCTAGAGACACAAAAACTCCCCCAGAGTGCTGATATTATCCAGAGAATCAAAAGGCCAGGCAAGCATCAAATTTTGCATGGTGCCTGCTGAGTGTAAGGAAGCACCAAGCCATTTTCTCTGCCTTCTGGAAGCTTGTAATGTACAGTCCTATCACAAAGCAGAATAAAAGCATGACACCTATAAATGGGAATACCGTAAAGTATTTTTATCTCTACAGGTCCGTTCGTGCAGAGGGCATTTTATTGGGTGACTGCAGTGCTGCAAAAGATTGCAAAGGAAATGGAAGACCTGGCCCTTGTAGGTCAGGAGTTTATAATTAATTAAAAACAAGGGCATATATACAAGGTACCAGCTAAAAAATATGATCTCCAGGAGTTATAATGGCAGGAAGATGGAGAAGGTCGTTGCTTCTTTTGTGTTGTGGTTTTTACTAAGAAGGGTTTTATACCTGTATATGTTTGGTAGAGATCAGGTGTGGAAATTCCAGGTCAAATCCAGGCAACCATGCCTAGCTGTATCCCCTAAGGTGAAGGAACAGTACATCAGGACTGGTAATGTCAGTTGCTGGAGTGTCAGTCCTGTCACTGACACTTTTAGTGTCAGAAGGGAATAAAGGCTGTCTCCTTCAAATTTGAGGTCAACTTTTCCAGCTACAGTTTTAAGTGTCCATCATGGACATTTACAGTCATTTTGCAGAATGGCCCCTTGTTGGTAACCTGGTCAATCCCCTCAAGGCTGTAAGCTCCTAGAGGGGGCAGGTTTGATTGTGTTCACAAGTATAACCAAGCCTAAGTAGAATGCTACATATGTGTGCTTAAAAAAGACAAGCCCCACAAGTGAATAAATGAATTGATGAATCTTCTTTGAAGTGGTACTTTTATCTGTTCCTTATATAGTTGTCTTTCCATGTTGCCAATTAATGCACAACCCTCATAACTCCATCCTCCTCTGTGACTAGCCTGTGCTCCAAAAGGATTTGTGGGAAAGGTCTACATAGTACTTATGGCTTTATATCAGTGTGTGTGTGTGTGTGTGTGTGTGTGTGTAAAACAACTGAGGCATGGCCCTCCCCTCGAGCCTAGTACACACAGGATATTAGACACTTAAGTCCACAACTGGACCTTGGCACTATTGACAGTTTGGGCTGGGTAACTGATAGGCTATTCTGTGCATTGAAAGGTGTTTAGCAGCATCCTTGACCTGTACCCAGTAGATGCCAGCACATTGTGATAAGACTTTATCAGACAACTACTGGGGTGCAAAATCACGCCCTTGTGAGAATCATTGCCTTACTTTAGGAGCCAAACCATGACCCTAGTGAAAAATCACACCATTAAAGTAACTTGGAGGAAATACATCTTCTGTTATTCAAAAATTCTCAGATCTCCTGGGTTGTGTTTCGGGGAACACAACTCTACTTAATTAGCTGCCTGCTGCATTATGACTTGGCCTCTCTTCCATTTTCTGCATATCCTCCTCCTTTATGCCCAGATCAACATGTTCATCAACAGCTTTCAGCAACTATTAGGAAACAGGGTCTGGAACAACCCAAGAGTCCTGTATGATATTTTCCTATAAATTTGAGATTCCATAGAATCCCTATAAAATTTTATTCCATGAATAAAATTACAGACAGTTCTTTTATGATTACGCTTTTGGCCCACAAATAATAGCACTCAGATTGTAAACAGTCCAATATACAAATTGTAATTTTAAAATTTATCTTGTTGAAATACTTAAATAATCATTATTTTCATCTTGAAGCTATTTCTGGTTTCAGAGAGAGTCATTTCATAATGGGATAAATGAATATGTTAAGCCTATAAGGCAGAAATTACTTTGATTGTACTTCCAAACTTCTACAAAGAAAATTTTTCAGAAAAGTCTTCCTTTTTGCAGTGCTCCAGAGCTGGTGTTGGTAAAAATTCACCTGGATTGATACCCTGGAGTTCAGTTTCTAAAGATTTCTTGAAGAAAAACAAAGATGGATGGTTGGAGTGATGAACAAGGTCTAATAAGTCAGCTCACTTAGTAATGAGCATATAGAACCTTGCTAGGAAGAATTTAAAAAATAAAAAAGCCCTCTCTTTATTAGGCAATAAAATCATGGGCAATAGTGCCATGTTTGTGATGTGAACACAGAGCAGTATCATCTCTCTCATTAAAGTTTATTTAAAGCATTGATTTTATAGTTTTGTTCATGTTTAGTTTGGGTTTCATGATTAAGTAATGGTTACAGTATATGCAGAACAGAATACATCTAGATAAGTCACACTTAATTAAACTCAATGTGATAATTCACACTTAATTTGTGCACTGAACACCAGATAGGTATTGAAATAACTTACCAATAAGAAGTAGCAAGGTGTCATTGTACACATCTCTAATCCCAGCACAAGTAAAATGAGACAGGAGGATTACAGGTTCCAGGCTAGCCCTGGCTTTATAACAAGACCCTGCCTTAACAAAGAAAAAGAAAAAGATGTTTTGAGGATTTGGTCAGGCTTATGGTTAAAAAAATAGTCTTTTAGACTGGAACCAGCACACACACACACACACACATACACACACACACTTCAGGCATATCTAAATTCTCTACAAATCTGTAAAACTTGTACTTTTAATTACCCTGGTTTAAAAAAAAAAGAAATCATATTAAATTAAGCTGGGCTCGGCAGCCAGTACCTGTAATCACAGTTACTCAAGCAAGAAACTGATTAGGATGCTAGCCTAGACAAAAACTTCTAGAAGCCAGGCATTGGTGGTTCACACCTATGATCCTAGCTTACTCAGGAGGCTGAGATCTAAGAACTTGATTCAAAGCCACTCTAAGCGGTAAAGCCTGAGAGACTCTTATCTCCAATTAACTACCAAAAAAGCCTGAAATGAAGCTGTAGCTTAAGGGGAAAGGTATTAGCCGTGAACACAAAAGCTCAGTAATAGCCCAGAGTTCAAGTCCTTGGACCAGCACAAGAAACAACAACAACAAAAATGTTCTAGAGACCCAAGCTCAACCAATAGTTGGGCATGGTAGGAAGGAATAAACAGGGTATAGTCCAAATGGCCCCAAGGAAAAACAAGATACTTTATTCTAAAAACAAGTAATGCAAAAAGGTCAGGGAGACCAGCTCGTGATACTTGACACACATAGGGCCCTGAGCTCAGCCCAACACGAAGAATTAATATGCATATTCTAAGTAACGTGTCTGCATAAAGATAGTTTAAGCCATCACTAAAGATTCATAGGAATTTGTGTTTTCCTTTTAAAGGCATCTATACTTCGCTCAAATATGAGAAAAATGGTCCCTGTTAAATTGTAACTATTCTTGGAGAACGATGAATTGGAAGTCCTTGAGGTCTGAAACTTAGTCCTAATCCTGAGGCCCATAAGAAACCAGTATCATGGACAAAAGAGGTCTGTCTTAGTGGTGCTGTAGCTCAAGTGGTAGAGCGCTCGCTCGCCTTGAATTGAAGAGCTGAGGGACAATGCCCAGGCCCAGAGTTCAAGCCCCACGACCGACAAAAAAAAAAAAAAGAGGTCTGTCTTTATTGTTGTTGTTTTAAATGTACTAGGTGATTTTTTTTTGTTTCCTCTGTATGTTATTCCCCCTATGGCATATCCCCTGTTGTCACTGTACTTGATTTTGGTACCCTGTGTCTTGTATATACATTTGTATAATCTAGGGAGGGAAAGGAGAATAATAAAATGGTGAAACAAGGACACTGGATGACCCATTGCAACAATGAGACCCAAAGGACAGTATATTGGAAATGAACTTTACAACTTGGGGGTAGGGGTGGAGGGGAAAGGATGGTGGCATATCAAAAGAAGGGGTAACAATGATAGACACGTAATTTTTTAAAAAGAAAAACCAATATCATGTTTTCCTAGAAGACATGACTAGACAATAATAGTGGAGGGTCAAAGCTAATAGGACTGAAATCAGTAGTTTATGACTCTAATCCTAGCTAGTCAGGAGGCGGAGAGCCAGAGGACTGAGTTGAAGCCAGCCCTGATAGAAAAAATCAATGATACTCCATCTCCAAAATGACCAGAAAACAAAAACAGGCTGCAAGTATGAATCTTGTGATAGAGTGACAGCCAACAAGTAAGAGAGGGAAAAAAAAGTTAAGCTGATCAAACCAATCAAAATAGACATTGTCTTTGAATTAAACTTTCCAGGTATATCAATGACACATTCATTGATTATTTCATATAAGCATCTTGGCCATCTGCGGATGTCATGCAGGGCTATTCAGGAAGTCCTCAAGCTGCCCACTATGTACTTAGGAAGCTGATCCCATCCCTTCCCAAAACAGGTTACAAGCAAATCAGCATCAAAACATAGACCAACTATGCCATAATGGAAGTGCTATATAGTCTTCTAGGAACAGGAAGTTAGTCATTAAACCAGATTGACACATCCAAAGAAAATTCTGTTAGGGCTTTTTCTTGCACCGTTTCTGAAAAAATATTTCCAAGAGTATATGTTGTTCATTTGAGATGGGGCCTCACAATTGCCCTGTCTGGTCTCAAGCTCTCAAGCAAGTGATCCTTTCTCCTCTCATCTTCCTTCTGAGTATCTGGGACTACAGGCAAGTGTCACAGCCCAGCTAAAATTTAAATGGATTTTTTAAAAAATCATAAATTAGTACAAAGCAAGTGTACATAAATATTTAATTTTAAATGGGAAATGACTTTCTAACTAAAAACTATGGAAGAAATAAAAATTGGCTTGGCTTGACTTGACTATGTAAAAATGTTCTCTAAAATGTTGTATTTATCCATAAAAATATTTTCCATAAAAATATTTTTAGAGAACAATCACATAGAAAATAAAAAGAACTCAATGCTGGGAGCTCATTCCTGTAATCTTAGCTACACTAGAGACTAAGATCTAGAGGATCAATGTTCTAGCCCAGTCTAGGCAGAAAATTCTGTGAGACCTAATCTCTAAAATTAAAAGCAAGGCTAGAGTCATTAGAACACCAGCCAAAAGAGAAAGGTGAGCTAGCACAAGGCCCTGAGTTTAAAAATCAGCAAGGCCCAAAGTGAACAAAATAAAAGAAACTATGGAAGACATACGTTCAAATAGTTAAAAATCTTCAATGTCTACCTCTTTCTTTGGTGACACTGGTGATTGAGGTCAGGATCTTGCACTTGTAAGGCAGGTTGCTCTTAACACTTGAGTCACGTCTCCAACCTATTTATGCATTGGTTATTTTTGAAGTACGGTCTCCCTTTATGTCCAGGCTGTTCTGAGCTTCAGCCTTCCTATTTGTGCTTCCTGGTGTTGTTCAGGACAAAAGGTACTTGGCCATTAATTGTGATGGAATCTTACAAACTTTATGCTTTGGCTGACCTCAAACCAAGATTCCCTGATCTTTGACTCCCAAGTAGCTAGGATTACAGCCTTGAGATTTGGTAGTTGGCCTAAAAAACTTTTTAAAAAATCAACATAACACATTCTTTAAAAGAAAGTTGGATTAATATAGACAAAGTTAAAATTACTGCATGCTAGAATTAGGGGGGAGGCAGAGTTTACCTTCTCCAAAAACTAAAAAGGCAATACAAACAAAACTGAGAGAAGATACTTAATGCAAGTATTTCACACGATGGTCATAATTAAACATGCTTTCTGTTTGAAAGATTGACTTTATAAAGGATACAGTTACTGTGAGCAATGTAAACTAGAAAATAGTTTCTGAATGATAATTAGGTGATACATACAAAAACGTTCTTTAAATATTTGTGCCCTTTGACATTGTAATCATAGTTAAGGAACTTATGCTGTGAAAAGAATCATCAATCACAAAGAGATTTTGTGTAAAAGGATAATCAGCATCTTATAACTCTGGAAGTGCCAACAATGAAACACAAATTGAAAAATACAATACAATCATTCTATTTCCTTAACCTGTATAAACACATTTGTCCCCCAATGCACACATCTACACAAAGAAAAAAAGACTAGAAGAAAATGTTTCCAGATGTTCAATATTTGTCATGGTTTATGGCTGACTTTCAGGGTTTTTTTGTTTGTTTTTCTCTCTTTCTCTCCCTCTCTTTTTCCCTCTTTCTTCCTTTCATTTCTTTATTCTTTTACTGAAAAAGACTTTATTTCAACAAGCAAACTGCCAACCTGGGAGACACAGTCTTCGGCACAAAACAGAAGTGTACGCGCCATATTTTTTTTCTATAACATTACTTTTATAAGCAGAAATAATAAACATTATAAAAATAGAAATGCACATATTTTCAAAGAGATCTGACAGTCATGGAGCAAACTCTAACTGGTGAGGAATACATATGGATGTATATTTGTGAAGTGGGAGGTGGTTGAGAATGGAATTCAAATCTGGCATTTTTGTGCTCTGCTAGTTGGTCTGTTCTAACCAGAAGGAAATTTCCCAAAGGACTCAGAGGCTTCTTCATCAGCATCCTTTGCCGACATCCCTGGTTCTTACTGACCCACTTTCTGTTAGCCTTGTGGATTAGATGCCGCCAGGCCTCTCCCCGGTCTTGCTGAAGTTCCTTGAGTTTCTAATTTACTTACTTATGGTTAATTTAGCTACATTGAAGTGGTGGGTTTCAGTAGCTAGTCCTGTGTATGAGTGCCCTCAGGAAAACCAGCTTAATTTTCTCCTCACATTAAACATACACATTTCAAATATCACTATGTGATTACTGGTAGAACCCAGCAGCATGAGTGTCTTTTCAGATTTAGGGAATTTCTCTTTGCTGATTGGTCTCTCTGTGCATTAGTTCATAAAAATCATTTTCATAGATTAAAAAATCAAATTAATTTTCTAAGTCCTAATATGGCCCCAATTTCACCAATACCTACAATCCTAAAACTTCATCTTTATTAACCTACTTTTACTGAATGAAACTCCGGAGAACAACTGGTATGATTAATTACAGACAATGGAGACGTAGTCATGTGACCTTATGCAGGCAACTTCAGATTTTGGAGCCTACTTTCTCCTCTGGCATGGAGCCTGAGTAGTAAGTCCCATCTTGCTTGGTCTTTCAGTTTTGGAATCCCTGGACCATAATTAGAATCCTTATAAACTAGTTATCTGATGTATCTGAGGCTGTATTTGAACTTTCTGGGGATGAGAAGCCAAGATTTCTAGGAGTTTAAGAGGACTCATTGAACTGAAATGGAGTGAATATTCCAGAAATAGCCACAGAGGAGCCCTGAGGTGGGTTGGTCAAATCTTGCAGGAATCACCACTTATGGGCAAGGGGAGTGATTGAAAGGGGTTACACAGGAAGTAAGTGACATACTTCCTTTACACTGTTTATTGCTAATCCCAAAACAGCCATTTTCCTTTGCTAAGGAGATTTTCCCGAATAATTATATCATTTTTTTAATGACACTATGGCCAAGCGCTGGTGGCTCATGCCTGTAATCCTAGCTACTCAGGAGGCTGAGATCTGAGGGTCATGGTTTGAAGCCAGATGGCCAGAAAGTACATGGAATTCTTATCTCTGATAAAAGACCAGAAAACGGGAAGTGGAGTTGTGGCTCAAAGTGGTAGAGTCTAGCCTTGAGCAAAAGAGCTCAGAGACGGCAACCAAGCTCTAAGTTCAAGCCCCACAGTCAATAACAACCAAAAGCCTACAGACTCTGGTGATATAGCTCAACAGTAGAGTGCACAAAGCCCTAGGTTCATCCCCAGAACCAAAATAAGCTATATAAATCAAAATGTAAACTCCCATTGTCTCTCAGATGCCCTCTTCTCTCTTCTTAACTTCTTTCTATATAATCCTCCCTACGGTATGGTTCTAGACAAATAAAGGGATAGATGTAATATAATTATAGAATTGTGCCACCATTATTACAATGAATTCTAAATCTTTATTATTACCTGCAAAAAGAAACTTTGTATCTATTGACAATCTCTTACTTTATTTTATAGTTTTTATTCTTGTTAGGTATATCATAAAAATTTCCCAATAATTGTTACGCATAAGAATTTTTTAAGAACTTAGTGAAAATGTGTAATATTCACTATACGAAATAAATATACAGAGAAATAAGGGGAGAAAGTATTGAAAAAAGGGTAAAAAAATCACATAATTTTGTTGTCCAATGTGAACAAGTTTAATGTTTTGGATAGTGTAGGTCCAGGCTGTTAAAACAATCATGTTTTAAAACTCCCAAGTACAGGAGTTGCTCTATTGTGCTCATATATTGTTCTATATATGAAAACACACAGTGTTCTTACTCTTCTTAGTTGTATGATGAGCATTTTCCTTGGTTATTAGACATTCTCTGAGAGTACTAATGTAGCACAACTTTTGCCCACATCTTCCCATTCACAGAAGTCAGAATCCACATCTTTATACCTTGCTGAATGACTTGGTCACTTTCCAGTGATCTGTCCATCGAACTACCCTTTTATTATCTTTATCTCTGCAAAGATATTTTTATCTTTATCTTTATCTCTGCAAAGATACTAGCTATTGCCAATTTGGAAATCTAAAACGTTACCTGTTTTGAGCTGGGGTATATATTTCAGTGGCAGAGTACTTGGCTAGTACAAGTAAGGCCTTGAGATTAAACGAGAGCAAGAGTGAGAGACCATGAGAGAGAGAGAGAGAGAATGAGAGAGAGAGAATTATCTATTTAAATTTACATTTAGTTGATTGGTAATATTAGGCCTTTCTCATAAAGCTATCAACAGTTTTGTAATTTAAAAAAAATTTTTTTTACCAGTCCTGGGGTCTGGGCACTGTCCCTGAGCTTCTCTTTGATTGCTCTATCACTTGAACCACAGTGCTACTTACAGCTTTTTCAGTTTTTGTATTACTGAGGAATTAAACCCAGGGCTTTATGCATGCTAGGCAATGCCTCTAAGCCACATTTCCAGACCCATGTTTTGTAATTTTCAGTTACTGCCCTCTATTTTTCTGCTGGAATTTTCGTGTTATTTTAATTCATCAGAGTATTAAAACGGTTTTCTGTCTTTTTTTTTTCCTTTTTCCTTTCCTGTTCAGGAATGACCAGGTAGAAATTCTAATCTATCAGTAACTTTTAAAGATTAACTTGAGTTCTACTTACTCCTACATCCGTACAGTGAAATTCCCTGCCTTTCTCTGGGGGACTCTTTATTTCTATGGTATTAAAGAAATTACTAGGAATAAGAAAGGAGGCCATTTGTATAGAGCTCCTTATATTTTGCAAAACAAATATTTGCCAATTTAATCCCCAAGTCCTTAAAAGTACATACTATGTACTACCAATATAATTAAAATTACATTAAATAAACTTTTATTTTCCTAAGGAGCTGGATAAAGTTAGCTCGATCAAACTCATCCACCCCTACACAAGTTTAAAATCAATTTCTGGGCCAAGTAGTACCAGAGTATAAAGTGCATCAAATCTCATTTCACTTTTCCCTTTGAAAAACTTGAGTTTTTAAACCAAAGCACAATCTAAAGTTTGCCTATGACTCAGTTGTTCCTCTTAGTGCTCTACCACAGAGTACAAAAGGTTACCAAATCCTCCAGTTTCTTACACAGAGATCCAATTTGGAATGAAGGAAATAAGCGTCCCACTCTTTAACAGCTAAAGATGTTACTGATCACATCAAAGAAATTGGAGTTTGAAGATGTGAAATGTAAAAACACTCAAATCTCTTTATAATGGAAAGAGCCTTGGAATGGGAAAGAAATGCCCATACTGCAAAAGGAAAAATTGGTGGTGACAGTCACAGGTTGTAGATAGAAAATAACTATTTGGTGAAGAGAGGAAAAAAGCAATTTGCTAATGGAGATGACAGGGAGCTAAGGCTGCCTCAACAATGGCCTCCTAAATGATCTCACACATGGCCTTCCCCATGGCTTCTCCAACACAGCCTCCCCACTGTCCTGCCCACAAGACTCCTCACACAGCCTCTCTACAGGACCTCTCTTACAAGACCGTCCACTTTCTCCCCATGTGACCTCTCACAAGCTCCTGTGACCTTTCCATTTGAGAAGTCAGCTTCATTGCTGAGAAAGGGGAAGGATTCTGTGGACAGCCAACTGAGATTTTCTGACAAGTGCTCATCAGAAGTTTTTTCCACAGAGAATCAAACAGTTTGATTTTCTGATTCTTACATCTTAAGCACCAGTGAAATTTAATCATCACAACAGTTTTAGCAGATACTATTTGATTTTAAAAATAATACAGGTATTCCTTTATCAAACATCATTTAATTAGCTCTTCGTAATAAACGCATAGGGTTGTATTAGGCCTAATTGAGTATAGCCTCCATCTTGTCTTTCCTTCCTTCCTTCTCTCTCTCTTTCTCTCTCTCCTTCTGTTTCTCTTTCTCTCTCTTTCAATCTGATGATATTTCAGTTTTTGCTTCACAAAAAGTTCCAAACATAAACAACAAACAGTTGCACTTTCCTTCCTTCCTTCCTTCCTTCCTTCCTTCTTTTCTCCTTCCTTCCTTCCTTCCTTCCTTCCTTCTTTTCTCCTTCCCTCCTTCCCTCCCTCCCTGCTTGCTTGCCTTTCTTCCTTCCTTCCTTCCTTCCTTCCTTCCTTCCTTCCTTCCTTCCTTCCTTCCATTCTTTCTTCTTTTTCTGGTCCTGGGGCTTGAATTCAGTGACTGGGCACTATTCCTGGGCTGCTTCTGCTCAAGGCTAGCACTCTATGCTCTATTACTTGGGCACAGTACCACTTCTAGCCTTTTTCAAGTAGTTTATTGGAGATGAGACTCTTATGGACTTTTCTGCCCAGGCTGGCTTTGAACTACGATCCTCAAATCTCAGCCTCCTGAGTAGCTAGGATTACAGACCTATGCCTCCAGCACCAGTCTTTATTGAATTCTCCTCCCTTTTTCCTTTTTATTCTAAATATTTTAATGTAAATGTCATCCTTCAAGTCCTTCCATCTCTAGTATTTATAAGCAACTATAAAACACAAATTTTTCTTATACATTTTAAAATGTCACTATCAGACCTCGTAAAATTATTTTAGAATCATCTAATCCCCAATTCGGTCTAATTTTTCCTTATTAATTTCTAAAGATTTTCTCAGAAAGTTTTGTCAAATCCATATTTAGACAGTGATCATTCTTTCATTTGACTGGTAGCTTGCAATAAATGCCTCTTGATTTAGAACTCAGTCTTCTCAGTCCCTTTCTTTCTCATACCCATTTTTGTCATTGTTGTTAACTATAGTGATGTTGGTACCATTGATTTGTAGATGAAACCATATCAGTGAGCTATTTATTCTTAGTTTCTCTCAATTGTTAAAAAAAATTTTTTAAGGCTTGAATGGGTTTGAGTGATGTCTCTTAGGTCTCCTAATTCTGTTTTGTCATTCCCTTTCCCAAACATGCTATCATTTTATAGTATCTATAATTTTAATGTTCCTGTAGTTCAGAAAGTACTAGAAAATTTTGCTTTGTTGAGGCAGTGTTTGGCTAAGTAGTCCAGTCTTACCTTGAATTCATGATCCTCCTATCTCAGCCTCCTAAACTCTGAGATTACAAGCATGATCCATCACATCTATCTAAAACATTTTAAACTCTTCTTATATGCTTATTTGCATTTAAAATTCTTAGTATTTCCCAACAGTTAGGATTGAGAGTGGCATCTTTTTTATTCAGCTTTTTTTTAGGGGTGTGATGATGGAATCCACATGCCAGGCAAGTATTCTAGCACATTTCCAGCCCAACTTTCTTTTTCTAAAAGCCCAATCCATTGAACTTACACAACTGTAGCTTCTGAAAACATGCCAAAATTCATGAAAGACTCAAGGTTTTCCCAAAACAGAATAAATCAATAAATATTATCATGAGCACTAAAAGGTACTAGTTCTTCCTTTGGAGTTGAAGCAAAATGAATCAAGCAAACAAAAATTATGCACATACAAGTAGTTATTTAAAAGTTAGGACCAAGCAATAAAAACTTGGAGAACTTAAAAAACAAATGATAGTCTATATACACTTACTATATTTTTGTTGTGACACAGCTATTACATTGAACAGAATGATATGTCACAGAAAGCTTTCTAGTTGCCCAGGAAACAGTGGTACCAGATATTGAGATCAGCTAACAACCTCAGCCCTTGTATCCAGCATGAGAAAAATTCAGGCAAGATCCAAACATAGTGAAAGTGATAGGAAAGTTCATTAGCCAAGAAATACAGAGGAGAGATTATGTGACATACAAATGCCACAGGAAAGCATTTTCAGCAGCCCTTTTCTGGTTATAGACCTAAGCATTAGGTTTAACTAGAACCATTTGGGGCTGGGTGCAAAGGTATGCAGAGTTTAAATGCCCCAGACAGGTGTGGCCTGTCTGGTAATTATCTCTGTCCTGGTTTTCCTGGGTTCCTCGAGGAGTTGCTACTATCATCCCTTGAGGGAAGGGATCTTGTTTCTATAAGGTGATTTCTCCAGCTCCTGGGTGGTGAAGTCTAATCATTATTGATCATTATCTTCACTTGGAGGTAATCTATCTTGTAAAGCTAAGCTGTTCCTTAGGGATAGTTTTAGTCCATTGTCATATATTATCAATGAATCTTATCTTTTCTGAAACCCATAGTGATTGCAAGGAGACTTGAGAAAATGGCTTAGAACAATGACAAACACACAATGAGAGATCTTATACTAGGCCTTTTTCCTGCTTTCAGTTACCACATAGCAGCAAAAATAGTTTGAAGTGCCTGTTACAAATATACTTTCAATAGAATAAAAGCGGGTGGTCTCTGTGGTGAGAAGAACAGCATTAGCCTTTGGGGTTTAAACGCTTATTCAGACTGCCTATGAGACTTCCTAACCCTAGGTCCAGTCTACAGGGCTGCAGCTAACAACAGGGCTTACCTATGAGTTGGGGAGTTTCCTTACATTTTCCCATTGCTCATGGCCAACTGCAATCAGCAGTAACTCCCATCAGTGAGGACAGAGAGATGGGAGAAATGAAGAATGCATCCTTTCTTATCTCTAAAAGTCTCCAAAGATGGTAGAAGCCAAATCTTAAACTCACCTCCACAACTTTTTTTAACTTTTTGACTCTAATACTAAAGTCTGTGGGCAAGTTATTTAAAAAAAAAGTTTTGCTAACAGTTTTTACTCTTATATGCTCTTCCTTCTTCCTCTTTCCTTTCATTTTCCTCCACATGTTTGTTAGCATCAATTAGTTGCACAGGGGCTTCATTTTGACATATCATACATGCATTTAATGTACTTTGTTCATACTCTACCCACTACTACTCTAACTCATTCTTTCTCATCTCCCTTTTTCTCTTTCTTTCCTTTCCTCTCCTTCCTTCCTTCCTTCCTTCGTTCTTTCCTTCCTTCCTTCCTTCCTTCCTTCCTTTTTCCTTTCTTCTTTCCTTCCTCCCTCCACATCTCCTTCCTCCTCCATTTCCTCTCTTTCTCTGTCTCTCTGTCTCTGTCTTTCTGTCTGTCTCTGTCTCTGTCTCTCTCTTTCTCTTTTCTCCCCTCCCTTCTATAAATCCACTATGAACTGTTGTTTTAAACACAACTGGCTCATAGGAAGCGATCAGCTCTTGGACATTTTTGCTGTTCTCACAAGGCTGTTAAATGAAGGGTTGCTTACTACTCCATAATATCTTTTTTTACTTTTAAATGAAGATTTTTTTTAACATTTTATTATTATTATCTTTAAGTAGTTGTACAAAGTTCCCATTCTACAAAACAGTCTATGAATACAAGGTGTCTGACAACATTGTCACTCATCCCTCCTAACCCATCCCTTCTCTCACTTCCCTTTTTCTTTTTTTAATTAAGATTAGGTGATTACAAGTTTCACATATTTCACAGTACTGTTATAGCTAAAGTCACAAACAAATTTTAACCTTCACAAGGCAAATTATCATTATCATGGTCTATAAAGTTTGTGAATTCTAAGAGCTTTGACAATACGATTATTTCTTCCACATCAGGTGATGTTTCATTTCTTTCCTTTTGTTTAGTGTAAGTTGTTCCCTCTTTCCTTCTCATTCCTCCCTTCCCATCGCTGTCTTTGGGTTGTTCAGTTCTTTTTCATCTGCAGCTGATGGGCCCCTTTGTTGTATGCTGTTCCTTTTCCCTCTGATTCTGTGTCCTCCTCCTAGCTTCCCTCAGTTGCATGCATATGTATGCCATATATATGGTCAAGAACACGGAGTCATTTAGCAATGATATGACAAAATGAGTGGATGTCCTTTGTTTCTCGAGTCCTGTTTACTTTGTCATATCTTCATGCACTTTGGCTTTAGCATCCACATATCAAGAAGACCATGTGCTGTTTGTCTCTTTGTTCTTGGCTTACTTCATTCAAGTTCCATCCATTTCCCTGTAAATGCCATTATTTTGTTCTTTTTTAATGGCTGCATAATATTTCATTGTATATAGGTACCACAATTTTTGGATGTATTCATCTGTAGTGGGGCATGTGGGTGTTTCCATATCTTGGCTATTGTGAACAGTGCTTCAATGAACATGGAGGTGCATGTGTCCTTGTATCCTGGCTCCTGTTGTTCAGGGTAGATGCTTAGTAGTATGGCTGGGTTATAGGGGAGGTCCATATTTAGCTTTCTGAGTAACTTTCCAAAGTGATTGTATTAGTATACATTCCCACCAGCAATTCAGTAGGGTTCCTCTTCCTCTGCATCCCCTCAAGCATTTGTCATTGGCTGAGTTTAGGATGTGGGCCTTTCTGACTGGGGTAAGGTGATATCTCAGTGTTTTTATTTGCATTTCCTTTACAGCCAGGAATGATGAATGCATCCTCAAGGGTTTCTTTTCCATTTTTATCTCTTCTTCTGAGAAGTCTCTCTTTAGCTCCCTTGCCCATTTCATGATTGGTTTGTTAGATTTGGGAGGGATTAGTTTCTTGAGTTCCCTGTATATAATGGATATTAGGCCCTTGTCTGATATATCGCTGGTAAATATATTTTCCCAAGTAGTTGGCTTTCTTTCTAGTTTGGTTGCTATTTCTTTAGCTGTGCAGAAACTTTATTTTAAGGTAGTCCCATTAATCAAGTCTTTCTCCAATTTGTAGTGACCTTGGGACTCTGTTCAGGAAGTTCCTGCCTGTGCCTATAAGTTCAAGGGTCTCTCCTACTCTGTCCTGTAGTAGTTTCAGAGTATTAGGTTTGATGTTAAGGTCTTTAATGCATTTTGAGTTGATGTTAGTGTATGGTGACAGGCGAGGGTCCACTTTTAGTTTTCTGCATGTGGCCGCCCAGTTTTCCCAGCACTAGTAGTTGAAGAGGCTGTGATTCTTCCACTGTATGTCTTTGGCTCCGTTGTCTAATATCAATTGACTATGTATGTAGTTTTATTTTCTGGGTCCTCTAATCTGTTCCATGGGTCTTCGGGTCTCTTTTTGTGCCAATATCAAGTTGTGTTTGTTATTATGGCTCTATAGTAGAGCTTGAAATCTAGTATCATGATCCCTCCTGCATTCTTTCTTTTGTCTAGAATTGTTTTGGTTATTCTAGTTCTTTTGTTGTTCCATATGAACTTTTGAACTGTTTTCTCTATTTCGGTAAAGTACATCATTTGGATTTTAATGGGAATTGCATTGAATGTGTATATCAATTTTGGCAGTATAGCCATTTTCACTATGTTAATTCTGTCTATCCAGGAACATGGGAGATCTTTCCATTTTCTGGTGTCCTCTATGATTCCTTTTTTTAGGCTTATAATTTTCATGAAATAGATCCTTTGCATCTTTGGTTAGGTTAATTTCTAGATACTTTTTTTTAGGTTATTGTGAATGGGGATATTTCCTTGATTTCCCTTTCTGCTTGTACATTGTTGGTGTACAGAAAGGCAACTGATTTTGTGGATTAATGTTGAATCTTTCTACTTTGCCAAAGTGGTTTATAAACTGTAAGAGTTTGAGGATGGAGCTTTTGGGATCCTTAAGATATAAAATTATGTCATCTGCAAAAAGAGATAGTTTAACTTTTTCCTCCCTTATGCAGACCCCTTTAATGTCTTTTTCTTGCCTTATTGCTCTGACTGAGGATTCTAGAACTATATTGAGGAGGAGTGGAGAGCGTGGGCATTCTTTCCTTGTTCCTGTTTTTAGGGGAAGTGGTTGTAGTTTTACCCCATTAAGTACTATATTGGCTATTGGTCTGTCATATAAAACTTTTATTGTTTTAAGGAATGTTCCTTCTATTCCCATTTTTCCAGAGCTTTTAACATGAATGAATGCTGTATTTTATCAAAAGCCTTTTCTGCGTCAATGGAGATAATCATGTAGTTCTTGACCTTGGCTCTGTTGATGTGATGGATTACATTTATTGATTTATGTATGTTAAAACCTCCCTGCATCTCTGGTATGAAGCCTACTTGGTCATAATGTATGATTTTTTTGATATGTTTCTGGATTCTGTTGGCTAGAATTTTATTGAGGAGCTTTGCATCTGTGTTCATCAAAGAGATTGGTCTGTAGTTCCCTTTTTTGTTGAGTCTTTGCCTGGTTTGGGGATGAGTGTGATATTGGCTTCATAGAATGTTTGGGATTATTCCCTTTGTTTCTGTTTCTCTGAAGAGCTTGAGGAGTATGGGTATTAGTTCCTCTTTAAAGGTCTTATAGAAATCTGTAGTAAATCCATCTGGTCCTGGGCTTTTCCTAGTTGGAGGGCTTCTGATTGCTTCCAATATCTCATTGTAGGTTATTGGCATATTTAATTCATTTATTTCTTCTTGGTTCAGTTTGGACAATTTGTATTTCTCTAGAAATTCATCCATTTCTGTTAGGTTTTCATTCTTTAATGAATATAGAGTCTGGAAATAGTTCTATATAATTGTTTGGATGTCTTGGATGCTTGCTATAATTTTTCCTGTGGCATCCCTGATCTTATTGACTTGGGTCTCCTCTCTTCTTTTTTTAAGTTAATCTTGCCAGTGGTCCATCAATTTTATTGATTTTTTCAAAAAAACAGCTTTTTGTTTTATTTATTTTATTTATAGTTTTCTTAGTCTCTATCTAAATGAAGAAATTTTGAAATGTTATTTGTTATGGTGGAATAACGAACAGATTCTGTATGTATAGTTTCTACTGATTTTTTTCCTTAGAAAAAGAAAGAAAAAGCACATTGTTTTGAAAAACATGTTTTTAACATAATTTTATGGATTGCAGATTTTGTAAATGATCTTGTTAATTGTTGAGAGGGGGTTCCCAACCTTGTTAATGTCCCCTTATCATTAGGCTTTTGTTCCCCAGTCTTGAATATGTCATTTTCTCCCACAGACTGCATTTCTAGGGGTATAATTGCTATCTCCACCTAAAAGACAACTCGTGTGCATAAATTTCCACTCACTGAACCAACAGAGACTCTGCCTCCCCTCATTTTAATGCAGATGTGATCTAGAGGGTAGGGTTACACTTACTTCCCCAAGCAAATGAAGCAGATTACACATTAAATATTGTCTTTGGAGCCAGGTGCACAGAAACAACCAATTACCTAGACAGCCCATCAAGTTCTGATATGTTTACCACATTGTTTTTTGTTTCCTCTTTAAACATTTGGTGAATTATTTTGAGGCTTTCATTTTTCTGCAATGAACAGAATATGCTTATTAATAAAGGCCTCTTTTGTACAATTCACTAGCAGCTGACTCACAGAAGCCTTTCAAACCATGTTTGAAAGTTTCACAAATGAACTTAAGTTCCTGGCAAGACAAAGCTCCATTACTACAAAAAATACACTGTTTCTGGTTCTTTTAGGCTAATAATTGGTAACCAAAGTTTCTGAATGAGAAGAAAGGGTATGGATTATTTAAAGAAGAGAGGTATAGTATGCTTCTATTTCTCCATTAGGTTTTTATTTTCTATCTTTATTATTACAATAAATTTTTTCTTAAATGATCGTATTCATACAGAATTATTAGGTTTTGGTCATTATATCATCTTGAATTTTCAGGCATATCACTTTTATTCAGGTTTTTTTTGGGGGGGGTCCAGTCGTGGGGCCTGAACTATGGGCCTGGGCACTGTCCCTCAGCTCTTCAGCTCAAGGCTAGCGCACTACCACTTGAGCCACAGCGCCACTTCCGGCTTTTTTTCTTTTTGCTTATGTGGTGCTGAGGAATTGAACCCAGGGCCTCGAGCATGCAAGGTAAGCGCTCTACCACTGAGCCACCTTCCCAGCCCTTATTCAGGTTTTTAATTAGCTTGAAATACAGATGAATTCAGCAAATCTTTTAAGACATGTTTTGATATTCTAAGAGACTTTTACCATTTCCTAGGCAGGGATAGTTGCAGACTTCCACAAAATCATCAGCTTCCTAAAGAATGTGAAGAATGGGGGAGAAGGCAAACTCTCAGGAGGGTTGAAGTCAGAGGGCATCTGGGAATGGACAGCAGGGAGAGATGTTATTGAAAACCCCATGGAAAGGCTTAGTGTAAATAGTCTGGAGGTAACCCACCTCTGTTTAAGCAGGACTGACTAGCTGAAAGTGTTCCAAGACCTTAAGCAAACAGAAAAGAATCAAAGAAGAAATATCATCTTTGTAAATAAATACACACACACACACACACACACACACACACACACACACACACACAGGAATGAGTTGAGTAGGGTGGAACTGAATGTAAGCCTTCTCCTCCTCCCAGGTGCTTGGGCATGCGAGGCAAGTTTGCTACCAGTGGGCTACTGGTAGCAAACAAAATTATTTCTATCAAACAAAATTATTTAGACACTTTAGAGAATATAAATTTCTGAGATGTAAGATCAGAATAATTGAAAATTATCTGGAATCCTGTGGTATTCTCACACATTATGGTCAGGATGGAAAATGGTACAAGTTCTACCAAGGGTAATTTGATGTTTTCTTGCAAAATTATTGATATACATATGCTTTGACCTTCAGTTACATTCTAGAAATATTCTTTTATCTTCATCAAGTGGTAAAATAATATAGGTATAGGATTTTCAGTTTTTGTTTCTATTAGGCTCACTATGGTAAACAGGCTGATTCTGAATTTTTTTTTTAATCTTTCTGCCTCAGCCTCCCAGAATGCTGGGATTATAAGGTTGCACTACCACAACAGGGAAGTTTCTGGTGTAAAGTGAATAAGTCAACATATTGGTAAATGAAAAACAAAAATCCCATAGTAATGGTAAGGACATGAATGTCAAACAGGAACTGTCTAAGAGAGCATCAGTGGCAGGGGAAACTAGGAGGTGAAGAGGAATAAGGCATATATATATATATAATAAATATATTTATATTATATTATATAATAATATATAATAAATATATGATAAATCCATCAAACACTGTTAGAAAAAGTGAGGAGTAGAGAACAGAGGAATGGGAACATGATGAAGTGGATAAAGTTGTTCTATGACCATGGGGTGCATTTTTCAAATGCATGTTAACTCAAGTATAAATAAACAAATATATATATATATATATATGCCAGACAGGAAAATGGATAGTGTGCTACTAGTTCAGTAAAGAAAAGAAAAAAGAGGTTGGGAAGGTGACTCAGTGGTGTTTACCTCACATGCATGAGGCCCTGGGTTTGATTCATCAGCACCACATAAACAGAAAAAGCCAGAAGTGGCTCTGTGGCTCAAGTGGTAGAGCGCTAGCCTTGAGCTGAAGAGCTGAGGGACTGTGTCCAGGTCCAGAGTTCAAACCCACGACTGAGGAAAATAAAGAAGAAAGGAAAAGAGTGTATGTACCAATATTGCAAAAAAACTTTTATTCAACTGGGCACAAACTCTCAGTGGAGGTGTGGAAGCATGAAAACTCTGTGACTTCAGTTTCCTTGTCTGTAAAGTGGAGTAGATAATTCTGCTGTCTCTCAAGAGGGCCAGGGTTATTAAATGAAACCACATATCTAACCTACCATGGGCTAGTGCAGTCCCCATATATGTTAAGTGAATGATTTTATTCACTGGTTAACATTATTACCATACCCCCTTATCATAAATAACTGAACATTTGGGAGAAAAGATGGAGAGTAATGGTGGGTTAATAGATTCCTTTTATAAAAAACCTGTCATCTCCAAAGAAGTCAGCTGAAGGATTCAGCATCATTAAAGGCCTTCTAGAACTCATGTTATACCCTCCCATCTCTCAGTAGAGTTAACAAATAAAAGCCCTCTCTTGAGTCTCATACCAGGTATTTCTCTTTCAATTTTAGATGTAGATACTAGAGGAGTGCTGACTGGTCTGGCTTTGACTGGTCTGGCTTGGAGCAGGTGCCAGATTCTGGCCAGTCAGCAACAGACATGTGGAAAATGGCAGCTTTCATGTTGTTGGAATAGGGAGGTACAAATCTCAATGGATGAATAGTTGAACTAAGCAAACTCAAAAACAGGTCCCAATGGCAGACATTCAGGGAGTGATTTGTTGCTGTTATTGTTTGTTTATTCGTGTTGAATCTCATGCTTACACTTGACTTTCTGACTCATAGCTGGCGCTCTACCACTTGAGCCACACCTCTAATTCCATTTTTTTTCTGAGTCTCTCAGATTTGTCTATCTGTGCTGACTTTGAACCAGATCTTCACATCTCTTCCTGCTGAGTAGTTAGGGTCATAGGAGTGCTCCACTGGTGGTTTTGTTTGTTTGTTTTAATAATAGTAGGATGAGAGTAAATGTGTGACTGAATATTTCCTGTGCCATGGACATAATCACATGCTGCAGGTGATGTAGTTTTTCCCTTGGCCTGTTATGAAGGATTAGTGGTGTTCCTTAAAGAACTATAAAAAATTAAAGGCTGACCTATGAACTCAAGAATTCAGAGCAACAACTTTAAAGGTTTAAACTTAAAAGGTTTAGGTTTAAACCTCCAGGAATCTTCAGATAGATGGCAAATACTCTTGGCAACTCAGAAATTATATAGAAGTGTATTCAAGAATATACATTTTCTCAGGGAAAGCTCTAACTTGCATCAGATTCTCAGAGGGCTGCAAGCCCATATTATAAACTCCTGTAAGACCAATGATGATAATAGGCTCTGACCCAGAAAGAATGGGGAGTCTGACACTAGGAACCCAAGGGAACTGCCCATAAAATAAAGCTTTCTAAAAACCAAAGGAAAGAATAAAAGAAAAGGACAACTTTATTCTAACTGCTTTTTTTGTCTTTGCTTTCTTTTTCTTTTTCTTTCTTGTTTTCTTTTTTCTTTTTTTTTTTTCCAGTCCTGGAGCTTGAACTCAGGGCTGCAGCTCTATCTGTGAGCTTTATAGCTCAAGGCTCATGCTGTACCATTTGAGCCACAGCTCCACTTCTGGAGTGTAAATAAGAGTCTAAGGAAGTTCCCTGCTCAGACTGGCTTCATTCAAACTGTGATCCTCGGATCTTAGCCTTCTGAGTTTCTAGGATCACAGGTGTGTGCCACTGGCTCCTGGCTCACTAACTGCTTTCTAAGTAGTCCTCTTGTGTTCTTTTTCTCTTCTCATGTTCACATTTATTACTTACCAAATATTCCTCATTAAATTTGTTCATTTTTAAATTTACATGCCTACTTTAGCTTCATCCCAAGCAAAAATATCTATAAAAGCAAGGGTATATTGTGCTTTTGGCATGTTTTTTTTTCCTCTAACATATATTAGAAGACATTTATTACTTTGAAATTTTAAAGATATTTGTATTATTTGCAGATTGTTTATTATTCATGGCACAGAGGGAAGTTTATGGCACTGAAATTTACACCAGCCATCCATCATATAGAGAAAGGACCTGAGTCAGGAGATAATTAATATAACTTATTAGAGAGTTCCAGTAAATTCACAAAAGCTTGAAGTCGGGTAAAGGGCAAGCTGTATCTACTGAGGCCTTGGGCCTGATGCTTGTCTATCTTATTGCTATGCAGACAATTTAAAGAAACTTTAAAATGCTCTCTCACACATTTCTCAAGTACCATATGAAGTGAATCAATTAGACTCAAAACTTGATCGATTTAATACTCTGGTAATGATCCCAGCCACTGAGGAAGGAGGGTAGGGGTGGAAAGCCAGTGAGTTTCTTTCTACTCAAATTCCATCTCATTTTTTATTTTCTCTTAATGTTTTTTTTTTTGAATTCTAAGTTCCAAAACCTGTCCCCTATTATGCAGTGCAAACGAGAACAGATGGGGAAAAGTTATGTTGGAAAGGGCTTTGGAGGGCCACAGAGAAGAGAAATATGACTACTCAATGTGTCACACACCAACTTGCAGCTGCCACCAGCCCTTCCACACACGAGCTGCGTATGGAAGCAGCCCGGAGCTCTGGAGGCGCAGGCGTACTGCAGGAAGGGAGTGCAATTAGAGAACATTCGCTCTACTTGTGTTTCCTTGAAAATATGAATAAAGAGCCGAGCAACAGCACAGCCAACAAAGAGCAAGAAATCCAAAGGCTAGCCTGGAAAATGGTGAGCTGCTCCCCACACTGTCCCAAATGTGAACAGATAATAGGCTCTAGCCAGCCCTTCTTATCAAAGAAATGCCTCTGCATGTCTCCAAACCAAATTCAATTCCTATCTCTGTCTAGGAATTGTTATTTTGGAAAGGTCATACTGGTTCACGTGTGTGCTATGGCCTTCCAACAAGGTTTCCACCCCCACCCCAAATCCCACCATTTACAAAGCGTTTTCAAGTTCCCTAAATATTTCAAGCATGAGGCAGCTGACCTCCTTTCAAATTGTAGCTCCTCCAGTCACTAATTCTAAGGCCTCAGGCATGCCACCCAATTTCTCTGATCCTGGGGTCCACCATGGAAGAAACAGAGGTCACATCAGTCATCTTAGAGAGATTTTGTATTTGAGGTAATGTAGCTACGTGATTGACAACAAGCACACACCTCCATTTATAGCAACTGCTATTACCATGATTGTCAGAAAGCATAGAAATGTTCCCTTTTCTTGAAGTCAATATAAAGATAGTTAGAATATATATACATATACTTAGCCATGTATATATGTATATATATGTACACACATACACTCATATACATATGCATATACATGTACATACACATGGCTAAGGATCCCTAAGATTTTATACTGAAACTGATTATAAGGTTAATACAATTTTAAGGGGCTGTGGGGGTCTTGCTCAGTGGTAGAGTATACACATAGCATATGTAAGGCACTGATTCCATTCTCAGTATCCCCTTCAAAGAAACACACCAAAAAAACAACAGGTTACCATGCTTTAAGTTATTTACAGTACCTGTGAAGACATCCTAATATTGTAAACAGTTGTGATGTTGAGTCCTCTGGGACTTCTGAAACTGTACATGTCTTTCTGGACATAAGTCTACATGGAGTGACTGTATAAAGACTGTGTCAAAGAATATCTGTTTTCTTCTCGTGGTACTTCATAAATTATCAAGTTTGAAATCTTTTTGTAGGGGCTGGGAAGGTGGCTCAGTGGTAGAGTGCTTGCCTTGCATGCCTGAGGCCCTGGGTTCGATTCCTCAGCACCACATAAGCAAAAAGAAAAAAGCC
>NW_012267221.1:10047663-10072131 GCF_000151885.1 Dipodomys ordii
AAAGAAAAGAAAGGAAGGAAGGAAGGAAGGAAGGAAGGAAGGAAGGAAGGAAGGAAGGAAGGAAGGAAGGAAGGAAGGAAGGAAGAAAAGAGAATAAGTAAGATAATGAAGCTTAATTCAGCTGTTGGAAGTTACTGAAATATATATATATATATATATATATATATAGCACCAAGTTTTGTGTTTTGATACTCAGTAATGGTAACTCCTCTATTATCCTTCCATCTTAGTCATTTTGCACTATAGGTACACCAAAGTTATGTGATGAGTCTTTACTCCTCAAAGGAACTGTGAAGATTCTGTCAAGTGGAAGAAGATTCTTGGGTCTAATCTGGAAGAAGATTCTTGGGTCTAATCTCTCTCTCTCTCTCTCTCTCTCTCTTGCTCTGTCTGTCTTGCTCTCTCTTCCCCCTTCCCTCTTCCCTCCATCCTTCCCTCCCCCTCTTCCCTGTCTTTCCCCTCCCCCTGCTCTCCTTTCCTCTCCTTTCTGTATCTTCTCTTGAATTCAAAGATATAAATTCTGTGAATGGAAAAGAAAATGGACATGAAGAAAATCAGACATTAAAGACTGATCATGAAAGGCATACCTCTAAAGGCATGCCTTTATGGTGATAAAGCAAAAAGAAAGGAAAAAAGAAAAATGAAAAGAGGAAAGAAGGAGGGAGAGAGAGGGGCAGGGAAAGATGTGGGGGGAGGGACTGAGGAAATAAAACAAATGATGATCTGTGATCTCTAGTCATCAAAACTGGTTAGCATGTGGCCTGCACTCTTTCCTCAGGGTCCTGCTAGTGTTTGAGGTGAGGGCTGTGGGTGCCCAGCACAGCCTATGGAAATGATAGTGCTGTTCATGCAACTGCTGCCTCTCAGCCATGCAGACTGCTGTTTGGGTGGGTGGGATGGAGAAGTACTATTCTGTTAAAACTAAGAGCTTTGAAGTGGAGACAAACACAATCTGGTAGTATTACAGAGGCATTATTCACCCTGATGACTCACCGCTGGCTCCCACACAGCTGAGGTAAGAAGTAACATTAGTGACCTTGGAGCCATTGGCCAAGTATAGACCCAGCTATAGGCCTGATTTTCCACATGCATTGTGTATGTGTGGGGGGGGGGAGGGAGAAAGGGAGAGAAGGGGTGGGAGAGGGGAGAGAGAGAGAGAGAGAGAGATAGGACTAGGGGAATGAATATTAAAGATTTGGAGTCTGTGGTAAGCAATTTTAAATAGCCAGAGCAAATCATATTTTGACAACTAATTCAACTAACTAGCAAGTGCTTACAGGAAATTACCACTGTATGGACAGATCTCTGCTCAAAGCATTGTAGCTGGATGTTTAAAAAGCTCATATTTTAGCTAGGAGGTAAATATGGAACCCAGGAGCCTTGTCCCTGGGTTCAGATCTCTTCATCATTTCAATTCATCAGGACTTCATGAATCCAGTTTGCTGAGAGCCATGTTTTCTGTGTTCCTAGCCATGCACTGCTCTGTGCTCAGAGCCCTACAGACAAAATGCCAAAAGATGCAGTCCCCAGGACTTCTAAAACATGAAATGGAAAATGGATAAGAAGAAAAGAATGATCAGAACCTGCAGATGTATAGGCAGCGGTCTAAATAGCAAGCAGTCAGCAAGTCTGGGCATAGTGGCATATGTCTGCAATCCCACTTACACTAGACACATAGGCAGTAGGGTCCCTGTCTGAGGCCAACCCAAGGCAAAATGTGTGAGACCCTATCTAGAAAATAACCTAGAAGTAATCAGGGCTACAGACATGAATCAAGTGGTTCAGTAGTGCCTAGCAAGTGCCAGGTACCAGTTTCAAACTCTAGTACAGCCAACAACCAAAACAATAGGTAGATATGTAACAACTTAGCTCATATAGATTTGCTCTTTATGTAAGTGCCTAAAGTTGTTAAATTCTGTTTGGGTTATATTTGCCCCTCAAAGTTTTTATTATAATTAATAGGCTGTACAGAATATATAAATAGGAAGATCAAATCTGGAGGCTAGCCCCAGGCAAAAATGCAATACCTAGGCTGGGAATATGGCTCAGTGGTAGGGTACTTGCCTCACATGCACGAAGCCCTGGGTTTGATTCCTCACTACCACATAAACAGAAAAAGCATAAGTGATGCTGTGGCTCAAGTGATCCAGTGCTATAGGCCCTGAGTTCGAGCCCTAGGACTGGCAAAAATAATAATAATAAAAAAAGAGCCAAACCTCCCCTGAAAAAAATAATTAAAGCAAAAGGGATGGAGTGTTGGAGTGTAAGACCTTGAGTTCAAACTGCAATACTTTAAACAAACAAAAAAATGTTCTTTTTCCTGGGTAAATATAGTGGTTTTAGGAAGAAGTCATTTGCTCAGAATTCATAGCCATAATTAAAATAAGCAAATCATCAACAATAAAAAAAACCCTCTTAGGGTCTTTTGCCTGCAATTGTCAGGAGTTCAACTTAAGATAATAAAAAGGTAAAGAATGATTGATAATAATAGGAAAATTCATGTTTACAACTGGAATGTAAGTAACTCTCAAAAACTAAGCTGGATGCCAGTGGCTCCCACCTATAGTAATCCTAGCTACTCTGAGGATTATGGTTGCAGTTGAGTTCATGACACTCATCTCTAATTAACCACTAAAAAGCCAGAAGTGGAGTTATGGCTCAAGTGGTAGAGTGTCAGCCTTGAGTGAAAAAGTTAAGGGGCAGTACCCTTAGCCCTGAGTTTAAGGCCCAGAATAGCACAAAACAATAACAACAAAAATCCAGAAAAAACAAAAAATAAGTAGGATCACACGGAAAATCGATGCCTTCTCTCCCGTTCATCTGTTTCTCCAGTTAGCTGGCTTCATTATTTCCTTAATAACCTGCTTGGGATCAGAGTTCCTAAGTTCACATGGGAAATGGAACTACCAGTAAGTCACAAGCTCATATTTCTTAAGTCTACTTCCAAACTCCAGGAAAGTACTCAAATGGGCCTGGTTTGGTTGTGAGATCCACTTCTGTGTGAACTAGCAGCAATCACAGAGTCACACTGTGTTCCCTTACCTCCCATTATAACCATGTTTGTAGGGCTATGGAAGAAACAGTTCAAGTAAAAGATGATACAGAATAGACATGTCAAGATTCTTCCTGTCAAATGTTTGTCTATAATTAATATATAATTTCATATAACAAATCATCCTGCCCCAACTTGAAGAGTCTGAGTTCATGTCAATTCAACTCAACTAATATTTATTGAGCACCTATTGCATGCCAGACACTGCATTAGGTGCTGAAAATGTGCAAAGAAGAGAGAGAGCCTATGTTGTATGCTTGGTTAATTCAGTAGCTCCAAGACATTAGGATCTTTGCTTTTTTACTCTATTAGCTGCACCATATTGGCAGCAATAATCTCTTATAAGAAAGATGGAACGGAGACCCAGAGTTTTAGTAATGAGACTCAGAGTTTTAGTAACTGACCTAGGGTCACACAAGTACTATATCATGCAATCTTGAACCTAGAGTCTTAATCACTCCACACTGTGTCTAGCCCTGATGCTGGAGAATGGTCCATACTTCCAGAAGTATCCTGACTTGCTCAAAGTCTGCATCTCAGTGCCAAGAATCAGGGAGGATGGCATCTAGACAGGGAACTACTGGGGTATCTACCGTTAACTATACTAGGACTTCATGGGTAGAACCTATCTCCAAATCCTAGAATTGATGGAGTTGTAGAAAACCACTTTGCTTATAGTCTAGTTACACCAAGGTCATGGTTAGGAGATCTGGGGACTGTAGGGAGCTCACAGAGTAGAATGACTATAAATCAAGGTATCTTGTTTTTCTATTTATATAGGGTTTGATGAGCATGAAGGCTTGGGCTGATGGAATATCAGTAGTAGACAGTTTTCTTAAATGGCAGAAAAGTCATTAGATACAGCAGAAAGCATGAGAAGTAAGAAACTAGACTTTAGAAATACTTGATATTCATCCCTATCATGTAGTAGTCTAAATCTTCTTCAGGCACACCAGAATATCACTTTGCTGGAGGTAGAAGAAAAATGTCCTCCTTCAACCTGGAAATATGCTTTTGCAACCTTCACGTCAGTAAGGACTGTCCAGTGGTAGAACCTAGAACTTCTGAAGAGAAAAGGCATAATAATGTAGGAGAAAGAAGATTCACACATCATTACTTTGGTGAAATATAAATTGGAAATATAGCAATCTATTTAAAGAGAATAAGAACAAATCTTTACTGGGAGAGACCAGAAAATCATTAAGAAAGCTGACAAACACACAAAGAAAACTTTAATTATATTTATCCTGCTTCAGTTTATATACAGAACAGTTAGCACATGAGTGTTTTAGTATTCTCCATGCCTTTTTGCTTGCTTGTTTGGGAGATTTCTTGTGTATTTCTGTTTTCTTGTTTTGTTTAGAAAGAGGGTCTTGTTATGACCTTAGGTTAGCCCCAAACTCATCCCCCATCTCAGCCTCTTCGATGGAGGGCATTATAGATATGTATCACCATGCCCAGCTTATTTATGCCTGTTAAAAATCTTTAATTTAGTTAAAAGAAAAACAAGCTTATTATCATTTTGCTTTGTTTGGAACCTGTCATTAGTGAGCAGAGAGGTGAGGGAAAGGATCTTCTTTCAAAAGAAAGAACCAGAACTTTGATTTTGGACATTAGCAAGAGTCCTCTTGTTATGTTTGTAGCCATGCTGTGCCCTCCCTCTCTGGCCCCAACTCCTTTGCAATTTTTTTTTCCTTTTCCATTTGGAAACTCAATTGCATCCTACAATTTGCTGCTGCCCTAGTTGCAAGAGGAGTGGGTGTAGTAGAAATTCAATATCCACTGGTATGTGTCATTGTTCCTGAGTCAACTTGGCTTTTCAAAAACACAATATGTTATTAAACAAAATCTCTCCTCTGTTCTGAACAGCAGACAAGCAGTTGGGATTTTTAATGTATGTTTAAGAAAATAGTATACATGCTTAGTCCACTCAAAGGCTAATCACCTGCTAAGATTTATTGGGAGGTGATAAGGTGGGTCTCTCCACCCCATACCCATTCTCTAGATGCACAATGGTGACGTTTTGCTATAAAAATGCTAACTTCTCTTCTGTTGTACTTCTGCTGTTATTCAAAAACAGCCAAATGGATGTTATTGAAATCCAGTCCACCCAAAAAAGGTTGAAATTGCTCCCCAGCTGGGCCTGAGACCCTGTATGCCAAACTTCAGCCTAAAGAGAATTCTTACATTTGAGTCACTGTGAGCAGCTGAAAATATGAGGTTTGGGGTGGAAATGCTAACAGACTCTTAACTATCATTTTGTAAACCATGTGATTATAACACAATGCAAACCTCCTCTGGAGCAAGTCTCTGGCAAATGCAACAGAAACAAGACGTCTGGGCCCTGAAGTTCTGCCTTTCCACACTTCTGCTGGTCTAGGAGCAGGCGGGGCAGGGCTGGCAATGCCACTGGGGCATGCTGAGGTTGAAAAAGAGTCCCCATTGGTGAACTCCTGAGAAATAACGGGAGCATGTGCGGCTCATTCCTTCACAGGGCTCCTTGGAACAGGGGTTTTATGGTCATCCTTGCTTGTTCTGGAAGTGTTATCGCCAACACAGTGCTTGATTCCAACCAGACACGAATTGTTTGCCACCTCTAGTCCCATTGGCTTAGTCACACTTGTTCTCATTCCAACTTGGCAAAAACGCCTTTGCTGCTTGGCCACTTGCGCCTGTCATCTGGCATTTAAATGTGGGTTGCAGTTCTCCTTAGTAACATTCAGGGCCACAGAGATGCTTTGGTTTCAGGCTTCAAACACATGTTTCAGACAGACAGTGCCCAAATGAAAGTAGAGATTCCACAGGATCATCCATTCATGGAACCCCCAGAGGGGTGAAAGGCACTAGAGTTTCTTGGGGGCAGTCTCTACAGGTTGCTCTTTGTAGTAGAGCCTTTCACTACTCCTTGAGCACACATCCCAGCCTTCTGTAGGATTGGGATAGAAAATAAATTTCTCCGAAAGCTAAGCCTTGCTGTGGCTAATGTGCTTGGAAAAGACAATTAACCACACAGTCTCAGTTTACTCGTTTGTACAATTGGGACAGTACCTGTCTTCTACTTACTTGTAAAGATCATTGAATGCGAACGTGTTTTCTAAATTGCAATGCTCTGTGTTAAACCAGGTTAAATCAAGTTAAACCATGTTATTATCTCTAGAATCTTGTCACAACTTCCATTCTAATCAGAGTTAAAACAACAGTCAAAAAATCAATAGAAATGGCTAGGTACCAGTGGCTCACACCTATAATCCGAATTATTCAGAAGACTGAAATCCAAAGGATGGCAGTCCAAGGCCAGCTCAGATAGAAAAGTTCAAGGGACTTCATTTTCAAAATAACCAAGTAGGGTTGGAGGCATGCCTCAAATGGTAGAGCACCAGCCCAGCATGTGCAAGTTCCTCATGACTTCAGTCCTCAGTACTACCATGAAAAGAAAGAAAGAAAGAAAGAAGGAAGGAAGGAAGGAAGGAAATAGGAAAGGATTTAGAGACCTGCCTCTATTTTTACCAGCAAGCCACAGGTCCCAAGAACCAGTAAGTCTTTATCAGATTCCTGATTATGCTCAATTCTTTGTTAAGGACTTTGAAAAATGCATTGGAAGTGAAGACATGGTCCTAAACTTTGAGAAGAACATGATTTAGCATCAACACGAGCTCCTTGCTAATGGAGAGATGCTTTAGATGTGTACAGCAGCAGATTCTGGCAACTCCATTTCTGTTGAGGCTCGTCCTGGCCTGCCGATGGAAGCCACTTCAAGGTTTCCTTAGATAGCCTTTCCTTTAACACATGGGGGGAGCATTGTAGTGTCTTTTCCTCATTTTTTGAGGACCTCAACTCTATCACACTGAAGCCACACCCTTATGACCTCAGTTACTATCTCCATAAAGGCCCTATCTTGAAACACTGTCGTATTGGCTATTGATACTTACATTTGAGTTTGGGGCTTCAGGGAAATCCAATTGAGTCATATTATCTGGCACTATTGAGAGAAAGAGAAAATGAAGATAGTGTGACATACATACACAACTAACGGGTGAACAAATTGTCCCAACAATTTAGAAGAAAAGTCTAGCAAAATCTAGTCATAAGAAACAGGCATATACAAGATCCAGTAATTGTTTTGATTTTGAAAAGTGCTTTCCATCTGTGACCCATGAAGTACACGGGAAAATAATTTGTACATTTTTAAGAGTAAAAAGTTGAGAGCAATTTAAATATCCATCAAAAGAAAAAGAAATTTTGGTACATTCAGACAATCAATCCTTTATTACCACGAAAGTGAAAAACACCTAAAAATAGATGTATGATCATGAATAAATCTCAAATATAACAATGGTGAGAGAAAAGAAAAATCAAGTGAATGAACTGCACATAGACCACAACAAATCAGTGGGGTGCTGGAGCTGGCTTGTGCCTGTTGGATTCATTATTTTTCCACTGACATTGTGGGTAGTTTGAAACTGGCCCTGGTGGGAATATTTACACCACAGATATGGGCAGGTGCTTGGAATCAAGTATTTTTCCCCTTTTGCTAGAGAATTAGTTGCTAAATTCTTACTGGGACCTTACTAAATAACATCTTTATGAATATTAAAATATTAAAAATAACAAACCACACCATAATATACAGATCAAAGATGCTTACTCATTGCAATAAATATCACATTCTCTATTTGTATTCTTCAATTCTTGTTTCCCACTTCCTTTCACCTTTCCTGTTTTTATTTCTCTTTCTTTCCTTCCTTCCTTCCTTCCTTCCTTTCTTTCTTTCCTTTATTCCTTTCTTCCTTCCTCTTCCTTCCTTCCTTTCTTTCTCTCTCTTTCTTTCTTTCCTTTTCTTTTTGAAAGAATATCACTATGTAGTCCTGAGCTGGCAAAGATCCTCTTGTCTAAGTCTCCTGAGTATTGGACTTACAGTCATGCATCACCATGCTTAGCTTGAAATATAATAATACAAAAGTACAGAGCATAAAATAATGAATAATCATTTGTGAATCCTAGTGAGTCTTTATTATTATATACTCACAAAGCATAATCATATACTCTGTGCTTTTTGTTCTTCTGAAGTATTTAGTAAGTCAATGGAGTATGAAAGCCAACCCTCCCATGTAGTACAATTACATGGGAAAGGTAAGGGAAATAGACATGTTTGCCATTCTGTGCCAACCTGCACTTCTGCTGTGAGAGGGTAGATTAGTGGCTTCCATGTTTGGCAACGAGGGTTGCCAGATAAATTTGTAGTATTTCTGGGTCTATATGTAGATGCCACATTTCAGTTCTGAAGTTCTCAAAAAATGAGAATATGAAAGTAGAAGCCAATACAATGAATGTGAGGATATTCAAAGGGAATCTATCAGATAATTGGCCTACTGTGATTTCAGGATGATCCTTCAGCTCTTTCTTTTTATCCTTCAGCTCTTTCTGAAGTGGAAACTCTATAGGCTGCCTGCATGCAGGAGATATTTTTGGGTACAGGCAGCAAAGAGAGCATGTATATGGTATAGTTGCCTTAATCAACGTGGGTTAAAAGAGAAATCATGTTTTTTTTTTTTCTAGAAAGAAAGGGATAAGAACCAGAAGTATTAAAGGTTGGTACATAGGTAGTATAGGTCAGGAAGTGCTGTAAGGGAATGACTTTGAGCCTAAGAGAAAGATAGTCTCCTATGGGTTTTTCTGCCATGTTTTTATACCTCTGTGTAGTGGTTACCCTTCTCTTCACTGTGACTAAGTGTCCAGCAGACATAATTTAAGGGAGGAAAGATTTAGTTTACTCTTGGTTTCAGGTTTTAGTCAGTCACAGCAAGACAAGTGTAGACCAGTTCATATTATGGCGGTCATAGGAAAAGACCAGGGCTCAGATATACTTTCCAAGGCAAATGTCCAATGACTTACTTCTTCCAACTCAGTCCTACTTCCGACAGTTTCCAGAACCTTTCAAAAAGGGACCATCAGCAGAGAAACAAGCAGTCAACACCAAAGACTTTGGGGAATATTTCATTACATTCTGCTCTGATTCCCAAAGCCTTGTGTCTATCCCATAATGCGAAGTGAATTTCGGTTATCTCTTTAAAATGTATGAACAGTTTTGGCATTGCTTAAAAGCCCAGATTCAAAGTCTCTTCTGAGAGTTGGGGCAAACTCAAATCTGTATATCCCAATAAAGTAAAGAAAAAACAAGTTACATACCCACAAGGTACAATGGTTCAGAGTAAACATTTCCATTCCCAAAGTGAGAAATTGCATAGCAAGCATGGATTGGACCAAAGCAAGACCAAAACCTGGCAGGAAAGCAAAATCTGGTAGCTACTTGTCTGGCATTCAAGTCACATTGTGTCAGGTTTTGAATGCCAGTGAGCTTGGGCATCTCTTTCACATTACTGGCTACAGGCCCCATGGCCTTTCTCTTGGGCTAGCTCTACTTGTTACCTGAAGATTTTCTCAGAAGTCTTCCTTGTTCCTGGCATCTTTAACATCCTGTTGTCTCCACTGTTTTTCAGTCTTTACTTTTACAGATTTATCTGTCTCCTCTCAGAAGCTGCCTGCAGAGATGCTAACTTTGCAATATATTGCCTGACCTCCCAGGCCTTCCTTTGAAATGTGGGTGGAAGCTTCTAACACTTGCGTTTACATTAAGGTAAAACCAGCGTCACACTGAGAATCCCAGAGTGAGCAGTGACGGGGTCTCCTGCTAACTTGAGCAGTAGCCAGGCCTCGTTAATCATGGTTGTGACTTCTGAGTGCTTGGCCACCTGAACCTTGGAAAATAGTTTCCTACGCGGCTGTGATAGCAGAGTGCCTTGGAACTATCTTTTCAAAGTAAAGTCTTTCAGATAGGTTAAATTGATCTTGTGGTGGATAGAGTCCAGCCAGTTTTCAAGATCCCCTCAAGGCACCTTCTATTGCCCTGACACAAAGTACTTGTTTTTATGGTGATAATCTCTTTAGCAGCCATTCTCTTCTTGTCTAAATGGCAAGCATGCTCATTTTCTGGACCAACTACATGTTTTCGATTTTTGTGCTCTGCTTTTTTTGCTCACAGTTTTCATAGTACACCTGGTTAAAAGCAACTAGTAATACTCATACTACAGCCTGAATGCTGGGCTGTGCAGAATTTCTGGTGTCAGATTAATTAGTATGTCTAGATTCATGTAAAGTCTCAGGACATGGGCAAGTTCTTTGATCAAATCTAACATGGATGGCATCTAGTTGAATTCCTAATAAAAGGTTGTGATTCTGACCTTTACTGTGGCATTCCTATTGACATTCTGGTGTTCTGACTTCCCACCACAATTATTCCCACCAGAAGGATTACCGAGAATTCCCTACTACCCTCTCCTTACAACATTCTGTGCTCTTTCTATCTACAAATACTTACAAGTTTTCTATCACAAACCACTTCCAAAGGCTTAAGAAGTATAGTCAGTGAGTCACAACAACAACCCCCCTTTCCTGGTACCAGTTTTCTGTTGGTGTTAGCTTTTTTTTTTTTTCAGTGACAAAAGGAGGAAGAATTTACTGTGGCTCATGGTATCACAGGGTTGAGCCTGCGGTTTCTTGGTCCTATGTGTTTGGGAGGAACTTCATGAGCATATAGCAGAGGAAGTTGTTTACTTATGGTAGACAGGAAGCAGAAATCCAAGAAGGGCTTGGGGATCAGGAATAATCTTCAAAGGCACATTCCCAGTGACTTACTTTCTCCAACTAGGTCCCTCTCTTAAAGTTTTTAGAACCTTCCAAAATGGTGACACCAGTAGGGACCCAGCATTAAATATGGGAGCCTGTAAGGGATGCTTTATAGTCAAAAGGAATCACTGAGTGAAGTGGCCTGAAGTACCCATTTTTATTTATACAAGTTTTGCTGTTAAGGCAAGCTAACAAGACATTTATGGACTGGTCTGGAAAATGTACCCCTTCATGGCCTCCCACTTACCTTTCTATTAGATGGAGCATGTTAAACACATGCTGTTGTCGCTGCCTAGAATACACTGTTCCATTCACAGCCCCTTTCTTTCTTTCTTTCTTTCTTTCTTTCTTTCTTTCTTTCTTTCTTTCTTTCTTTCTTTCTTTTTTTTGGGGGGGGATCTGGTCGTGGGGCCTGAACTCTGAGCCTGGGCGCTGTCCCTCAGCTCTTCAGCTCAAGGCTAGCGCTCTATCACTTGAGCCACAGTGCCACTTTCGGCTTTTTTTCCTTTTGCTTATGTGGTGCTGGGGACTTGAACCCAGGGCCTCATACATGTAAGGCAAGCGCTCTACCACTGAGCCATCTTCCCAGCCCCCCTTTCTTTCTTTAAGGTATTCCTGCATGAAAATATTCCCCATGCCTCTCTATATGGGTAGACTGGTTTCTGTCTTTTGGTCATGTCATCATCATTTGTCTGCACCCACATCATGCCTACTTCCCATGTGACACTCCTTTCAGACAAGGATTCTGTGTCATTTAACTTGGTGTCCTTTGAGCCTAACATAAACCCCAAGAAACAGACATTGAGTTGATGAGCAGGTATCTATTAGAGGACAGAGAAAAAAGAAGAAACTAAGGACCATCCAGACCTGACTCTTCACTTCTTTGTAGATATTCACTCCTTTATCTTTCTTTTAGGTTTTCTTTTTTTACTGTCTGCTAACACCCATGCAGAATTCAACTGTACACAATGAGGCAAAAAGTGAGGTGGGGAAATGTCAAAGACAAGGAAACAAACACTACCAAAAAAAAGAAGAAAAGAAAGAAAAACATCACAGATGGCACAATTGCATACTTTTGTGAAACTTCCTTTTACCTACTGTGTCAGGTACACAAAAATTTGAGATTCGCAGAATTGAAGACAGGGGTCAGGGATGATAACAAAACTCCTGGTGTCTCTTCTTCCCCTTAGCTCTGACCCTCCTGTGCTCTTTTTGTGTAAGTCTTCTGAATGGGACTGGAGTCTCCCAAATTGTTGTCAACAGCTAGCTATTTCATGTATGTGAAGCCCTGAATTCTATTCTGAACACAACTATAGTAGGTTCCACTAATTAATCAAATTGTACTTCATAGACTTGGAGTCAGGTCTCTTGAATACAAGATGCAAATTTATGCAACATATGCAAATCACTCATGTTCTCAAATTCCATGAACAAAATCTGGTAGCCTTGAGATAAAAAGCTTCTGCCAAGCATCATCTCTCCTAATTATTGCTTAATTTCCACCACCCCCCCCTTTTAACATTGAACTAACACTTTCAGGCTTGGCAGAAACTGGAAGAAACACAATGAAAGCTGGTTAATAAACAGGAAGTTCCTTAAGGGCAAAGACCCTGAAATCTTTTTATTTACTGCTCTCCAGAAGTTCTAATTCACTACTGAGCACACACAGTCTTACACAGGGTATAGCACCAGTCTTGGTTATAAAATCATGGATAACTTAAACAAAATTGTGAGCCCTGCAAGCTTTGCAAAACACACCATCTAAGACTAGAAACAGAAAAGAGATGACTTGCCACTTTCTAATACATACGACTATTTCATTTAATTATTTTAGGATGAATTTATATTGAAAAATATAAAAATTCACTTATAAGACAGACTACCCACATTGTAAATGTCCAATAATTATGTGTAGCTAGTAACTTCCTTTCTTATTAAGCAGCTCGGAGAGCAAACATTTGCCTTATTTTGAACCTCAGACAAAAATGTAGAAGGGAAATCAGTAGTTCAAATCTGATCTGTCAACAGAATCATCTGGAGTACTTACTGAGCACAAATTATTGGACCCCAATATGGAACCTTCTAATTCTGTAGGTGTATTAATTTCCTAGGGCTGACTTAGTAAGTTAACATAAGGTAGGTGGTTTAAAACAAGAAAAATTTATTCTTTCCCATGTCTGGAAGCTAAAAATCTAAAATCAAAGTGTCAATAGGATTGTGTTCACTCTCAAGAATATGGGAATGGGTAATAACCTTTGGTGTTTCTTGGCTTTCACCTATGTAACTTGTTCTGCCTCCATAGCAGAATTCTTTCCTTATCTTTGAGTCTCTCTTTTCTTTTCTAATAAGGACACCAGTCATACTGGATTAAGCCCAGTACCTGTGGCTCACACCTGTAATCCTAGCTACTTAGGAAACTAAGATCTGAGGATTGCAGTTTGAAGTCAGCCTGGGCAGAAAAGTTTATGAGACTCTTATCTCCAATTAATCACCAGAAAACTGGAAGTGGTGCTGTTGTTTAAGTGGCTTAAGTGGTAGAGTTAACTTTGAGCACCAAGAGGCTCAAGGACAATGCCCAGGCCCTGAGTTCAAACCCAGGACTGAGGCATGAGGCCGGGGTGTGTGTGGGTAGGGGAGTCTACTTTAGTTCACTCTGGTCCTGATTTCAGCTTAACTAATAGTTAAGGCTACATTCTGAAGTACTTACTGAATATTAGGGGTTCAATATATCTTCAGGGGTGGTGTACAATTTACCCCATAACAGAAAAGTTAAGGTAAAACATGATAATCTCCATTTTTAACCAGCTGGTGCTCAAGATGCTCCAGGGTCTACACTTTGAAAATCCCATCTACAAAGCTTATTTTCATAAAAGCAAAAGTTGGATTATATCATAAAAATAGCTGCCTGATAAAGTTTGTTGAACTAGGGTCTTACTGTGTAGTAAGGCTGTCTTTAAACTCCAGCTTCATCCTCTAAGTGCTAGAATTACACCAGCCACAATTCTATTTTAAAGATAAAGCATCTACTTGAAAGATAGTCAGCTAGTCTATTCATGAAAACTTCCAAAGATATGATTCTGCTTGCTAGGATAGCAGCCTTCTCAGGACTGTACCTGTGAAAAGGGTGCACTTGGAACTTTCTGACTACTGAATGTATCCAGATATCTGATGGCAGCCAACTGCTTCACAATTAAAGTCTGACACAGTTCTCAGAATCCTCCAGATTTTCGTTTGCTGCCGAGGGCACACTTGTTGATGATTTTAGAAGTGATAAATATGCCACGCAAGGATTATTAATTAATTAGAAATAGACACTGGAATCCAACAGATGAAGATCAAAAGGTTAGATTTCTTTCCAGTAAACACAGATTAGAGAGCACAATTTAGACCTTGCCCACAATGGGCCCTTCTACCATCCCCTTCCTAACTGAATTGATGCAATGCAGTCAGGTACAACTTGTCAGCAAGACAACTAAATCTACAGAACTATGTGAAATTTTAGGGAATGAATCATAGTTATTACCACACAAAGGAAGGTACCACTAGCAAGAGAAGTCAAGTTTTCCTGAAAGGGAGAAGAGCCTAGCTTCTCTTTCCATCCACATGAGAGGACCTTCTCTTTCCCAGGAGTGCCAATTTAGCATCCTTTCCCACTAAGTTTCTCTTTTCAAACAGAAACCCAATGCCATGTATAGAACTTTCCTCCCTTTTTTATGTTGCCCTACCCTCAACTCAAGCCAGTCATAATAATGCCAACTCTCTTGCAGTAATTTGTTCTAGAATTCAGGTTTTAGCCAATAAGTGCCTAGTATTATGAAGCTGCCATGCACCAGGGGTGGGAGTGAGATTTAAACTGGATTAATCTGCTGAAGTAAAGACTTTTGTTGAAAGCTTGCAAAAAGATTGTCTAATGAGGAAGTTTGTGGTCCTAGGAACTGATGGAAGGCATATTGTAACCACAGGAGGAACCCATCAGAAGAAAAAAGTCTACCTAGAGCACAAAAGGACTAAAAAAAATTCAAACAATATTCATATATATATATATATATATATATATATTAGCAGAAGTTGTCCTGTGAAATCTGAGGAACGTGGCTTATCTCTACTCTTCAATGCTCCTGTTTGATTCATAATGCTGCTTTTAAAGAATAGACTCTTAATTAGGTAGATTCTTTCAGATTTTGTGATACTATTAATCCCCTAGACCCCTCTACCATATTTGCCATGGGATACTTGCTAAACAATCTTTTGTTAAACAAATGCCGCTGGACACTATCTTAACATTTTTAGTATACACATAGCAGTTGCCTTTTAAATTCAGGTAAAATAAAACACCTAGAATAAAACTTTTATAGAAACCAATGCTTTAGGAGTTTTGTCTCTAACTTGTATCTGAGTAATTGTGGGGTATATGGATTTTTTTCCTTCCTAAATTCTTTTAGACATTAAATAAAGGTCATATCTATTGCTGTTCAAAAACATTAAGGAGATTGTTAAACTTAATTGAAATTATTTTTCTTTTGGTAATAGTGTCTGAAACTCAAGATTTTGAGCTTACTCTACTGGTGCTCTACTACTAAAGTCAAGCCTCCAACCTAGATTTTACTGGTTACTTTTACAGTCTCTCTCTCTCTTTCTCTCCCCCCCCCCTCTCGTCCAGGTTGACTTTGAAGTCTTGTCCACTGACAACCTCCTGAGTAGCTAGGGATTATAAATATGAGCCACTAGAGCCCAACTAATTGAAATGATTTTAATTTTTGTCCCATCATTTGTCATATCAGTAATTTATTTTAGTGGTGCTAGAGTTTGAACTCAGGGCCTACTGATTGCTAGGCTGGAACTCTAACACTGAGCTACGCTTCCATCCCCTTTTTGTGCTGATTACTTTTGAGATAGGGTCTTGCTTTCTATCTGGGCAGTTGCCTGTGCTACAATCAGCTGATATTAGCTTTCTCATTGAAGCTAGGATAACAGGCATGATCCATATGTCCAGCATTCCAATGAGAATATTTCTTGAAAACCTTTCTGCCTATGATGGCGTTGAACCATGACATTCCCTACCTCAGGCTCCCTAGAAGTTAGGATGTGATCCACTGAGGCCCAGCTGTCATTTGGGTATCAACTTCAAAAAAGAAGTATATTCCTTCTTTATGTTCATAAGGTTCAAATGGCAAAATGCTGACTGTAATGGCAGCAGCAGATCTGTAGGTGATCTCAGTCTTTGCTGGAAAGAATCACTGTATTGCTTTCTGTGCATTTCAAATGTGACCCATAAAATAAGAACTCTTGTACTTCCAAAACTGTTAGGATCACAACTTTTACCACTTTCTGTTCACTCATTCTATCTGCAACCATGCTTAGTGGTTGGCACACTTTAGAGACAGAAATGAAAATGCCCATTCTTCTCTGAAGTTGCCTCTGTGCAAGGCACAGATCTTTACCTACACCCAGACTGAACTGCCCCTGAGGCTACCACAGCTTAGCTATGCCTATGGTTGGAAACTTTTTTCATATGAAGATTGGAATATAAGCAAGAATTAAGGGCTAGAGTACAGGCATATAACAAGTCACATTCTCCCACTGATTACCAAAAACAAAGGGGGAGGATCTTTCTCCATCCTGCCAACACCTGTGTTTATATGTCTTTTACTTCAGAACTTAGACAGTTAAGAGCAATTTGTTATTAATTAACTGTACCCAAAGCACCATCTTAATCAACACTTCTAAGTTTGATTGTTCAACCACTTTGAATCCATCAAAATATGTTATTATTGAGACCTTCAATATATTCCAGATAAAGCAGGTCTATGATATTCTCCTAATCTGCCAACTTAATAGTCAAATTGAAAAAAAAGGAAATGAGTTGAATTCATTTGGCTCAAAAGTGTGACTTATTATGAACAAACTGATCATAATATGAACTGATTATTGTATTATTTTAAAAAGTTACAAATTAGCTGTTGATTAGCAAAATCCATTTCCATGTCTGAAAGTCAGATTTCTTCCCTTATTCTCCTGAAGCCATTCCCTTAAGTCATATTTTTTCTGAGATTTCCCACTCTGGAGCTATTTAATACTTGAATTTATTTCAGCTCCTTGAATGTTATTCAAAGGTCTGGAGACATGAACTCATAAAATTCTTCAGGTATACTTTTAGAAAATCCTTTCTCTTTGGGTAAATTAGACTATAGAACTTCTTGTTCAAAGTTTTCAGCCATCCATGAGAGATTTAGAGATACCAATTAAGTAATAATTCCTTACTTGGCTGAAGCATTTGTCTCTGTCTCAGTATCATATCTGACTGCAGGTACCAGGAGCTTGTCTGGCTAGTGTCTGAGTCTAGCCACCTGCTTAACAGCCCATTCTGAACTTTGTGTCCCCACTCTGACTAATCTCAGTGATGTTGACCTCTCTGCCTTTATGAAAATAATGTTGAAAAGAAAACTATATCCTAACATTGTGAAACCAAAAACCAAAACCAAAACAAAGCAACTGAGAATTGTAGTTTTTAGTACCTCTAAAATATAAAACTTAATAATTCCAGCACTTGAAAGGCTGAGAATAGAGAGTGGCAAATCTGGGCTGGCCTTGGAAGCTAACCATAGAGAGATCCTGTCTCCAAAATCCATTAAAAGTCTAAAAAATAAGACAACATCCCTGCATTTGCAAGCAAATCTATGGTGATCTTGAGTCAAATGTTTCATGATTGTCAGGGGTTTCTTGTACTTTGGTAACACAAAGATTTGTTCTAGTACTGATTTGTATAGTATGCTTTATGTTTGTTTGTTTTCCCCTAATTTTATTCCATGAAGAGCGTTGGGTCATTGCTTGGCCGAAGCTGAAGCAGTTTGAAGTAACCTTGCTTCTTATTTTCTGGAAAAGACTGACTGAGGTTGTTGTCAAACTTATTCTGTGGATCCTAGAGGAAGAGAGAAGAGGCCGTGGTGAAGGATAGAGATGTGTTTTCCAGGCAGAGGAGAGTGAATTTGATGCCTCCAGGAGAAAGAGGGAGAACAGAAGATATGGTTTTCAGCCTCACTGAATCCCAAGAGCTACAGGCTTCTAGACCCATATAGAACAATAAAGAGAATAGGAAGAAATAAAAGTAGCCTAAAGAGAGATATTTCAGCAAAGATAACTAGACCTCATCAATAACTATTTCTTCCTATTGAGCATAGTTCACTTCTGTTTCTCTTCCAGCTCCCTTGTATCTGTATGAAGTAAAATGATTGAATCTGATCCAGTATGAACCACTCTTGGGTCTGATCTTTAAGGAGATCCTCAGGATCTCTTCACTTTACCTGTATCTTAAGGCCTAGTAGCAGAAATAGAGGCACGATGAAAGGACCTGCGTTACACCTGAACGAGAGCTGGCCAAGATTGCCTTCTGACTAGGAACATCCACATTAGACTTTCTGTGAGTTAGAAATAAACTTTCTATCTTAAGATAATGTGATGTAAGAGAATCCCTTCCCCTCCTTTGCATAGAATTAGCTTTAATTAGCAAGGTTCACTGGTTCAAGCCTATAATCCCAGCAATTTAGGAGGCAGAGATCAGGGAATTGAGATTTGAGGCAAAAAAAAAAAAAAGAGTTTGAGGGATAACATCTCAACCAATATCTTGGTGCAGTGGTTCATACCTATCCACCTAACAATAAAGGGAGGCACAAATAAAAAGCTCACAGTTCTGGCTGGCCTATGCATAAAGTTATGCACTATCACAAAAATAACCTACATAAAAAGGGCTGGTGGAATGGCTCAGTAGTACCTGCCTACCAAATTCGAACTACACTGGGGGGTGGGGGTGGGGTGGAAGCTTTATTACTCTGCCTAATTCAAATATCTGCTGTTTCTTTGCCTTGTGACTCACATGCCTTCCGATGCTTCTGGGAGGTGTAGTTGAGCCTCAAATAATAATGGAGATTGAAGTTCTCACCAGTTTAATAGAATTCTGGAGATACATTTCATTTGTCTGAAATGGCAAATTGTGGTGGTATACACTTTTAATCCCAACTACACAGGAAGCAGAGTAGGAGGACTGAGATTCAAGACCAGCCTGGATAAAAAGCAAGATTGCCTCAAAAATCAATCAAGCCACCTGCCAGTGGCTCATACCTGTAAACCTAGCTACTAAGGAGGCTGAGATCAAAACCAGCCCAGGCAGGAAAGTTTGTGAGGCTTTTATCTCCAATAAATCACCAGGAAACAGGAAGTGGCTCTGTGGCTCAAGTGGTAGAGCACTAGCCTTGAGCTGAAGAGCTGAGGGACAGTGCCCAGGCCCACAGTTCAAGCCTCACGACTGACAAAAGAAAAAAATAAATAGAAAAAAGAAAAAAAATCAATCTGGGAATGTTAGTACACATCTGTAACTCCAAGTAGGCAAGAGGCAGAGAAAGGAGGATGAAGATCAGAGGCCAGTCTGGACAAAAATCAGACTCTGACTGAAAAATAAAGTAAAATGAGCTGTGCATTTGTGTATGTTTTGTGTGTGTGTGTGTGTGTGTGTGTGTGCTTATGTGTGTGTCTCAAGTGATAGAGTAATTTTTTTCACCAAAAAAAGTTGGAAATGAGGCTTACCTAATTTCTCCCTGAAAAGCTTTATCTCTCTGAAAAATACATAAATTGAAGAATTTTGGCTTCAGGTAGAGGTGACTTTTCCCATCAAAGCAAGCATCAGTCCCTTCCAGCCTCAACCCCCTTGCCTTTATTTCCAGACCCTCACTGTCTGGCCACAAGTAGAGGACAGCAAAGAGTTAAACCTTTCCTTCGTGATTTCTGCTCCTTTAGTCCATTAATTAGATTGCAGTTTCAACTTCAGGCTGCTCTGCTGTCACCTGAGAGGCTGCCCACTGTACATGAGCTTTTGACAGCAAGAGCAACTTAAAAGCTTCTCCAGGGCTCTATTCCAGGAATAGCCAGAGGAGAGGGCTAGTATCTGTGGAAGGTAAGTGATGGAGGCTCGCTCTCTCTCCCTCCACTGCTTCAAAAGCCTAACTGCCATCGGGCTGCCGTATTTTGTATTAAAGCTCCTCTTTGTAATGAGAAGTCCCTGCTCTCTATTCATTATAGAGAATAAAGGGCTTTTCAAGTGTGAGTTGCTAAACCCAGAAGGGAACCGAGCTATTTTTAAGGTTTCAACTCTGAGCTGTTGCCTGGGCCAGGCTGCCAGCAGCAGAGATGGGCCAGGGAGGCCAGTGCAGCATCTCTGCGGGAAGGGCGCTCGGGAAGGAAGCTCCTGGGGCTGAAAAGTCCCAGTTTTCTGGCCCACAGACAGTGCCTGAGGCCTCCTACCTGGCCCCTCCAGACAGCCCTCGCAAGCCTCTGGAAGATGGCTTTTTGTTCTGGCCTATGTGAGATCTGCCTGCTGCCTGGGGTTTCTCACATCCACTTTCTCCACACAGGAGCCAATCTGCTTGGTTCCCATCCGGGGGCATGGGAGGAGGAGAGCCTTTATGTCCTCTCCTATATTCGTCAAGCCACATTCAACTGGCAGCTACCAGGCTCTGCACTGCAGGAAGGGGATAATCAGAGCTAGATTCCCGAATGAAAGGAGAAGCCTGTGGTGCTCCAGGCTCCTGCCCAATAGTGGTGAGATCCACTTGGCCGAGTCTGACCAGAGCTGTTCTGTGTTTCAGGAGTGAAGATAGGCTCCCAGAGTGAGAGCTAGAGGACCTGGTTCAAATATCACCTCTTAGAGCTTCTATCTTCTTCAGGTGCAATGGGGATAACAGTACCTTGTGTTCAGAGGTGATATGGGGAAAATCACCCACCTTCCTTTTGGTAGGGAAAGAATTGTCTACCTGAATCACCCATCTACTAGATGGGTGATCTAATGTCTTTTAAGGAAAAAACAAAAACCTGGTGCTGGTGAGTGACAGAAGAGCAATTGAAAATTTGATGGTCATTATGAATGATTAATAGAACTAAGATGATGTCCTTAGCACATATGGCCTCAACTTGGCCTTTGGCATGCTGGGATTGGAGGTAGGCACCATTATACTCAGCTGAGATAATGTTTTTTTACCCTCTTCTTCCATGTAGCTTTTCCACCAGAGAACAGGAGTGGGGACTTAAGACTATTTCTTGGTTCTGACAGCATGAGTGGTAGAAAACACCCATATGTACTAATATAACTAACAAAATGAGAGAGAACTGAAATGGGCAACAAGTCTCATGCAAAGAAACAAAGACATGCACTTGATTATCATACATCTTGTACCAAGAAGGATTTATGTGAGCCTAGAGAAGGAAGAAAATATAGCTATGAAAAACAGAGGGCAACTAAGGATGGTTGGCTATAAGGACACATGTGTACACACATAGAAAGTAACAAGTTTCTTGAGGGCAAACAGACTATGCTGTTATAAAAATGAAGCCACTAATTGGGTTTTAAGCTTTCAGGAGACCAAATCAGAAAGGGAAATGTGACCTGTCACCAGATTTCATCTGTTATGAGGAACCTTCCACCAATATAGATTCCTCATCTATTTTTTTTTTAATCGTAAGATTCATAAACTTTAGCTAGATGCCTGTAGCTCACGCCTGGAATCCTAGTTACTCAGGAGACTGAGATGTGAGGATTGAGAAGCCAGCCTGGGCAGGAGAGTCTGTGAGACTCTTATCTCCAATTAACTACCACAAGAGCTGGCAGTGGAGCTATGGCTTAAGTAGTAGAGTGTTAGCCTCAAGTAAAAAAGCTCATGGACAGCTCCTACGCCCTGAGTTCAAGCCCTAAAACTGGAACGAACGAACGAACGAAAGAAAGAAAGAAAGAAAGAAAGAAAGAAAAGAAAGAAAGAAAGAAAGAAAGAAAGAAAGAAAGAAAGAAAAGAAAGGAAAGAAAGAAAGAGAGAAGGAAGGAAAAGAAAGAAAGAAAACAAATGAGGGAGGAAGAGAGGGGGAGGGAGGGCAGAAGAAAGAAAGAAAAAGGAAGGAAAGAAGGAAGGAAGGAAGGAAGGAAGGAAGAAAGAAAGAAAGAAAGAAAGAAAGAAAGAAAGACAGAAAGAAGGAAAAAGATTCACAAGTATGGGAATTTATCTTTAAGAAGAGATTACTTAGGCAGTTTTATTGTGGTCTTCTTCAAGTATTTGATGGGCTGCCAAGTATAAAAAGGAAAGATTGCTTTGGGTATTCCAGATCACAAAACTAGAATCAATGAGTGTAAGTTAAGGGGAACAGATTTTGGTTAAAAATAAAGAACTTTCTAACAATTAGGGTTGTCCATAAATGGAATGAGCTTTCTGGCAAAGAAGTGGGCTCCCTGTTACTGGAAGTGATCAAACAGAGGCTGGCTGACCATCTGTTAAAGATAAGAAGGATTTGTGCATAATGAGGGACTTACGCAACAACACAGTTCAAAGCTCTTCATCCTACCCTTGTTTATAATAGGAAACAGAATCATCCTAAATGTCCAACAGTAGGGAATTAGTTATGATAGTTTCTTAAGATTTATTACTTTTGTCATATTTTATAATTTTTAAAGGTCAATGAAACAACACAGACAAATATTCATGATCTACTAAGTGAAAAAAGCCCCCCTGAAATAGTTATAGTATATGGCATAGAGACATTCTTATATGAGAAACAACATTGAAGAGAATTTTAATACTATTAAAGCATAGTGGTGAGCAGTAAGTTTTGAAATAAGGTTGATTCTACTCCTCTGAGCTTCTCATGGTTTTCCACATTTTCTACTTTGAGCTCTTAGCATTTATTTAATTAGTAAAACTAAAATTAAAGCACCAAAGAGCCCCTTTTTAGTCAGTAGTTTTAACTGAATGATTCCTGAAGTTTTTTTCAAACCTAATATTGTATGATATTTTTATTTAAAACTTGAATTGACTCTTTCTTATAAAACCTAAATATCACAAAGAAACATTGGCTTAACCTGGAGGAGTGGCTCAGCACTTGAGCTCCTGCCTCACAAGCATGGGTTCCTAGAGTTCAAACCCTAGTACCACCAAAATAAGCAAATACAAATAAATACTGGCCCAAATTACAAGATTTACATACGCTCTAATAGACTTCTGATTTCTAGGGCCAGTTTCATTGGAAGTCTCTTTGTGAGTATTTGGGATATGAATTTAAAATTCTACATGTACATGAGAAGGGCATAATTGAGTGATATAGCTCACGCTTAATGGCATAACTGGGTAATATAGTTCACGCTTAACATCAAGGCTCTGAGTTCAAACCCCTACCCTTCTAAAAATATTGGAATCAAATGCCACTGAATCTCAAGTTTTGGCTCTTCTGTATACTGGCCTTAATATCTTCAACTTTAGTATAGAATGATAATAATAACTTATAATGTGGAGTATTCAGTATGTGGTAAATGCCTTTTGAGTGTCTTCCATGTAGTAGAATCCTCTGAGCCACAGGCTGAGTAAACTTTATCATAAAAACAATTAAAGCACAATGAATTTATGTATCTTGTCCATTTCATACATATTCAGCCTCAGATGGCCTATCCTTTCTCTGTAGTATACCTCTAAAGGAATGGAAGTTATAATTAAATTAATATATGTACATTACCTAACAAAGTGGGAAGTCGATATGTTGGTTTTCTCTCTAAACTTTCCCTTAGCTATTTGGCTGTGTAAGGACTTTGATTACTTTTCCTATTCTGTACTGTTCTGTATTCTGTCAACACACTGAGAAAAGGTGGCTCTGTGGTAGGTAGTTTGACGAGTTCATTATCAATGACATTCATGTCAAACTCAGGGATATTAGAACTGTGTCCTACAAGACTCCATTCTGAGGCTGATTCTTTAATATTTCATCAATGATTTACATGGATAGAACAGAAAATAAGCTCCTAGAGCTGACAGATGATAGCATGCTGTTAGCAGATGACACCCATCGTCAGCTAGGAAGGCGAGCATCCAGGACAGGATTAGAATTCCAAATGGTCTGGCAAGATGGAGAAGAGGTGGAGGCAAAAAGAATGAACTTCATTAGCAACTAGCACGGAGTAATATGTTATTAGGGGGGCAAACAGATTACAACAGCATAGCAAGGGCAGTGGCTGACAGTGAGTGACTGCTGCTGGAAAGAGTTAATGGAAGTTGTTCATAACTGGAAAAAAGACAGAAAGTCAAGCATGATTCTGGAAATGTACTGAAAATAAGACTATGTTAGAGTGAATCAATTTTCCAATTATATACTGTATTTTTAAAAGCCTTTTTGAGTGATTTTTTTTCTCTCCCTCCAATATTTGTTCTGGACATCTTGGAAAAGGCACACAGAAAGCAAGAGAAAGCATGCTGATTATTGTCAACTCATTTAGGAATCATTTACTGAGCACCACTTATGGGCTGGCCTTTGTGCTGGGTGCTGGGGGACTGAAAGAGGCAAGACCTGGGTTCTGCCCTTGAGGTAGGCATTTTGTGTCTGAAGACTAGCTATTTAGAATGGGACTGAGATCCTTGATATCTGTTATTCATGATTAATTTCTATGTACCTCACTTAGTCTCCCTTTCTTTTCTTTCTACTTTTTACATTTTTCTCTTTCCTTTCCCTAATGTACTGTTCAGTTCTATGATTGGATACCACTAGTATGACAGGTTAAGCAAATGTGCTGTTCCTCCTCCTCCTCCTCCTCCTCCTCCTCCTCCTCCTCGTCTTCCTCCTCCTCCTCCTCCTCTTCTTCTTCTTCTTCTTCTTCTTCTTCTTCTTCTTCTTCTTCTTCTTCTTCTTCTTCTTCTTCTTCTTCTTCTTCTTCTTCTTCTTCT
>NW_012267221.1:10072181-10171426 GCF_000151885.1 Dipodomys ordii
TCTTCTTCTTCTTCTTCTTCTTCTTCTTCTTCTTCTTCTTCTTCTTCTTCTTCTTCTTCTTCTTCTTCTTCTTCTTCTTCTTCTTCTTCTTTTCTTTGTCAAGGCTGGTACTCTACTGCTTGAGCCACAAAACCACTTCCAGTGAAGTCTTTCTTACTTGGGACTGTGCCAGGATAGCAAACACCTTTCTTTTTGCATTTCAAGGTATTTCTAGAAAATTATATTTCAGGGGCTGGGAAGGTGGCTCAGTGGTAGAGTGCTTGCCTTGCATGAATGAGGCCCTAGGTTCCATTCCTCAGTACCACATAAGCAGAAAAAGCTAGAAGTGGCACTGTAGCTCAAGTGGTAGAGTGCTAGCCTTGAGCTGAAGAGCTGAGGGATAGCACCCAGGCCCAGAGTTCAGGCTGACCAAAAAAAATTGTATTTCATTCTTCATATATGTTTACAAGATTCCAAATAATGAATTAAGGGTTAGAGAGAAAAGAAGAAGTTTTCAAAGTGCTAGGTTGATGAGTTTGGCTAGACAGAATTCTGGAAGATGAATTGAACAAGGTTAAGGTACTTAAATTTCATCCTGTTATGACAAGTCAATGAAAGTATATGAGAAAGGGAGTGAAAGAAGAATTTAGAGATTTAAGAAGGGTGTCCATTAGAATGGATTGCTAAAGGAACACCAAGAAGGAAAAAAATCATCTTAGGAGATGGTTAATATTAATATTGAGGAAAAATATGGGCTAGAATTAGGCAACAACAGTGAAAAGAGTGAGAGGACATGTGGAACTGAGAAACATTGTAAAAAATACTGATAAGATTGATAAAAGTCAGTGCCTATATCTAAAGAAATAATTATCAGAATGAAGAGATAGTCTACAGAACTGAAAAAAATCTTTGCCAGCTATGAAGAGCTATAAAAGTTAAACATCACAAGAACAAAAATCCAATTAATAGATGAACAAATGAATTTAACAGTTTTCAAAAGGAAAGGCATAAATAACGAATAAATACATGAAATAATGTATATAACCTTAGTCACAAAAGAAGGATAACACTGAGATTCCCTCTAACTCATCAAAATGCTATCATCAAAAAATAAATGTGGCTGGGAATGTGGCTTTGTGGTAGAGCGCTTGCATAACATGCATGAAGCCCTGGGTCCGATTCTTCAGTACCACATAAAAAGAAAAAAAGTATGTGGCACTGTGGTTCAAGTCATAGAGTGCTAGCCTTGAGAAAAGAGAGGCTCAGGGATAGTGTCTAGACCCTGAGTTCAAGCCCCAGAATCGGTAAAAAAACAAAAATACAAGAAAACAAAAAACAATTGTTGGCAAGGATAGAGGGTTAGGAGAAACCTTTGTATCCTGATGGGGGAATGTAAATTATTATGGAAATCAGAATGGAGGTTCCTCAAAAACCTGCAAGTAGAACTACCACATAATCCTGTTGTTCTCCTCCTGGACATGTATTTATACCTGAAGGAAGGCAAGTGACCATACAACAGAACATCCATGTGTATCATAGCAGTATTCTCAATAGTCACATTATGAATTAAGCTCCTGTATCAATGGATGAGCGGATTAAGAAATTATGGCATACGTACATGATGAAATATAATTCAGCCATTAAAGAAAAATTAAATTATGTCAGTTTATCCACATGATTTCTCTTCCATGCACAAACTGTATCTAAATATTAAAATGAATGTAAACATAAACAGGAAACTACAGTGAAGGGGTCAGCAGAAAGAAGAGAAGAGATGGCAATGGGGAAGAATGATGAGACTACATTGTGTGCATGTATACACAGGTCATAATGAAACCATTTAAAACATTTGCAAGAAGACTAAAAAAAAAAAGAACCAGGAAAATTAGAAAGAGTAAGGAATGGTGGTGAAGATGATCCAAGTATACTACATGCTTACATGTAAATATCACAAAGAAATCACCCACATTGCTCATAAAATAAGGGGGCTGGAAGAGAAAAAGTTGGAGCTTCAATGAAGACAGGAATCAAAAATCCTCCAAGAATCCTAGGCAAGGAGTTTAAGAAATAAAAGAAAAAAAACCATTAGTCAAAATGGGACAGTAGAGAGGTAAAAAGGTTTGTAGCAAAGGAATCATAGGAGACTTCAGGGTAGACAAGCTGTCTTCCGTGTTGTTGTGTTGATTTATAAATAAAAGCCACATATCAACAGGAAGCTAGAATAGATTCCCTAGGAGATCAGACTCCTGGAGGTAATAGTATGTTTGGGCCTCTCCACCTGCATATCCCACTGACACCTCCCACTCTACATGCCACACACAGAATTGTACTGTCATTCACAAGCACAGAGATGAACCTGGGCTTCTCTTATAGGCTCAGCTTGTTTCTAAACACCCAGACCACTAAGCTCAGAGTCATCTCCCTCACTTTTATTCCCTTTTCTTTTTCCCTCCCACCAACAACTTCTCAGCAAACAATGGAATCTAAGAGCAAAGTATGTTGTGTCTAAATCCCTGTTATCATAACTGCAACTTCTTTGATTTGTTTCCTTAGCATCCTGACAATTTTAGAACAGATAAGTGTATTTTTCAATCCTTGCTTAGATAATGGAACTCAAGATCTTCCTAGAATGAACAACCGTGTCTAACTTAGTCTCTAAGAATTTCTGAACATACCCAGCATAAAAATCCAACTCCTTGCCCTTCCTTCATGACACCAGGCTGTGTCCATCACTTTGAAGTCCTTTATTTTTCATACTGAAAACATTTTCAAGTTCCAGGTTGTATGTTGTTCCCACTGTGAGTGCTTCATTGACTTCCTCTTCCCTTGTGTTGCTTTTATGGAAAGCAAGAATCTGAACCTGGGAGGGAAGAATAGACTGAGAAGGAAGTAAAGGATATAATAAAAAAATGATTGTTAGACACAGAGAAGGAAGAGGTTAAAAACTGAAAGAGTCTTAGCTGGCCTTAATTGACTGGGATGAATTATGGTTTATGGGGAAAAAAAAAGAAAATACTAGCAACAACTGAAGCTGAGCTAACTGAACCTTGAAAAACTACAGAAATGCAAAGGGCAATTAGAACAGAAAAAAATTGAAATTATGTGGGAAGAGGCAATATCAGATGTGTGGGACCCAAAGAACAGAAGAACAGAGATAAGAAAGAGCCTGTTAGAGAGAGGATGAGGTCGGAAGACAAAACAATAAACATGTTATGAATCTCAAAGATGAGAGGAGAAAGTCCCAATGGTAAACGAGCCAGGCAAAGACCCAGGTGAAATTACATATTTTAGTTTTCCTGGAAGGTAATATTTTGTGCCTTTAACCTTTTATTTATTAAAAATGCAGTGAATTTCCGAGGTATTTATGATTTGGGGTAACTACTGATAATCTGTTGAAATTAAGACCATTTTGATTATAAATCTTCATAGTTAATAATGTAAAAGGTAGTTGCTTTTATTTAAAGGTGATATCTAGAAAAGAGTATCTAAAGTTTTATTAGCAACTCAAGTCAACAATAATAAAAGCAGTCCGTGTAATTTGTTTTTGTGTGTGTGCCAGTCCTAGGGCTAGAATCTAGGGCCGGGACATTGTCCCTGAGCTTCTTTAACCCAAGCTCTACCCCTTGGGCCACAGTTTCACTACAAGCTTTTATGTGGGTTTTATTTGAGATAAGAGTCTCACTGACTTTCCTGCCTGGGCTGGCTTCAAACCACAATCCTCAGATCTTAGCTTCCTGAATAGCTAGGATTAGAGGTGTGAGCCACCAGAGCCCGGCTTATTTTTTTAATTAAAATTTATTATTCTTATATGTTTTGGGTGATAGAAATTGAATCCAAGACTTCATGCATGCTAAGCACATACTCAGCCCAGGCTAGAGGATTTTGAGAGGAGTGTTTCTAAGCTGGGTTGATATGTCCACATGGTCTGGCAATGCAGTAAGAATGGGTTGTAGAGATGCTATAAAATATTTTAAAAATGAGTGCAATTTGGGAAACCTACAGTTGTTGAAAGATCCTCTCTTTAGCACAAGGCCTCTTTGTTCTTTTTACCAGAATTTACTAAAATAAAACTGTGTAAAATACATGTTTTAATAAAAAGAATGCAACCAATTCACAAATACAGAAATAAAATGTAAACACCACTACATGTCATTTACCATTATGTACTGTATGCATATATTTTTCCCTACAAGTAACTTGCCAAACTTATACTATCTTATATCCTATACTATCCTAAAAGCAATAAGATGTAGCAATTAGAAGTGATGTTAATGGAGGTTACCCTTGTATACCAAACACATTGCCCTTCATGGGCCTTCTATGCTGGGTCATCAGGCTAAAGTTGTGAAGTAGGCAGGGTGGGAAAGGCCCTGGAAAATAGTCATGGGCTTCCCTCAGCTTCCCAGTGTCCCCACAAAAACTAGTCATTGAGATCCACATGTGAGAAGCATTTCAGGGTGTTTCACAAAAAGAAGAGTCTTACAAGGTAAAAGTTTTAGCTAAGAAAGGAGGAGGGAGAAAGACAGAGAAGAACATGCTGAGCTTTCTCATGCAGAAAATGGGAATTGAAGACTGGTGTTAACGCCATTACCTGTAGCCTTTATTCCTTCTGAGAAGGAGGAATACACATGGTCATTTAGAAGCTTTCATAACCCTTAGACAATGATTATGGGCAACTAAGGTAGGTGCTACTTATTATTCTAAAATATGAGGATATCTCTGGGCCTACCCAAAACATAAGGATATATAGGTGAGCTTTGGGGACTTCTTTGCTCAGGTAAGCCTCTCAGCCTGCTGTCTCTAACCTTTCACAGAGGATTAGCAAGTTCTACCATTTGAGAGGAGAAGGCAGTTTTAGGTTGCTATCTCCCACTCTTGGTGATTTAGCCTTTAAATGGATGGGTGTTCAACTGCCTTGTCAGTTGCTTTCTAGTTCCAACTTGAGTCTGGCTCTTTTCATATTTATAAAAATACTATCATTTTCCTATCTCCTCACCCACCCTCCCTGGTCACAGTAATGCTGGTGTCACTTCAGGGAGGAAGTTATTTATCTAAAGTCTCCTAGTGCTGGAGATGTTATGACTGGCCTCAGGTTCTCCACACCCAGTGAGTTTATTTCCTACATCACTGCATTTCCCACTGAGAGATTTCCAGAAGCAGTCTCCTCATTCTCTGCTAAGTTGTTCTACTGAGCATTTTGGCTCCAAACTTGGAGTGGATACAAATTAATAGCTATTGTTCACTTACCTACTGGTTTTCCTTAGTTGGGAACAAACTGACATTCCCAAACCGTCTTTCCCCACTTAATATGTCAAAATATCTGGGTTCCTATGTTTTTTTGGTCATGAGACCTCAACTCTGGGCCTGGGCACTGTCCCTTAGCTCTTCAGCTCAAGGCTAGTGCTCTTCCACTTGAGCCACAGCACCACTTCTGGCTTTTTCTCTTATGTGGTGTTGAGGAATCAAACCCAGGGTCTCATGCATGCGAGGCAAGCACTCTACCACTGAGCCACCTTCCCAGCCCTGGGTTCCCATCTTGAAATGATGATGGATACTTCACAGAACCCCACCGTGAAGTGCCTTCATAATCACTCCTGCCAGAGAGCTGGGGATGTAGCTTACCAGAAGAACATTTGTCTAGCCTATGAAAGACCCTGGATTGTATCCCCAGCACTGCAAATACACAAATAATGCCTGCAATTAGCACATTCGTTATGTCATCTGATGATCATGGAGAGAAATATGGAAGCAGTATACAAGATGTATTATATTGGGAGTGTGTTTTAACATTTAGTTTCTGAGTTGCGTATTTTTCCAGGAAACAGGCATTTATTTTACAATTCTTTGGGTCTTTGACATGGTAAAAACAGTAAATAGAGACTCATTAAAAGCAGCTTCTTGTCTGCTCTCATTTTTCCCATCTCAGGTTGGTCATTTACACTCCCACGAACAGGAAGTGACATGTCTTAAGCTCACTATGGACTACACAGGGTGTGCTCTTAATAATAACTAACATTTATTGAGGGTTTATCTTGCTCTGGTGACTGTTCTTAGCACTTTGAGAGGATTTTCTCATTTAATCCTCACAGTGAAATTCTCGGGAAGGTCCCATAAATGTCCCAGTTTTACAGATGAGCAACATGAGATTCAGAAAGTTCAAATGAATACAACTAAAGGTTAAAAACTGCAAAGTGACAAAAGTGGGAGTTGATTCTATCATAGGAGATGAGGCCCAAGATTTCCCAGCAAACTCCTCTGGCTGACAATGTATCTTACACTATCATTCTATTCTTTTTCCTTTTCTACTTCTCTTTAGGTCTGGTAGCTGGTTTTCATTTTTTATAATCTCAGGTACTTCCAGAATTATATGCATAGTATGGGATGATAATCTTCATGGATAGGAAACAAGAAGAGCTTTAGCCTGAAAACACACACACACACACACACACACACACACACACACACACAGACAAATATATGCCCACACATCACATCAGATTGACCTTTGGGTTGCCTTTTGCACAGTAGCAGAAAATTAAACATTTTTTTAACCTTTAAAGTTCTTTTTTTAATTTTTTATTGTGAAAAATACTGTACACAGGGGTTACAATTACATGGGCAAGGTAATGAGCATATTTCTTATCAAGCATTGTTGCCTCCTCCTTTGTTTCCCCTTCTTATCCCTTCCTATCCTCCACCCCCCACCCACACTCCCTGCCCAGCCAAAGTTGTAAAGTTTGTTTTTCAACATTACGACTTGTACATCTCATTGTTGTAATGGGTCCACCTGTATCCCTAGTTAAAGGGTTTGTTTTTGTCCTTCCCCTCCACAAATTATACCAACATCAAATACAGTGAAAACAGGGATTATACTGTGGGGGAGGAATATACAAAGCAACAAAGGAATCACCTTATAAATTAAACAAGGAAACATAAACAATTGTGGACTGAGTTTTTAAAAATGGAGGTGGGAGGGAAGGGATGGAAGGGGAAAATCAAAGGAGGAGACAACAGTGCTTACTCATGTAACTGTAACCCCTCTGTACAGTATTTTTACAATAAAAAGTATACAAAAAATTAAAATGAAGCAAGTAAAAAGTATATATAAAAATAAAATTAGGCTGGGAAGGTGGCTCAGTTGTAGAGCACTTGCCTTGCATGCAGAAGGCCCTGGGTTCGATTCCTCAGCACCACATAAGCAAAAAGAAAAAAGCCGGAAGTGGCTCTGTGGCTCCAGTGGTAGAGCGCTAGCCTTGAGCTGAAGAGCTGAGGGATAGCGCCCAGGCCCAGAGTTCAGGTCCCATGACCGGACGCCCCCCCCCAAAAAAGAAACAAAAATAAAATTAAAAACTAAAATAAATTAAACTTATGATAAAATGTTCTCTTAAAAATGTATTGACTTCAGCTACAAGTTAAAAATATTACCCAGCTTGAAGGGATGTGAAGGGTAAACAAAGGAGGAGGCTGCAATGCTTGATAAGAAATGTACTCATTATCTTGCCCATGTAATTGTAACCCCTCTGTACAGTGTGTTCACAAAAAATAAAAAAAAAAGAAATATTACCCAGCTTGATTCTGAACTCCTGAGTTAAGTGATTCTCCAGCCTCAGCTTCTAGAGTAGCTAGGACTACAGATGCAGGCTGTGCCCAGTAGAACTCTTTGTTTTCAAGTAATAATATATATTGCAGATGGGTTAAGGCAGTGCCAAGAATATCAGTAAAGCTAAAAGGAGCTGCTAATGAGAAAAAGGCAGTTGTCACAGAAAGCTATACATGAGTACCACCTATCAAATACCACTTTCTCTACCATTGTCTCATTTACTTTTCCTGTCTGTACAGAGCAGGGATTGAGTGGCCCATTGTACAGATTATCCAATTAAAACTAAGCTGTGAGTCATTTGTCCAAGGATTTTGAAGGATCAGCTTTACCAGTACTCTTTGCCACTGTAGATGTAGATATATATTTTTCAGACAAATAGAGGCCCTCAGTTGCAGATTTTTCTAGAGGTCCAGTACCTGACTTTATTCATGATTTTATGATTTCTTTCTTAATTTGGGGTGCTCTCTACATTGTATAATTATCATGTCCCCAAAACCCAGATCTACATCTGTGCGTAGGAGTCAAAATCTTTGACACACTGTGGTTTGGAGTAAGTCAACTTCTGGGTTTCAGATCGCTCCCTGGTATGTAAGGCCAGGAATACGGGCATCTTAAATGCCTGGTGAGTTGCTGAACTAACAGCTTCAGAATAAAGGACTTTACAGCTTGAATTTACCTGGAAGATGCCTCTAAATTTAGCCTTCTGGCTCACTTGGAAGATGTACTTGGAAGGCGATATTGCCTGCATTTGTCTTGTTCAGGTCTTTCAATTAATTATGAAGTTATCCATAGCTTGCAGGAAATGAGATGCCAACAAAGAAAGGGACAAGAGTCCCTCCAGACTGCCACAACTCTCAGATTATACTAACCCAGGAGAAAAACCCCTCTTTAGCATTTGAAAAGAAAGGCAATTGTATTACTAAGCCTTGTACCAATGCCTCCAGACTTTTCTTACTAGAGAAGAAAGGGCAAAAAGCAAACACCACTTCATACTCTTATTCACTTGAGGTCAAAAGAGACCTCCTCTATACAAAAGTCCTTCTAAAGGTCAGGTTGGGAGTGTATTCAGGAGGAGGGCACTGGCCCCGCAACAAATTGTTTTCCCTCATTGTAGGGTAGCCAGCTTGTGTTTTCTTTGTAGCACGTGCATGGGGTGTGGTTGACAGAATTGGATGTTTTTGTCCCTAATTAGGTTGCTGGTGGTCATATTATACTTCTTTTTCAGATTAAAAAAAAATTTATGCCAGTCCTGGGGTTTGAATTTAGGGCCTGGATGCTGTCTTTGTGCTTCATTTATTCAAGGCTAATGCTCTACCACTTGAGCCACAGCTCCAATTCCAGCTTTTTTGGTAGTTTATTGGAGATAAAAGTCTCATGGATGTTCTTGCCTGGGCTGACTTGGAACTGCAATCCTCAGATCTTAGCCTCCTGAGTAGCTAGGATTACAGTCCTGAGCTACTAGGTCATGGCTACCTTTCCAGATATTTTATTTCAGTTGAGCTAAGGAAGCAGAGCCACCTCAACCTAGCAGAATTCCCTAAAGAGTATTCATTCATTCATATTCATTAAGTTAATGGACACTGATTGAGGGACTTACTTTGATAAGCACTAGAAAGAGATAACAATGCCCTGTCTACTGTCTTAGCACTTCAGTTCATTGAACCTGGGAAGATATGCCATTATTTGCATACAACTGTGATAAATGTCTAATAGTGTGTAAAAGCTTACCAAGTGAATAGCTAGTCTCCTAGGCTATGAAGAGGTTATGTGAAGAAGGTATGAGCTATATTTTGGGACAATGGAGAGCATCCTGAGTATGAGAGACAGAAACATGTACAAAAGCCCTGATTTTGAGAAAGCATGGCCAGACACAGGAATTAGAATGGGTCTAATATGGCTGGAGTCTACATGAAACTGGAGTTTTAGACTCCAGGCCCCAACTCTGGGAGTTTCACATGTCACATCTGGCCACTCAAACATATATGCCAAATAAAGGGACAAGGTGAAGGACAAAAGAATGCACATTTATAACATAACACAGGATGCTGGGGGGAAGAGGAAGGGTAGCATTCTGACCCATCTTCTGCCCTTTTCTGGGATACGTTAACTATAGCTTTAAATAGACAAAGAACTGGGAAGGGGTGTGTGTGAAATGTGTGGATAGTTAAACATTTTCCATGATGGGTGTGTTGTGATGATTATCATCTCAGTTCATCTTCTGGGAAGGGTTCCTGAGAAGTTGTTATTGCTTTATTACTTGAGGGGAGGGTCTAGTCAGGATAAACAAATTATTGACACCTGGCAGATGTTCCTGTTCTTTCTGGTTTTAAGATGGCTGTGAAGTGACTAAAGGGGAGAGTAGTTCATTGCAAAGGATACAAGTGGAGGCTGGAATATCTACTTGATGCTGCTTTTAGTTAATTTGTGGGACTAAGTAGGGAATCAGTGTTCTCTAGCAAAAGGAGCTTTTAAGCACCTGTTACATGCAAGGTAAAATAGAATGGGGCTGAAGATCAGGTGGGAGAATACTTCCACAGGGCTTTGTATTCTGTATGCCTATTGTTACTGTCTCTAAAGCAACGAGGGAAACAACGGGAACTAGTTTGGGGTTTTTATGAGGGAAGTGACTTTAGAGGTGTATAATGTAAAGGGGGAATTTAAAAGGGCTAGTGACGGATACAAGGAGTCCAGTTAATGAGCTTTGTCAAAAATCAATATGCATTCTCAAATTTTAATGAGTTGCCTGGGGATTGGGTTAAAATACAGATTCTGATCTGGCAGGTGATTCTTGAGTAGAGTCTGAGATTCTGCATTTCTAAAAAGCTCCAGTTGCCTGTGCTGCTAATTCACTCTATACTTTATTAATGAAGTTTTGGATCAGGGTTACAATAGAGATGAAGAAAAGGGATACATTTGAGAACCATTATATGGAAAGAGAGAGACAGTACCAAGATACTGCACAGGTCTCTGACTTGAGCAGTGTGATGGAAGGTAGAGCTATTTGTATGATGCCAATGACACAGATGAGTGCTAGCCTACTCTGGAGCTACTTCCTGCTAGAATTTGTTGTTAAGTGAGGTGGTAAATGACTTATAAGGAGGGAGAATTAGCTGGACCTATCTATGTAGTTAGGGGTAGGAAATGGTGGCTGGGACGAATACCAACATGGTGTTGAATCATCATATAGTATAAATTGCCTCTTTGGTTCTCATGGGGCCATGTGAGCTCCAGATCTTTAGGTGGTGTGCTTTGCATGGGCTGCTGTGGAGCTCTTGCCTTCTGGACTTTAGTGTTGTGGAAGGATCCTTTTGTGCTGGTGCTCTGAGTCAGGGAAATTAGTCATAATATCTCCAGCTGCTACTGCTTGACCAAAGAGACCCAAAATATGCTCCCAAGGGGGTTGGGAGTGCTGGCTGTAAACCTGGTGAGTTTAGACAAAGAAGTTGTGGACTCACATCTTTGTAGTTCCTCTCCACTGAGAGCCTGTTTCAGTGCTTTTCTCACTTTTCTGCACTTCAATTCATGTGTGTGTATAGTGGGGGGGGGCGGGGAGGGGCAAGTCCCGCGTGGGGGGGGCGGGGGCCGGGTTTGATTTCAGGTCCTGGGAGCTGTTCTTGAGATTTTGTTTGTTTGTTTGTTTGTTTTTGTTTTTTTTTACTCAAGCCTACCATTTAGCTCAATGCTCTACTATTTGATCCACAGCTCTGCTTCTAGCTTTTTTTAAAGTGAATAAGCAGACAAACAGAAGGGCAGGGACACACACTAACAGTGTGGGTGCTCTCACAGGGAGATAGAGACACACATACTGCTTTCAGCTTTTTGGTGGTTAATTGGAGATAAGAGTCTCAGAGAGTCTTCTGCTCTGTCTGGATTTAAACCCCAATCCTCAGATCATAGCTTCCACAGTAGCTAGGTGTGAGTCACCTGTGCCTTGCCTTTTAATTCTTTAATCACAGAGAAATGAGCCCTACCCCTAGACATACCAATACTGCTTCAGCTTCTAGTAGCTGGTTCACTTATAGCTAATATTTTTCTATTGGTTAGTAAAAGTAATCAGTGACATTGGATATTATAGTTCTGGAGTTAGATACACTTGGGTGGTTCAGTATTTCCTCAGTTTATATGTTTGTACAATGGAGATAATAATGGTATCTATTTTTAGGAACTATCACATATTGTTGGTGGAAGTATATATTAATAAAGCTATTTTAAAAAGTAGTTTGTCAGGATTTATTAAAATTGAATATATATACACACATATATACATGATGATGTAACAATTTTACTTCTATGTTAATCTTAGACTCTATTACAATGAATTGAAAGATAATACAAGAGAGACTGATACTTTTTGAAATAGAAAAAATTAGAAAGTCTAATATTGGGAGAAAATAAATAAGGTTCAAGGTGTTAATATGAAAGTGTACAATGGAACAGTTTAAACAGATTAAGTCTCTCTCTCTCTCTACATATATATATATATATATATATATGTATCAGTGTGGATGGATCTCAGAAAGAATGCTGAGTTTAAAAAATTGCATAGTGATATATGGAGAATGATCCATCCGTATACAATTTAAAAGCAGATCCTATATTCCATATTTTTATGCATCTTGTAAGTCTGTGGAAAATAGATAGGAAGAATGCATTAGACAGACATGGGGACGATGGATAAAGAAGTTAAGAAAAGATAGGGGTCATGTCTAGACAGACGATTATATCATGCCAGTAACAAAAGAATGACTGATTGAATCAATTCACTTCCTTGCCTCTGCGACTCAACCTTAGAAACAAAATAAAGCAAAACAAAACATAATATTATTGCTTTTTAGAATTAAATGACATAATTGTCCAATGTCCAGCACATTGGGTTTAATAAATGATGATGATCATTATTCTTGTGCTTATTTTCTATCTTTCTGCTTTCCATGGGCTTTTTCTAGTACAATGATCTCAGGGGCAGTTTGGTTATGTGCTTTTCTCTGTGACTATATTTCTAGTCTTCATTTATTGGCCTCAAGGCTGTAAAAAGATTTGCTTCATAGCCAGGTATTGATGTTCTCTGAAGCTACTCTAAGGAGTTAAAAAGGCACAGATCCAACAATAGTCCCTGCCTATCACCACTAACCAAAAGGAAAAAGACATCTTACTAACATACGTTCTTGCATTTTGCATAAGTTGCTCATATTAATCAGGCTGTGCAAAAGGCAAATTTGTTGTAATTATTGTGAAGATCAAGAAAATAATTGGCTTCAGCCTTTTCAATAGAACTGGGAAATTCTTACTATCTTACATCAATTTCTGCTCTTTCCACAGCAATGTCTGTTACTGTAGTGCCCATTTCCAGGTGTCAATTTCTGCAAGCAACTGAAAGAAGCTCTGACTCACCTAGGTGGACAAGAAACTTATTGGAAGGATATAATAAAGCTCACAAAATCAAGGGAAATGCTCGTCAGGTTTTGGGAAGAACAAGCCAGAAACTATTAGGATCTTTCATTAGATCATGACATGGAAATAGCCCTATTCTAGCCACCTAAAGTCCTTCGGTGATTCTCTTTAGAGAGTGTGATTGGTTGAATTCGCATTATAGGGGTTTGTGATTGACAGTCTTATGAAAACTACATAAAAGTGGGAAGACATCATATTCCAAAAGGAAAACTGCCGGTTAGATATATATATATATATATATTTTGATCCATGTGTTGGTAAAAACAAAAAAAAAATTACCAAGCCAGAAGACTAGGAGAAGCGAAGTCTTATTAGATAATCAGTACAAGAGAGACACAATAGGGAGGTAGACAAAGGGGCTTAGTATTGCTGCTGTTGTACCAATATGACATTGGGATTGTACCAATTGGCTATTTCCACTTTCTGTGACCCCTATTGACTAGCTATCTCTTTCCCAGACAAGTGTTGATTTCATACCTGCAGGAATTTCAGCCTGAGAGCTCAGTTTTCATATCTGCATTCTCTTTCTTAATGCTTTTAGTGCTTAGCTCCTCAGCATTCCACCTGGACCTTGGTATTTTTCTGTCCACCATGTCTCCTTAAATAAAAACTTCCTACACACTGCTCCCACGAGGGAAAGAATGCTTTCACTTGACTTGGTCTGTCATAATGAGACATCATAGACTAGGTGGTTTCAACAAAGGAGATAAGATTTTACTCGCAACTTTGGAGGTTAGGAGACAAGATCAGGATGTCAACTTTATTCCATTCTGCTGAAGGCTCTGTTCCTTGTTTGGAGACAGCTGCCTTCTTGCTCGTGCAATGAAGGAGGGTGGGGGGAGGGAGAAAGAGAAAGGGAACATAATATCTTTTCCCATGTTTGTAAGGGCAATAATCCTGTCCACTTGTATTCCTTTCAACGACTTCTTCCAATCTAAATACCTCCAGATACCATTGCATGGGGGTTAGTTTCAAATATGAATTCTGAGGAAAATCCAGAGCTGTGGCCTAGCCAAAAACAAAAACAGGTTTCTAACATACAACAAAATGCAGTTTGCATCATCTTCTTCGAGATTTCCAAAGGGCTACACTGAAAGGTAAATTATACCCACATTATGACTTGGGGGACTCAACTCCACACTTCCTTCTTCAACACTTGCAAGATAGGGTTCATAACATATCCTCGAGAGGCATGTAGCCAACAATATATATATATATATATATACATATTCAAAAATTATGAGAGAACATTTATTACACTGTCTTATATACAGTTAAAGACAAGTTTAGTTAGTCCCACAATGGCTACCTCTGCAGGATACAGCACCAGTGAAATCAATACTTGTTTGGTGTTTGGCATAAGAAGCTGAAAGAAGAAGGACCTATAGCTCACTATCAACCTCTACGGGAAGTTTGAAGTTTGGAAGCCCCTGGAGAGAGAGTTACTAGTGTAAATTCATATTCAAAGACTGAAGAAGCTGGAATCTAATGCCCTGGGAGATCATAGCAGCAAACACAATACAGCATAACACAGCACAACAAAAAAACACACTACTGCAAGAAGAGTGGAACATATACATGTTCATGGACTTCGCCCTTTGCCCACTTTTTTTCCCATGTAGTTCTCCAACCCATTCACTGGTGCTGCATGCTTTCAAAACTTTCTAACTCAGTTCACTGACTCACATGTCAATTGCCTCACTGAACATTCCAAGAAGTGCACTTTACCAAATGTATCATGTATTTTAATCTAGTAAGGCTGATGAGCATGATTTAAGCATCAAATTCCCTTCTTATGTCACTAGATGTAAGATTCAATAAATGATTAAGAACAGAGACAAAAAAGTATTGGCTCTCTTCAGTGGTTGATTCTTAACTTTTCCTTGACATACAACAAAATCACCTAGGATATGACTTCAAAACTTGTATACTCAGAAATCCCAATTGAGTTGTTCTGAGAAGGAGAGTTTGGGTATGAAAATTTTCAAAAACTTCCCTAGGTGATTTTAACCTGTAGCCAAATTTGAGATGATCTGGCTTAGTGAAGGTTTGCTGTCACTGTCCTTTGGCAGAAAGGCCATTGATCTGAGAGGTGACTCTCAGATTCTGTCTTAATGATTCTAATTTAGGAGAATGGCTTGATGTGCTGCAGCAGCCATTACTAAATACAGTACACTTGTACACTTTAGGGTTTCAACAACAGAAATGTATTCTCTCATAGCTCTGTAGGCTGAGAAGTTGAAGCTCAAAGTTCTTATGGGATTCAGTTCCTGGGAAATGTTTTATCCTGAGGGGGGAAGAGAGAGAGAAAGAGAGAGAGAGAGAGAGCTCTAGTATCTATTATGAGAACAGTAAGTCTCAGAAGTCCACCCATATGACCTCTATATTGTCTTGATTAAGGTGCCACCTCCAAATCTTGGAGATTGGGACTTAACTTTATTGTAATTATATATATATATATATATATATATATATATATATATATATATATATATATATCATTGTTTCTGTTCCTCTAGAAAAACCTGAATAACATAGAGAGTTATGTGGTTTATTTGTTGGTGGTGGTGGTGGTTGTGGGGCTTGAACTGAGGGGTGACCAGGAGATCTAGGAAGACTGTAAAACCATTCCCTAGACACTGTTTTAGCATGTTAGTCACAAAGAACCAGCTGACATCCTTGGAAAGTGAATTTGGGGAGAAAAAGAGATGCTCTTTTCATTATTGTTGCTGGCTGTTGTTATTCTGGTCTGGTGTTGCTTGTGGCCATCTTGGCCTCATATCAAGGAAGCAGATCTGGGAGACAGAACTTAAAGAACCCATCCCTCCTCAGAGGACCCATTCCCTTGAGTTAACAAAAGTTGTTTGGCTTGCTTTTCAGTTATCTTTTCAGTTACTTTTGAGTTTCTGCTCCTTGTAACCATAGCAGCTATGACACATTTGCATGTTGGTTCAACTCTTGCATTCCCAGTACATAGCGTTCTGTACCTACCTGCTCAGGATGAGAAGAGAGAGTTGTTACTGTACAAATAATTCTCCAACTCTTACAATACAGCAAAATATCTCAACTCTTCCTGGTAACTTCATGCTGAACAGCTTCTTGATCTCATTTCTGGGTGTAGCAGATGGGGGGGGGAAGATGGGATGGGAAGGGGAAACAAAGGAGGAGGCTACAATGCTTGATAAGAAATGTACTCATTATCTTGCCCATGCAATTGTAACCCCTCTGTACAGTATTTTCACAATAAAAAATAATAATAAATGAAGAAAAAATAAAGACTTACACTCTGGGTTGGGTTGAATTGGGCTCAAATTGAGGCTTTACAACTTGCTACTAAGTGGTAAGCTTTTAGAAGCTCAATAGTATTTGTAAAGCAATTGCCATTTTGTCATTTGTCTTCTTTTTCTTCTTCTTTTCTATTCTTTTTTTCCTAACTAAATGTATTCCCTTGGTCCAAGGCAGTCACCTATCCAGGGTAAAGCCAATAATACTTCCTTTGTCCTTGTAGAGTTGGATTAATTCTGCTTGGAAATTAAAACCATGTGTAAAATTCATGGAAGAGGAAGACTGTTATACAAAGAGAGTGACATAGCCTGAGAAAGGCACCTAGGCCTGCAGCTGTTTTTTTGTCCTCCCTGACCCTGCTTGCTCAGCTCATCTGATTTCTAAGTCACACAGGACTTTCGATAAATCTTTTGTGTGTGTACATTGGATGCAACCCAAGAGCCTTAATGAATGAATTTACCTCAAAATCTTGCATTAGGAATTAAGTAGGACAATATATGGGAAGTAATTAGACGTTGGTAGGTATCCTGCAGATATGGTTTAGTAGTACTTCTGGGGTTTTTTTTTTTGGTAGTATGAAGGATTGACCCAAGGCCTTAGCCATGCAAAGCAAGATTTCTACCACTGAACTACAATTCTCACTCTTTTATTTTATTTTGAGTCATCTCACTAAGTCGTACAGACTGGCCTCAAACTTGAGGACCTCCTGCCTTATTCCTGTGAATAGCCACCATGCCCAGAGGACAATTCTCTTTATACAAGAGAGACAAGGAGGGGGGGTCAATTTCATTCATACATTAGAAGAGAACAAACATGTTATGAAGTCAAAGGAAAGGTAAGAATGATGTGGCCACAAGTGAGGAAATACTGGGATGAGAAACTGGAAGAGTCAGGAACTATATTCTTTCCTAGTACCTCCAGGGAACACAGCCCTACTGACACAGTGATTCCTCCTCTTCTTCATCCTCCTCTTTTTCTTCCTCCTCCTCCTCGTCTGCCTCTTCTTTCTTCCCCTTCTCCTGTTTTTTTTCTGGTATAAGGACTTAAACTTAGGGTCTCATGCTCTCTCAGTTTGCTCATGGCTGGTAGTCTACCACTGAGCCAACTGGTTATTTTGGAGATGGGGTTTCATGGACTTTTCTGCCCAAGCTTGCTCTGAACTGCTAAGTACTATTCCCTGTCACTCACAAGCTAACATGCCCTCCTTACTTGAAGATAATGAAAAAGCCTTTCCCTACAAGGCAACATGTAGGCAAGACTGCTGCTATGGAGGTATCATGTGTATTGCTCATAATATCTGCTACAACAGGCCTTATCCCAGAGACTAGATCTAAAACTAGGGCTATGTTCCAACATCATACAGCTGGAGATATATCAGACCTTCAATAAGAAAGGAAAGAATCACTACCCAGAGAAGCTGCAAGACTGAAGTATTAGTGGGAAACATTACAAGGACCGGATTCTGAGGGTGCTTCATGAAGCAGGCTAGAAAAATACATTGAATAGGCCAAGCATGGAGGGGCATTCCTGTAATCCCAGCCACTCAGGAAGTAGAAATAAGAGGATGATAGTTTGAGGTCAGCCTGGAAAAAGTTTGTAAAACCCAGTCTTAACCAACAAGTCTTTTTGATTTAGTTAGTTTTTGGATATGGGTTCACACTTTTACCCAGGGTTTGCCAAAACTGTCTGAAAAATAATTAAAGTGGAAAAACACTGTGGACATGTGTCATGTGGAAGAGCACCAGCTTGGCAGGTGCAGGGTCCTGAGTTCAAACCCCAGTACTATCCAAACTGCAATGCTGAAAAAATAAACCACAGTGAATAAAGCCATGTTGAGTAGGTGAGAGTGACTGGATTGGTCCAGTCCCTTAAAATATAATATTTAATATGCTAAGGATCTAAAGAGATGGTATGAATACACTACTACTATGGATCCTAGAGGCACAGAGAAAATGAAGGTGAATCATGAAATTGAGATGTCAAAATAAAACATAAAAATGCTTTAGATATAGATTTCTTTTATGAAGTCAATAAAAGGTTGGAACCATACAAAATTAGCTTCCATGATAACATAGACCTGCTACCAGCCAGGTAGACATAATTATCCGACTGAGAAGCAGAGACTCAGGGGCAGCCAAAGCTCTGGATATGATTCATACCATGGCTGGAGCAGATGAATATGGTTTCAAGAACATGATCCATGAACTCTGACTTGGCAAAATCATTAGCTTATATTCTAATAAGAAAATGAGATCAAGAAGAGCTTGCAGTCACATGGAATACATTGTAATGTACAGATACAGTTTATTCCTAAAGCTATGTTATTTGGCTGCCTGGAGTATCTTACATCCAATAGAACTTTCCAATGACCTACTACATCAATGATACTCTGTTAAGTGGAGCCAATGAATAAGAACTGGCTACTATACTTGAGGACTTTTGAAGATACATATGTGGCATAGGAGAGGATGTAAGCCCTATAAATAAGCAGGACCCTGACACATAAGAAGTAACATTAAGGGTCTTATATCAGGGGTGTACTAGGACACCGCTGTAAAAATAAAGACTTCTCCTATCTCCCCTACAAAGAAACCATTCTCCTTGACAGGATTCCTTCTGGCAGAATATTCTACATTAAGGGATATTGCATAGCCCGTGTGCCAGGTAACAGCTGTCGCAAGCACTGAAAAGTTCCCAGTGCAGAAAAGAGAGCAGCTGCAGATCTAAATTATAAGGACCTTCAGATAGGTCCTGCGCCATTAGAGATGTCAATGGTAGGAAATAGGCAATGTGACCATATAGCAAGACACAGTGGTGAGTAACAATTCAGGCTCCTAAGATTCTGGGGCAAAAATAATGACATCCTTTTAAAAACCCCATCTCATTAGTTTGTAGGTCTTTGGGACAGAAAGGGGTGGGGGGACACAGAAATGACAGGACAAAGGGTAAAAAAAATGCAGCAGTAGTACTCACCAAACACTAAGTGGAAAATGAACTATACAACTTGTGGTTGGAAGAGGAGGGAAAAACTGGGAGAGAGCAAGGGAAGGAGTGACATTGTCCAAAAAGAAATGTACTCACTACCTGACTTATATAACTGCAACTGCTCTGTATATCACTGTTATAATAACAATAAAAATAAAATAGATTTGGAGCATTAAAAAATACCAACAGACTGAAACTTTTGGTATACTGCTAGGCCTTGGTAGAAATGCCTGGACACAAGTCACTAAGTGATTGCTTTCAGATTGCAAAACATGACCTGGGTTTATAAGAGACTAAAAGTCATGAGGTTGCTTGAGGCCTGTACCAGTCTATTATACAAAAGAAAAGCATGAGCACCAAACATGAAATTGACCAGAGAGAAAAACAAATCGCAGGCTAAATAAACACACAGCCCAGAACCTCATGGCTTCTACCGCTGTGTGCCAGCGCCTCTCCTTCACCTGGCTATGATCCCAGGGGGAATCATTTAGCATCAGTCAGTAGAAGAGCAAAAACCCCAAGCTTAGTTTACAAATGGAACAGCTTAATAAGTGGGTGCTTAAAAATGGAAGTAACTGAGCTGCAAATGCTTTGAAAGACTGTAAGTAATCAGGGGAAGTTCTCCGAATGGGCAATATGAGGAGGTTCACCTGTTCATTTGCATTGTGTAGAGGGGTAAGTGGTTTGGTGTTAGAAGAAATCTGGGCTCATGAAAGAGTGAGACAAGGGGATGGTTGAAAAAAAATGGGAATGTGAGTAAAGTGAAAAAAATCTTTACATCTCATATTAATGCCCCATACAGAAACCATAGAGAAAGGTTTAACAACCACCTCTGTGGGCCTCTGTACCAGTCTCTGTGCTGGCTTGAGGATAGATGAACACAGCGGTCATGGTGGGAGAGATGGGTACTAGGCATAGGCTCATTAGCATGATTTCTACCTGCTGTTGCTGCTATCAAATGCCAAACTTGCAGCAGTAAACATCAGCTCTAAGTACTGTATATGGTACTATCCTCAAGGAGATCATGTAATTGTGGTTTAATGACACCAAGTCCCTTCTTGCCTCGAAGTTCAGAATCTTGTTCTAGGAAGAATAAATATATTCTGGGGTGGATTTGCTTCCCCTACCTACAAGATCCCAGCCTCCATCACTATCCAAAGACTATGGAATGTTTTATCTGTGGGAAAGATTTCTGTAGAAGATTGTGGCAGAGCTAGAAACCCACTTTCCTGAAAATGAGTAGTGAAAGAAGAGTGGGCCTGTGATCATTCGATTCACTGATCATCTCCCATGCCACATTACCAGTTCCCCTTGGCTGGCTTCTGTATGGTATAATAACAACAACAATAATAATTAGTAGTAGTAGTATTACTAATAAGTCATTGTACAAAGGAGTTTCAATTCCACAAGTCAAATTATGAGTTCAAAGCATCTTGACAATGTCATCACTTCCATTGTTCTCCCCATCTTTCCCCATCCATCTCCACTCTCAAGTTGTGTAGCCCAATCTTTACACAATATTCATTGACTATAATGATTATATTTGTTCAATGTCACTTCCTTCATTTGTGCCACCTTGAGCATGTTTCTGTATGATTTTGAGTTAGCGTTGGATATAAGAGAATTTTATGTGGTGCCGGAAAGAAATTATTCAAAAGGGCAGCCATTGATGTATATATAAATATATGGTTTTTTGCTTGCTTACTCATTTTGTCTGGTGCATTTTCCTATTTCTATCTATCTGCTCTGGAGATCAGTGGAAAGTTATCAGCAGCAGTGATGTCTTATGCACATTGCTATGGATCTGCTAGCTTAATGGTTGAATCAGCTGAGATATTCAGATTCTCCAGCTCCTGGTAAACCTCTTCCTTCTCCAAATTCAACATCAGGTACACATCCCCAGTTGACCCAAGAACTTTTCACTAGGTCTACTTCTTGAAAGTCCAACCATCTCCCATTAGCACCTCCCTGGGGACCCAGACTTCAATCATGATGGATCCTTGTAAGATAGAGTTAAACACTTCAACCCTATGCAAACCAGGAGTATCTAATTGGTTTCATTAGATATGACCCAATATGGGTGCTATGATAAGTGGATTCTCCCATCCTACCATATAGACAGTTACCCAATGGATAATTGCCTCTGGTATAACAATGATCCCTTTTCCAAGTCATCTGTGTGGCCAGAGGGTGTGTAAGTTGTATTGGGAAATTTATGACTCTAAGTAACAGAAGACAGATGACAAAGTGGCTAAAACATAAATCTGAAGTTCAGAGATTTATTAATTCATATCAGTAACATTAACAAGGTCCCAAGGTCTTCCTGCTATTGTGGTTTGTATTCCTCACATATTTATCTTGTCTTCTTAGGTGGGCCCCTATAATGTCTCAAGATGACGGCTGCCATTTTGGAGGGTCACATTCAAGAGGTAAGGTCAAGGGACATATGCACATACCTTATGCACATACCTTTCCCCAAAAGTCTCATGGCAGACTTCTCAAATGGTTAAAATATCATCATATGCTTAGTCCACAGCAGGGATAATTTATGTAGGTTATTTAAACTTTGTAAGCTTTAACTTTTCTCATCTGTGAAATGGAAGCATAGTATCTACCTCAAGAGTATTAAAAGGAATAAGAGAGAGAATATTCAGTTTCACAGAATGCTGCTTGGCTTACATGTATTCTATTACATATTCTGTGCTTGCACATCTTTTTTTAAGGAGTAAAACTGAACTTTTCTGCTCACATTTAAAAGATTAGCAATGGCCCCAAACAAACAATTCTTTTAGTGCTGGGGTTTGCTTTCTTGGAAACACTCAGAAAAGAGAAGTAATTGACTATCAAAAAGGGAAAAGAATGAATGAACAATAGACAATGTTTGCAAAACAAGACTACCAGTGTGTAAGAAATTTCAGGCTGCCTTGACTCTGAGTTATAAGTATTCCTGGGTCCCAGACCTTATTATCTAGCATCAAGGATGAGCCCCATTGCTCAGGGTGAGGATCAAGGGCACAGACAAAGTAAGGTGCTGCTGTATGTGTTGGATGATAAAATAAGTGAACATTCAGAGTGATTTATTCTTATCCCAACTCTGTTCCTCATAGGATAGCCCTGGGCTCCACCACAGCCCTGAGTCTGAGCCAGCATAATAAATCACAAAGTTCCTTGAGCTCCAAAGGGAGTGCTAACATGAATACTGAGTAGTATTTGTGTTATCATGTTACTAAACACACACATACACAGAAAATACCATGCATTCTCACATGCGGTGTGCTTTCTCTAGAAACAATTCGATTTCCCATCTAGGTTCCCCCCTTGATTATCTCCACAGACACAGTGCCATCTACTGAAAATAAAGCACCAATAGCCACGGTACCCCGAGGGATTCCCAGGAGAGCCCCCCTTTCCGTGGGCTCCCGATCTCACCCACTTCCCAGATGGACTGAAGGGAGTAGGCGGAATCCACAGGCTGTTCTCCTGTCACAAACTGGAATGCATCTGTTCCCTGGTGCTTTCCGTGAGCAGCAAGAGTAAGACATTCCTGTAGAGACCCGAGGAGTCTGGCAAGACACTTTGAGTATACAAGAAAGCTTTCCTCATACTCCCTTGCTTCAACTGTGTATCAACTCCAAGAGGCAAGCTTTTATATGAAGACATAACCATAATGATTGACGTGTCTTCCTTTGGATAGTTAAGAGGTGTTTCTTTCCATGTAATGGTGTAGTAGTGCATTTCATTCCATTTGTCCTTTGGTGAACCCTTTAGTGGGTACAACAAATAAGAGATTGGCACCAGAATCCTGGAACATTATCAAGACAGCTATGTCCTTGTGATATGTAGATAACCTAGGTTGCCACAAAATTCATTTGTGCCAAATTCTACAGTTCAGTTCTTTGTATTCTCTCCAGGGATGAGTGTGTTTGGATTCCACAAATGGAATAGTGGAGAATAAAAGGCAGATCATTATTGACATAAAACCACCAAGTCAGTACTAAATTAGGAAACAGAAGCTCTTTGAAATGCATGGCCTTCTCAGAGTAGGCTCATTGCTGCTTATTCCTTCAATGTTTTTTTTGTTAAATTAGATTTTCCAGCAAAATTTCCCAGTTATAGCTGAGAATCACACAGATTCCTGAGATTTCCTTATTAAAAGGGGCATTTGAAACTACAGCCTAAGTGTCTGTTACCATAGTAACCACTGACAACTACTTAGAACTTCCTGCCTGACCAGGGTAAAGGACTAAGCGGACAAGGTTGCTGATGTCAGGACGCTGAAGATGGCCAACTAAAGTCTACCAGAAAGGGTAGCAGCCTGGGGAGTCTGAAGTGGAATTCTCAGCCTTGAGTCAGATATACTCTGAAGATAAAGACAAAGCAAATTGATGCCATACTCTTGGATTTTTTATATTATGTATTCTAGAAAACTTGGAAGTTGGATGTGATTTTTCATCATCTGCTTAGTCTATAAAAATTATAAACTAGCCGGGTGCTGGTGGCTCACGCCTGTAATCCTAGCTACTCAGGAGGTTGAGATCTGAGGATTGCGGTTTAAAGCCAGCCGGGGCAGGAATGTCCATGAAACTCTTATCTCCAATAAACCACTCAGAAAACTGGAAGTGGCGCTCTGGCTCAATTGGTAGAACACTAGCCTTGAGCTGAAGAGCTCAGGGACAAAGCCCAGGCCCAGAGTTCAAGACCCATAACCGACCAAAAAAAATTATAAACTTTCTCCATTGCATTTTGACATGCCTTGAACTAAGCTACAAGTTCTTTTCTATAGTTTTTAATAAATAAAAGTATTTATTATAAATCTAGGGTCTTATGTCTGCTAGGCTAGTTCTCTACTACTGTACTACATCTTCATCCCCTTCATCTCTGTTTTTAAAATCAGGCAAAATAATCCCTATCTCAGAAAATTATATATTAAATATCTGTGCAGCAACAAAAGTGAAGCCTTTTTGTAAGCCAGACACTATACTCAAGAGGATGGAACCCCAAGTTCAGAGTTGATCATTTCTCTACTCCTTTTTATGGCTTTCTGTTGGGTTAGTCAACCCTTCTCAAATAATTCCTCCAATGTCATCAAAATAACCCTATGGATTGCTTTTTCCACATCAAGAGTTTCCATGATTTCTATTTTTTGGGGGGACAACAAAAGAGCTAGTAGATACTCTTAGGCATGTTTTGATAAACTACAAACGTAGTCGTAAGAATTGCATTGAATCATTAGAATTATATAAATATGACAGAAAAACATGCCTTGCTGGCCCAAGTATAGGTAGAGTGATGTAGACATGATAAAGAGGAGTTGAAATTCTTGTAATCAGAGGGAGGGAGTGCACTGGATAAAGTTTTGGTAGGAATTTACATCGAAGACAAGAATGATCATTACTGGGATTATTTGAAAATGTATTTGATTTATAGATACCAATGGTAATGATTTTTTAAAATTGTGAGACGAGATATTTCCTTGTAGCCCAGGCTGGTCCTACATTCCTCCTCTCTCAGTTTCCTGAATGCTGACATTATAGGTGTGAATCACCATTCTCAATTGCTATTGGTGGGCTTTTGATGACTCACTCATATACCTGCATGAAAGAACAGGGATAGATAGAGCTCATTCTTCAGGTGCCTGTAACTTGAGTAGTTGGTCTACCTCAAGTGTTCAAAATTGCCTTCTTATCACAAGGGTTGGTAGGGCAAACCTTCCAGAGATAGGTGGGATAGGGAAGCGTTCACAATTCTTTGAAAATATTCAGATGTTAAAACCAGAATGGAGTCACCATCAAAGAGATACCTTATTCATGTTTTGAGAGTATATGAACAAATCAAGTAAAAAAAAATTCCAGTTTTATGATTGTTAATGAAAAATCTTCAGAAACCTACCTTTTCCTGTTTATATTTCAGATCTTTAGAACCTGAAATACAGTTTCAGATTGTAGAATGTGATCTATGGAGTAATGTGGGTACTGCTGCTAGCTGTAAATACAGTTCTTTATTGTGGTTGCAGCTTGTTCTCCCTAAAATAAAATTCAGCATGTGCTGAAATTTAAGTTTAGCCTGGCTTACTTTCCTGCCAAATACAATATAAGTATACTGGATATAATACTGTGTTAACTTTCTTTTCAACATCAACCTAAATTTTGAATGTTCTTATCAGTTTATTATTAAACTTCCATGCAAAAACAAAACAGGGAAACATTGAGGGCATAATCTTTGGCATCACATGGATTCATTCAGATCTTGATTATCCCACTTTCCTTATCTACAAAAATCAGATGACAAAAATGTTTCTGTCATATGGCCATTATGCAGATGAAAGGAGGTAATGAATTCAGACTGTATTGGGATGCTTGAGTAGCCTCAAATACTACTACTCATCCTCTGGACCTGGGTTCTGAACCAACTGAAAAATAGACAAGGGTGAGGCAGACAGGGGCTTGGCATCCTTAGTAAGGTGGATGATGGAGAACTTAGGCTTCCAGAGCTAAATACTAAAGATGAAGGGTTACTGTCTGATAACAGGACAATAGGTCTCCCAATCAGGCACAGGCTCTTCTGTTAAGCTCACAGCATACTTAATATTAAATGAAATCTTGTATGTGAGGAGTTTTGTTACAGAAAGAAATGAGATTTCAAATACTGTTTCTCCTAAATTTAACAATGAGACTAATTTTTCCTCCCCAGGGAGGAGAAATGAGGGATAGGAGGATCCAAGTAGTGTTACAGCTCACCTGGTTCTCTCTTGTGGGAGGAAACATCAAGTGGAAAATGAGCATTTCTTCCAACAGTCTATTCAACACAGTGCCCAGCACAAAGAGCCATTTGTTTTTTTGTAAATTTTTTTATTGTAAAAATACAGTACAGAGGAGTTACAGTTCTATGAGTAAGGTAATGAGTATATTTCTTTTTAAGCATTGTTACCTCCTCCTTTGTTTCTCCCCTACCATTCCTTCCCTCCCAACCTCCCCAACTCCTCCCTCTCCCCTCCCAAAGTTGTAAAGTTTGTTTTCAACATAGTGTCTTGTACATGTTATTATTATAATGGGTCAACCTATATCCTTATTTCAGCATTTGTTATTTCCCTTCCCCTCCCAAAATTAGAAAAACAAGATGCAGGGCACTGGAATCAAATACAGGAGTTATATCATGGAGGAAGAATATAGAAAAGAAACAAAAACAAATCACATGGTGCATTATAAGTACATTAAAAACAACAGCAAGAAAGATAAACCATTCGTGTCTCTATCTTGGGGTTCATTTTGCTTCACATCATCTTATATGGTCATATGTACATAGCTTTTGACATTTTCTGCTTGTCATTTCAGATAAGGGAAACCTTGCGACCTGTGTTTCTTTGGGCCTGGCTTACTTCACTTTTCATTTCCTAACAAATGGGGCAGTGCCATTCTTTCAGATGGAGGCATAGAATTCCTATCTATCTATCTGAATATATATATACATATATATGTATGTGTATATATATATAATTTTTGTGTTCCATTCACCTACTGAGGGGCATCTGGGTTGGTTCCATATCGTAGCTATGGTAAATAATGCTGCGACAAACATAGATGTACTGGTAGCTTTAGTATAGCCTTGCTTGTCATCATTTGGGTAAATGCCCAAAAGTGGGATTGCTGGATCATGTGGAGTCTTTTGAGGAACCTCCAAACTGCTTTCCAAAGTGGTTGAACAAATTTACACTCCCACCAACAATGCAGTAGGGTTCCCTACTTGGCCACATCAACTCAAACATCTGTTGTTATTAGAGTTCTTGATTATAGCCATTCTAACTGAGGTGAGGTAGAATCTCAATGTTGTCTTGATTTGCATTTCTTTTATGGCTAGAGAAGTTGGGCATTTCTTCACGTGTCTATTGGCCAGTCTCATTTCCTCTTCAGAGAAGTTTCCCTTTAAGTCTTTACTCCACTTATTAATCAGGCAGTTGTTTCTTTGAGGATTTGTTGTTGGGGGATTTAATTGTTTGAGTCTAAGTATATTTTAGATATGAGACCCTTGTCTGTTGTATGGCTAGTAAAGATCTTCTCCCAGTCCGTGGGCTTTCTATTGATCTTGCTAGCTATGTTCTTTGCCATGCAGTTTCATGCAGTCCCAGTTATCCAACCTTTTTTTGATTTGCTTTGTTTCTGGGTCTTTATTAAGAAAATTTTTGCCTGTGCCAAGGAGCCCTAGAGTTTCTCCTATTCCTTCCTGTTATGTTTTTAGGGTGTCTGCTTTGACTTCAAGGTCACAAAGAGCCATTTGTTACAGGTCTGTGCCTGTACCAGTTACAATCGCTTATCCTTAAAGAAAAGTGAAAGCCATCACAAATTGTTTTAAACCTTAGTACATATGGGAGACAGGTAAGTGGCAAGTCTAGAGAAGTAGATAAAACCTGACTACAGGATATCCTCATATTTTCTAATACAGATCGTAATTCTAATTTGTGGGAAATGAGTGGTCATGGCTAGAGGCATAGCTCAAGTGGTAGAGAGCCTGACTTGTGAGCTCTATGACCTGAGTTCAAAGACCAGGATGAAAGAAAGAAATTTAGAGAGGAAGGAAAGAAGGCAGGTAGGCAGGCTGGCAAGCAGGAAGGAAGATACGAAGGATGAAAAGAAGGAGGGAAGGAAGGAAGGAAGAAGGGAGGGAGGGAGGGAGGGAGGGAAGGAAGGAAGGAAGGAAGGAAGGAAGGAAGGAAGGAAGGAAGGAAGGAAGGAAGGAAGGAGGGAAGGAAGGAAGGAAATAGCAAAGTTAGGGCAAGGAACTCAAGTTTGCATTTTTGAATATGAACTCTAAGCTGGGAGCTGGTGGTGCGTATCTGTGATCCTAGTTATTCAGGAGTCTGAGATCTGAGCATCGCCAGCCTTGGCAGGAAAGCTTGTGAGACTCTTATCTCCAAGTAACCACCAGAAAACTGGAAGTGGACTGTAGCTTAAAGTGGTAGAGCACTATCCTTGGGCAAAAGAGCTCAAGGAAAATGCCCAGGCCATGAGCTCAAGCCCTACAACTACCACCACCACTACTACCAACAAAGAATGTGAAACTCTAGCTAGTACACAAAATAGAGAAGATAGAGTCTAGTAAAGTCAAGAACCTCTTAAATCTTCTCTTAATTTTCATAATCACCCTGAGAATGATGTTATACTCATAATATCACTTCCATTTTGCATACGACAAAACCAAACCTTTAAAGTTTAACTTGTTTACCCAAGATAGCCAGTTAGTAAATTAAAAACTTAGAATTCAATCCACTATCTACTTGACTCCAAGACTCAGGACTGCCTTCATTAGTAAGTGATTGATGCATTTATATAGAGCCTTGAGCTTTGAATGACCCTGAATTTGGCTTAATGTTCTACTATCACTGCCTTGAAATTTCAAATAATTTTATTTATGAAAGTATGCACATATATTTATTTAAATTTTGTGGTGCTAGGTATGGCTATTGAATACAGGGCCTTATACTTGCTAGGTGAGTAATCTACCGCTGAGCTACATTCTAGCTTCTGGAATTCTGTATTTATTTATTTATTTATTTACTTACTTATTATGTGTCAGCACTAGGGCTTGAACTTAAGAGCTTTGAGTTTTCACTCACTGGCCTTTCTTGGTCACAACTCTACCACTTGATCCATGCCTCCAGTCTAGCATTTTGCTGGTCTGGCTTATTAATTATTCTGCTCAGTCTAACTTTAAACTGAAATCTCTAGGCCTCAGTCTCCTGAGTAGCTAGGATGACAGGCACAAGCCACCATTGCCCTACTCTGTGAAATTCTTAATAATTTTGGAACATGAGCCCCACATTTTTTATTTTGTACCAGGTTCCTTAAACTATGTAGTCAGTTCAGGCCACACATACTGTCTTTCCATTATCCCCTGTCATCATTTTTACAGGATTCCACATGAATAAAATGGCTCTTTGATTTGAGGGCTATGGAAAATTAATGTCCCTAGGTAAAATAATAATATATGGCTGATTATGTATGGTGTTTCCACATTTATACATATAAATATCCACAGTACGGAGCCAAATCTGTCATCAGACGATCTAGTCTCAGATTTTTTTCTTTTCTATTTTTTTTGTTGTTGTTCCTAGAGATTTCTCCAGTGCTGCCATGATGGCCCCAGGCTGCAATTGGGACCCAGGCCAAGAAGTTGGGAGGGCAAAGCCCGAAGGTTACTGGGTCTGTGTGTGTGTGTGTGTGTGTGTGTGTGTGTGTGTGTGTGTGTGTGAATAGATTTACATCTAAGCACATGTGACTAGTCTTATTCCAAGGCCACCACAAATTATTTAGGATTTTTATGTTGATATGTTCCACATTTCCACTTACATCAACTGGTACAAATAAGTAAGGAATAATGTAACACACATTGATGCAATTTCCCAACTTCTTGCAGCTATAGTGCCAGGCAGCTACCATAGACAATGAAGGAGACTAACTTAGAACATGCTACTTGAACAGTTCAACATCGGAGCTTAACATTCCATCACCTTAATCAACTGTAAATTCATAATACTCTGTGTAGTTGGATGCCCTAAGTGTGTGTTTAAGAAAGAGCTCCTTTTAAAAATCAGAGGGAAAAAATACAAAAAGAGACCATAAAAATTATTCTAAGTTCTCCATATTTTTATATGGGCAACACATGCATACGCAGAGGTATAAAATGGAAAAATAATGGGCATGTTGTTTCCTAATCTGATTTTTTTCTACTTACCATAATACACATTAATCATTTGAAGGGGAAAACTTTAATAGTTTTTTTGAACATTTTAATTATTTTTGTATTTTTCTTGAAGAACACTGTTGTAAAAAAAATCTGACTATCCTCTTAAGCTAAACAGAAATATCTTGTTCAAAGGACATGTACATTTTTAAGACCCTTGATATACATTGCTAAATTGTTCTCCAGATTGGTTTTACCTATATATAGTCCAAGCTTAGTGTGATGAGTCCTGTTTGCATAAACTTCCTTTAAAACATTTAGATTTTATAGTTTGGATCTACATTTATTTGGTTTTCTCTTTCTAGTTGCTTGTCATACCAAGGTCCAGACAGTGAACCTTGGAAGAACAGAAGATGCTCTGCCCTTATATCATACTCTGCTGCCATGATTGCAAGAATGATACATTTTCTCTCCTTTGAGCTATGGGTTTACCATAGCTTTGGCTCTCTTAGTTTACCACTGCTTTGTTTAGGACTTAATGATGCTGCCTAAATGCATTTCTCTGTAGAAATGGGTTCTAAGATTTTTTTCCCTAAGCTATTATTTCATGGTTAACTGATCTTATCAATTTATTCTCACATATGCTTCTATAATTTGCTTACTCTCCTCAAAGAAATGAATCTGAAATCAGTGTTAGTCAAGTTGCTGTATTGTATATTTTCACCTAATTTTGAGTCCCTTAAAAGGATTTGCAATTAAGAAGTAGATCCTAAAGAAAACTCTTCCATGTAAATCTAAACCTTTAAAAGCTATTTTTTGGGGGCTGGGAAGGTGGCTCAGTGGTAGAGCACTGGCCTTGCATGCTTGAGGCCCTGGGTTCTATTCTTCAGCACCACATAAGAAAAAAGCCGGAAGTGGCACTGTGGCTCAAGTGGTAGAGTGCTAGCCTTGAGCTGAAGAGCTGAGGCACAGCGCCCAGGCTCAGAGTTCAGGCCCCACAACCGGACCCCCCCCCCAAAAAGCTATTTTTTGTTTAAAAAATGGCGGAGTTGTATTCTATGAGAATTTTTTAGGGCTAATAATTCTGTCTAGAGCTTTCTTGAATCCAGCAATGGAAAAACAGATTGAAAATCAGCATTTTGAGTAAGCTCAGCACTACTCATAAGAGCTCAAATATTTTTCCAACTCCTAATTTTGCTTTCCTGGAGACATATTGATTAGTGTCTACAACAATGCAAAACTTAATAGAAAATTTGTATAATGACATTCTCTCTGGCCAGACATTAGGTAAGTAATTTTAGGGTAATATGAGGGATAAACTAGATTGTAAAGACATTTTTCACTGGTGTTAATAAACTCTAATTGCTTCTATCAGTTCACATTGTGTAGCCAACTTTAGGAGGACTTAGAAAATCACCTCGGCTTTATTCTTTAATGTCCATAGTATTCTCATAGCCCTGAAATAGTGGAGCGCTGCAGGCTGAAGGAAGAACTATATGCAGAAGTTCTTTCCTATTGCTTTCTCAGAAAACAATTCTTTATTAGGGTGTCTGAAATTCTAGTAGTAATTTTTCTTCCTGTAACATTAGGGAATTGCATGTCTGACTATTAGACCAAATCAGAGATGGACTGGACAGCTCATCAGGATATCAGGAAATGTCTTTGGAATACCACATAGTAGTTTATAGTTGCCACTCCTATGTTTTGTTCTGATGCCAGGCATTCTACTGCTCAGTTTTGGAATGTTTGATCCCTTCTTTTATTATGAGGTTATTACTTATCATAGAACACATATAAAGGTCCTCTCATTTTTCAGTAGCTAAATTTGGATTTCAGTAGTTTTCAGAGTCTTGTTGTCTAGTAAAAATGGGGAGAAAGTGAGTAAGGACTGGAAATAGTTACTTTGAAGTTGTTGGCAAATTCTCATTTCTCTAGAGATGAATATTTTAATTTACTCTAAAAGACAGAGTCACCCTTTACTGTCACTCCTTGATTCCTAATGCCTGTGAACTTTCTTATGGGGAAGATGCCACCACATAATGGACAGACAGGGAGCCCCCTAAGACACAACAACCATCTTTTCAGACTGTTGTTTTCTAGTTGACACCACATAGCGGAGTCTTTATTAAGCCATACTGGCTTTGAAACAGCCCAGCAAAAAGGTATATGACAAAAGAAAACATTAACTTGGAGTGTTTTACTAATTGCTGGGGAATACTTGCCTGAGGACAATATCTTGAAATGTTCATTTGTCCATAAAACTCACAACAATCACACTCTTAAGCCGCTGGATTCTTGGATATGGTTAAGTTTTGGCTTGCTCATGATGAACATATATACATATATACTATATACATATATATATGTATAGCTATATACACACATATACATATATATGTATATATATGTGTGTACACACACACACACATTATGACCTGGGAGGAAATAGTTTACATATCACAAAATTTTCCAGAGCTTTCTAATAATATATAACAACAGAAGCCCAGGAAATTTGTGTTGGAGTCATTTTGAGGACATTTGTCCAAAGAGATATAGTATTAGATTTGGCTGAATGTATTGATATGGGTGCATTAAATCCAGGATATAGAGATCCTGGATTATTCTTTTTTATGGAGGCCACAATGTAATGGGCGCACAGAGAGACTGAGATTGGGAAGACTGTGGTTCAAGGATAGCCAAAGCAGAAAAGTTCAAAAGACCCCTTTCAAGCCAAATATGGGTCTAGTGGCATGTGCCTATTATCCCCAGCTATGGTGGAAGGCTGAAATTTAGAGGACTGCAGTTCCAGGCAGACTTAATCAGAAGAGTCCATGGGACTTCCATCTCCACAGAGGAAAGCTGAATGTGGTGTCATAGGCCAATGATCCCAGCGACTATGTGAAGCAAATAGTAGGCAGATCACAGTCCAGGTGTCTATCTGGACAGGAAAAAAGACCCTATCCTAAACATAAAGAGCAAAACTAGGGCTGGAGACATAGTTCAGAGTTAAAGCTCGACTTAGAAAACATGAGGTCCTGAGTTTAAGTCCCAGTACTGCCAAAAATAAAACAAAAAAAACCCAAAAAACAAAAAAAAACCATTTCTCCATTGTCTAGATGGGTTAAGAGTTTCTTGAATTCTTATCCATAGGCCTCAATGTCCAGTTACCTATGTTCCTGATAATTTACTCTTACAAAGTCTCAAATATACTTATTTCAGCCTTGCCTAAGCAGGACCTTATGAAGAAGCAGATTAGTACCAGGGAACTGATGGTCCACTTGAAGTGGGTAATTTGAAGAGGGCTTAATAAAAGGATTATTTCTAAAGGTGTTGGCAGGTTTGGGAGAAATCACTAGGACTGTACAATACTTTGACTGGCAGAAGGACACTGCCGTAGCATAAGTCTTGATAGGACAAAAAACAGAATAGTGGCTAGAGCTGGAAAGAAAAAGCTACCTTGCAGGAGGCACCCCAGCCCACATAGTAACCCCACAGAGAGAGATCTAGTCAATAAATACATAACCTGACCTACACTCTTCTGGATCTCCAGTGATCTCCTCTGGGTGCATGCAATGGGAAGCCATTGAACAAAGGAATATGGTGCAACAGGTCCAGTGTCTCACCTGAGCATGGAGAAGAGTGCAGAAGGAAAGTATGGAATAGAAGAACAAATGAAAAGTACTCAGCATGTTCTAGATTTCTGGACTTAGGTTGAGTCACTTTATCCAGGGTAGAACAATTTATTACTGGTCTTATACAACCTGTGTATATGTTTGTGTGTCCAGAATGTCCTGTTTTTGAAGTAGGAAACCTTGAGTTTATGTAATACAGTCCAGTGAGTAATACAGCAAAATGCTGGTGGCTTATGTCTGGGAATTTGTAACCTTACAAGTAGGAGTTTTAGTTCTTCAGTTGTGTCCCTCCAGTGGCTCCTAAATCAGCTTTACTATTGTTTGACTGGAGAAAATTATCACCAACAAAAAGGGGAATTGTTCCATTATGTAGACAGGAAGAGGAGACAAGTGGAGCTTCCATTAAAGACTCACCTTTCAGCAGTTCTGCTGATATCAAATTTACCTCGCTTTCCAAAGTACATAGGTAGAAAGCTAAGGATGTAAGGGAGGAGGGATGGACATGAATAGGAAATGAAGGAGATGATGAAGTAAAAACAGATTGCTGGGAAATATGCAGATAGAAGTAAAAGGGAAGGGGAGAAGTAATTACAACACGGAAAGTGGGAAGCGCTTGAGATCAGCTTTTCAACTTGGGGAGCTCTACAGGTGACAGAAGCATAGGCTTGAGTCCAGCTGTGGCCAGGGCAGATGAACCAGGGCCCAAAAAGCTGCTGCTGAATGCACTTAGAGAAAAATGCAGGGCTGGCCCACCCAGCTAGCTGATCTCTATATTGAATCTCTCATGTTGCTTTCTGAAACACCTGGAAACCTTAGCTAAGATGAGTGAGGAAAAGAGAAAGCCAGGTAGTCTGGGGGTTGGGGAAGAGGGTGCATAGCACACAAAAATGTCTATGCCACGGAGACAGGTGAGAGGTTTCAGACTGAAATCTCCACAGATGACCCAAGTGGAGGTTGAGTGTTTTGGACACATTACCTGATATCTCAAAAGAAAGAGACCAACCCCAGTGCTCCTGGCTTTAGTGTATGATTAACTTCACAGTCTCTGCTTTTCAGAGATCAGCACTCTGTTGCTGTGTTGCTATTGTAAGGATGGAAATAAATAGAAGCATTTTAATGTTGTGCTGTTTGCATTTCTTGACAGTTAAGGAGCAGCCCCATTATTATCTGGCAACACTGTTGTGACATCAGTGGAGACTTTGCTGCTGGGGATTCAGCTCAGGAAATAGCTTCTTCCCTGGTGCAATTTCTCCTTTTTGTATCTTTTATGTTTCATGCTTAGGCAAATGTCAGACTAAGTGAGCATCTATGCTTTCTATCTAACTGACCATCTATGCTTTCTATCTAACTGCTGCTACTTGTAAAATGGCCTGCAAAGATACTAACCTACTAGGTTTGCTAACCTACTAGGATGGCCTACTACATGCTAACCTACTGGGTTTTACACTCTTTCTTTCTTTCTTTTTTAAAAACTGGTTTTGGGGCTTAAACTCTGGGCTTGGGTGCTGTGCCTCAGCTCTTCAGCTCAAGGCTAGTGCTCTACCTCTTGAGCCACAACACCACTTCTGGTTGTCTGGTGGTTAATTGAAGATAAGAGTCTCTGGGACTTTCCTGCCTGAGCTGGTTTTGAACCGCAATTCTCAGATCTCAGCCTCCTGAATAGCTAGGATTACAGGCGTGAGCCACTGGTGCCTGGCTTCCTATCACTTTCTTATTAGCCATTTCTGGATGGCAAGGGAGCTGGCCTGTGGGCTGTGTGGTAGATGGTGGTTCTGGCACGGAGAAGGGAGGGTCCTGTGCTGGTGTGGGTTGTCAGAGCCTGGTTGGGAGATGTTAGGGTCTGAAGCGGGAAAGTCAGAGACTAGAAGGGGAAAAGGGCAGTGGAGGAAATAGGAGATGCATTATGAAAGGGGGGGTGGATTCAATAAACTAAAAAATATTTAATAAACAAAAATATTCAATAAAGATAAACAATTGGAGCCAGAATTCTCATTATTGGTGAAAGAAAATATACATGTAAAAAGAGAGAAAACTAAAACCCAGAAGTATAGAAATGGTAATATAGGTACTGGTATAGTCTCATAACTTCCAATATGTGAAGATTAAGAAGTAAATATAAATGCAAGGTACACGTGTGTGTATGTGTGTGTGTGTGTGTGTGTGTATGTGTGTGTGTGTGTGTGTGTGTGTGTGTGTGCTTTCCATAATGCAACATTTTTCTAAGCTCCAGATTGTATAGAAAAAATAAATAGTGGGTAATAGTACTACTATCTTTTGGGTATTAACATTGACAACACAGAGTTGTTAAAAAGCACTAGACAATTCACGTGGCAGGTCTACTACTGTGCCGGGCATGTAGTAAGCTCTAAACAATTATTACTATTATACCTGAGAAGAAAAGCATGACAATGTGCACTATTCTTCATCTTGTTGCTGTTTTCACCAGTAAGACGTCTTGGAATTTTTTCCCTGACAGAACATCCTTGCTTTTTTAAAATGGTTAAGCATAGCTTATATCCTTTACTCTATTACTTTTATAATTAGAAAAAAACTCCAATAATCATAGGGGAATAATCTGCGTTAGTATGTCATCTGCTGATGACTCAAAATTTAATTAATTCTTGTTGCTAATGGAAACCTTTGGTTGAATAAAGCATGGTTGTATTTTAATAGCAGCACTTTGGTGGAGAGAATAAGAAAATATATCTGACACCAAATCTGTGGATGATATTCACATTAATTTTTTCCAACTTTTATAAAACTCAGCATCAAAATATTATAATGAAAATATTTGTCAACTTTCATTTCTTCTATATATGGAAAATGTTCACTCCTGGACACTAGTCTATGTTAGTGAGCTAGCCTCCTCTACCCCAGGAGCTCTGATGGGGGGCAGATAAGAAACAAATATCCAATTTATATAAGCCACATCAGGTAATCATAAACTATTCATCCTATTGATTTCTTCATGAAGAAAGGTAATGTGGTAATTTGTAAAAGTTTGTGCATCATAATTCATTTGACTTTTAGTAACCTTTTGAGCCACATATCAAAAACAGAGATGATAATAATTTCTAATTATCTTATAAGGTTATTGTAATCAAATATGTAAAATGACTGGCATAAAGCCAGGCCCCTTAGCAAATACTTGGTAAATAGAAGCCATTATCATATGGAAGTTGTACAATTTGGGGGTTCTTGTTTTTGAGAGGATTGCTGTGATTTATCATGAAGCGGTTTCCTTCCCTAAGTTGTATCCCTAGAACTTACTAACACTGGTGCTGATGGTATTACTTATGTTTCCTTTATTGTCCTCTCACCAATAGAGAAAGAGTGTTTGTCCTTCTGCTTGGTTTCCTTCTCAGCAGGAATCTAGAACTATTTCAGGGTCTGTCTGTGGAGTCCAGGCTGGCCTTTGCCTCTCTTACAGCCCGCACTTTGAATGGTCCAATTCTTACATGGCCCAGCCAGCTCTTTCTTGAGGCCAGAACTCCTACTCCAATCTCTACAGCTCATCAAACCCACACTGGCTATGGGAGGTAGGCCTTGAGTCTTTATTCTGAGAACACTGGGGCACTGGAAGAATTTAAGGATTATTTGGCTTCATTTTATTTTATTTACTTTATATGTTAAAAGTAGGAACGATGGGAAGAAGGGTCAAAAGAGAAAGTTTACATGGCTTGGCCAGGTAAAAAACAGTAGGGGCAGGGTTGGAGAGGTAGAAATGATGGGGGAAACGAGCCTACTGCAGCTCTGGGTATCTGGGGTGAGACTTAACAGTCCTTGTTGGTGGGTCCCAGCAGAGAAATGAAAAGAATAGGGCAGTTTTCACTTGAATATTGGGAGTGAGTTGATATGGCTGTGCCACTTACTACAAATGTGGGAAACTACAATGTTTGATTCAAAAAAGTCTGCTAAGTGCTAAAAGAATCAGTTTGAGTGCTTGACACTATGGAGGCCACTTGGTACTGTTGGGGTTTAGGGATGGTTCTGAAAGAAATCATCAAGATCCCAACCTAGACCCAAAAGGCTCCTCCACAGCCAGGAACACCTCAAGCTCCAGTCACAGAATTTCTTTTCCTCTCAATCCTCAGTCCCTTACACAATCCACATGTCCTCTTGAAGTAAAGTCTCTCCCTTCTCCTTTGCTCTGAGGCACACTTGTCTTCTACCTTAGGATGGTTAAGAATGAGGTTGGGAGAAACTGTTTTTCCTTCAAGGAATAAATAGCCTCTACTACACTACCCAGGAAAAGCAAATAACAAAACACCCCAAAGGACACTTTCAAAAGTCTGAGATCTTCAGTGGTCAAGTGAAATATGATGGGGTGAGCTTAATTTACGAATAAGTTTTCTTGAAGTTTTCAAGAGCATCATCTGGCTTACATCCATCCTTCTTTTAATGAAGTACAACACCCATTAATCACTTGCAGAATGCAGCCTCTGTCCTCAGCTCTATGAAACCTTTGCCATCTTCTTCAAGAACAAAAGAGATACTTCCTTGGCATTTTTATAAATGAAGGGGCCATTTGTTTGGGTACAAAAATAAGAACAGTTGTCAAGAATTAATTGTTTTGGCAAACAAGCTCACAACCTCTAGTGGATGTCCTACTATAGGCACCCACGTAAGCTTTGCTTCTCCTACCTATTTTCACTCGGAACAATGCCAGACAACTGGGCTTCCTGTGCAGTGCCACCAGGTAGTTTCCAGTGCAGCTCCTACAAATGACTGAATCAAGAGCAAAGTATCTTGAAGACAGGATGGGAAGAGTTGGGCATTTCCAGGGGAAGGAGTGGATGTTTAAAGGATTGGAGAAAACCCCATCACTCAACTCAGAGATCCAAGAGGAGATTCTTCGCCATTGTGGCTCCCTTTGACCTGCTGCCTTCCCCTCCCTGATGTCACTATGAGATGCTTGTTTGCTTTCCCCTCTGAGACAAGCACTCAGATTTGCTTTGCTGGTTTCTCTGGCAGCAGCACCTAGCTCACAAGTGCTCAGCCCTTGTTGTGAACTGGTGAGCAGTGTGCTGAGGTACTTTACATGCAGCATCTCATAACCTTGTGATCGTTTTGTGAAGTGGTGATAGCAGTGTACTACTCAGTTTGTACATGAAAGACACCACACTGGAGGTGATAAATGTTAAGTCAGTAGTCAGTTATTTGTGACTTTGCAGTCATTTTTCCCATACACTTTCCTCACTTCTCCTGGCTGTGTTTTGGTTACCCATCTCTTCACTCAGCTAACTTTCCCATGACAGATTGATCATGTCTAGTTTTCAGGGGCCCTCAGAGTTCCCTGACAGCTACCTGGTCTTGAGGGCTTCAGAGGCTCTTCAAAATGCTCTCTGCTGCCTCCACATGGCAAATGTTAACAATGGTTAATTCTTGGGGCTGAATACATCAGTAAGCAGAGTGTGAGTTTTCCATAGGCCTCCGTTCTCATAAATTAGATGTTTATACTTTAGGGCTTGGAAGGTGGCTCAGTGGTAGAGCACTTGCCTTGCATGCATGAGGCCCTGGGTTCGATTCCTCAGCACCACATAAGAAAAAAGCTGGAAGTGGCGCTGTGGCTCAAGTGGTAGAGCACTAGCCTTGAGCTGAAGAGCTGAGGGACAGCGCCCAGGCCCAGAGTTCAGGCCCCATGACCGGACCCACCCTCCAAAAAAAGAATATACTTTATCTATCCAAAATTGGCTGAAAAAGAATACAAATTCAACTTGTAATTGTGTACATGGGTCCTCAAGCAATGTTAAATGGAAATAAGGACACTTCAAATCTATTAAAGATTTTCCTACCGATGAGAAATTATGTTTAAAATTACTTTCTCTCTCTCCCTCTCCTCCCTCTCTCTCTCTGTTGGTTGTGGAGCTTGAACTTAGGGCCTGGGTGTTGTCCCTGAGCCTCTTTGTGCCCAAGACTAGCAGTCTACCATTTTGAGCCACAATACCATTTCCAGTTTTTGAGTGGTTAATTGGAGGGGGACTTTTCAGGCTGGCTTTGAACAGTGATCCTTAGATCTCAGCCTCCTGAGTAACTAACATTACAGTGATGAGCCACCAGTGCCCAGCTTTTGTGTCTCCTTAGTGTATTTCTTCCTTTCATTGATTTGTTCATGAAAATTTGCAAGAGGGTTTTGGGAAGTACAGTCTAAAGTGCAAATTTACTGTGTTGAGGAGGTCATTGCTTTTTCAGTTTATTAAAGCAATCCAATATTAGATCAATAATTATCTTTCAGAAGGCCAAATTATTTATTTGAGTCTCTTTTATGCCAGCCACACAGTAGGTGTTTGGAATATGTTTGCTATGTTAGGAGTATATAAATGGCTTTTGCAAGTTACCAAGTGGGGGTAGAAAAGAAGAATGTTATTCGACTTGGTTTAACCCTGGAGCTTTTCTTAAATACTCTGTTGTTTGAAGGCTTTATTCAATAAAATATCATCCTAGTACAATGAAATGGGTATCCTGTTCCCCAAGGCTAATGACTTCTAAAGCATTTGGCTTTCTTACCATGCGATTAACACTGTTACTTCCAGGCTGATCAATAGGCACAACTCCAAGATTAAGAGCAATTTGGATCATTATTCTCCTTTCATTACATATTCATTATTTTCTGTTTGAATAAGACCTGTAATCAGTGTTATTTACCAATCTTTATGGTGAAACTCTAAACCACTGATTGTTCCTATCTTTCCAGGTATTAAATGCCATTTCGAATATCCTTTCAATAATTCTGTTGTTGCTAATGAAGTCCATTTTTCCTGATTTTTTTAGTCCACTGAAGGAACACTGAACCTCCAAGAATCTTTAAAAAGTATTTGTTGTTTAATTGGAGGCAGCTGTTCCTTAGAAAGTTACCTAAGTGTGTCAAAGTGTTTTTCTTCTTTCTTTAATAGCTTTTTGTTACATTTAGATTATTCCTTAAAATATATGCAGAATACATACAAAGGTCCTCTGGCATTCAATGGTATTGAAAATATTAAATACTGTAACTAACATATGCAAGAAATTATAGGACAGTACCCTCTAATTTCAGATTGAATCACTAAACTTTAAAATATATTCTCTTAGCTCTCTGGGTAAATTTCTTCAGAAAAGTTTCTGGCTTATTTCATTCTAAGACTTGTGCATACTGTGTAATACAGAATGCTATATTTCTCCCTCTCTGTCCTTGAATTCTTTCCAAATATCATTAAACACTAGATACACACAATGATAGCATATTTGAGTGAAATTCTCTATTAGAACAGTTTATAACCTCTAACCAGGAATGTGAGAAAGAAATTCGGACACACTAGTGTCTAGAATAACTAGAGGCAATACAACAATTTTACAGTTGAAGGGATGCACATTTTCAGAGTGTGGTTTTACTGGGAGACTGAATGCAGATGAAGTATGGCTCTTAAGACCATAATTTTCATGAAAAAGGCCAAGGCTTTTCTTGTTATAGCTCTGAGCATACTTGGAAGCCAAGTTCTTTCTGCAGGTCTAGTTTTAGGGGTTTTCTTTCTTAACAAGATAGTCCAGGTTCTGAGTGAGTGAAATTGCATGGTACCCAGGAAGGAGCAGGCACATCTCCTCCTTTGGGCATCTCCTGCATCCATATGCTCCTCCCAGGCTTGGCATCACCCCCTCCCATCTCCGTGGTTACCTGATCCTAGAAATCACCAGTTTGCAAGGCTACACTTAGGACTCACCCTTTCTTGCCTGTTCTATTTTTCTAAAAGTTTGATGACCTTATGTTCTTTTTATTATTCCTGTGTTGCCAAGATGCTTAAACTATAAAGGAGGGAAAACTAGTGAGGTCCAAGATATTTAACTTAGATTGTGATACCAGAGACCAGAAAACAGGAGCATGATGATGGAAAATATCAGTTCTGTTCATTTCTTTTTGATACTGAACACAGAATACACAAAGGAGTCTGGAAGTAACTTTGCAAATGTACTTCAGTTTTATCTTATGGCATTTTGTTGAAAACATGGAAAAATGAAAAATTTAAACATCAGGAAGAAAGATAAGCAAGTAACCTTGATGTGGACAGAATCTATGAGCAGAGAATACCTCAGGTTCATAGTCATGCATTATCTTCTCAGATGGGGAGACATTTCTGCATTTGTTGTAACAAATAACAGTGTTTTGATTTCATAATAAGCTTGGGAACATACCTAATCTTAAAATATTTTCTTCATTTATGTTTTAATGAGGAACGATATCCATTTTCTGTCCTCGGAATTTTGTCTTGGGTGTTGGAATACTTCCCACCCACTACTAACTTTTAATTCCCTTGCGTAACAGCCCCATCTTGTGGTTATTTGTCAACTTTCCATGAAAGATGGGCATACGTGGAATCCTTTCTTTAAATTTTCCCCTTAAATTGAATGAAATTAAGCAGGCACACATCAATTCGGCATAAAAAGCCACCGACTGGCGAGGTGAAAGGACTGTAGGAATTTAGTAGACTCTGTACATTGATGATAAAGGAAGGAGAGTACCCTGAGGGGCCTCAGGTCGGAGCACTACCAGATTATCATTCTGAAAAAGCAATTCACCTGTACTTGTCCATTTTACTTAACAGAATTTGGCAATGCCCAACCCTTCTTCTGGGGAGCACTCTGTCGTCACAGTAAAAGTAAAACAAGAACTAATTTCAGTAGAACAGGAAGGGAATGGCTCTTAGAACCATTGAGCCAGCAGGACAATGAAGTCTTGGACACGGGGCGGTGGGGGTGGCTGAAATAGAAATCTCAATGCTAGCAAGACTTTCTTCTTCTTCTCAGTATTGCTGCTGGCTGTCTCTGCTTCTTATCCGCTCTTTGCGGTGCTAGGTTCGCATCTGAACTCATAGCTGCTTAGTTGCAAAGGGAAGGGGTCTTTTGTTTCTCATCAAAGAGTTGGGTAAAGTTTTGGAAGTAAACTGATTGGCTTATTTTGGGCCACATGACTGCCCTTGGGCCAATTGCAATGACTCAAGCAATGAGCTACAATGATTGGCTAATCTTGTGTGCCAATGTAGAAAAACGGTCTCTGTGGGCAAGGATATATAGGAAGATGAAGTTTTTACACAAAACAACTGTGGAGGAAAGTAGGGGTGGGGGAGAGGAGAGGAGAGAGAGGAAGGGGAAAGGGGAGGGGGAGGGAGGAAGAGAGGAAATTTCTTTAAAAAATGAAAACGTTCTGTGCAAGTATGAAAACATCATAATGAAACCCATTGAAGTGTACAAAAAAGATATTTAACGAAAAACATCAAAAAGATTATAGACCAACCTGACATTGACATAAAACCCATCATTCTTTCCTCATTTTTCTGTCTGGTATACCTCTTAACAATCTTTTTTTTTTTTTTGGCGGAGGGAACCCAGGGAATTTGAACCCAAGGCTTAGAGCTTGGTAAAAAGCCCGAGGCCTTTTGCTGCTTTTTTTTTTTTTTTTAAAGCCAGTCCTGGGGCTTGAGCTTGGGGCCTGGGCATTGCCTCGAGCTTCATTTTGCTCAAGGCTAGTACACTACCGCTTGATCCACAGCTCCACTTCTGGCTTTTTTTTTTTTGTAGTTTATTGGAGATAAAAGTCTCATCGACTTTCCTGCCTGGGCTAGCTTCACATCTGGATCCTCAGATCTCAGCCTCCAGAATAGAGAGGATTACAGGTGTGAGCCTGGCACCAGCTTTTTAAAGTTATTTTTCAGATAGGGTCTTGCTTGTCTTGGCCAGCTCAGACCAACATCTTCTTACCTTCTCCATCCCAGAAACTGAGATTACTTATGGATGATCACTATGGCTATTTGGCTAGCTAGTTTTTGAGGCACAGTTTTGCTATCTTTTCCTTTTCTTTTCTTTTTTTGTCTAGGTCCTAAAACCACAATCCTCCTATATCCTCCTTCCAAGTTGGTGGGTAATTTTTGATTACTAAAAGATTTTCTGAATGAATGAAAGGTCCCAGAATAGTTCTATGTGCAGAACCTCGGAGCTTCTGCATCTTTTGGCATATTCTTCTCAGTTCTGCCTTTAATGCCAGAGCATTCTTCCATTCACTCTCTCCCTCTCTCCCTCTCTCCCTCCACCCCCCCAACTGTCATCTTTCTTCCTTTCTTTTTTCTTTTATTTGATTATTAAGAGAAAAAATAATAGAAAAACAAACGTGGAAGTTTTATTTTTTGTTTTATTTTGGCTGGTCCTGGGGGTTGAACTCTGGGTCTGGGTGCTGTCCCTGAGCTTTTGTGCTTAATGTTGGTGCTCTACAACTCAATCCACAACTCCACTTCCAGCTTTTTTGTGGTTAATTGGAGTTTTGTAGTTAATAAGTGTCTTCTGGACTTTCCTGGCCAGGTTGGCCTCAAATCGTGATCCTCAGATATCAGCCCTCTAAGTAGGATTACAAACATGAGCCACCTGTTTTTTGTTTATTTGTTTGTTTTTGGGTTTTTTTTTTTTGGTCAGTCATGGGGCTTGAATTCGGCCTGGGCAGTGTCTCTGAGCTGTTCAGTTCCAGGTGAGTGCTCTACCACTTGAGCCATAGCACCACTTCCAGTTTTCTGGTAGTTAATTGACGATAAGAGTCTCACCTACTTTTCTGCCCAGGCTGGCTTTGAAACACAATCCTCAGATCTCAGCCTCCTGACTAGCTAGGATTACAGGCAGGAGCCACCAGTGCCCAGCTATTACTTTGGTTTTATATAAATGTTGATGCAAGTTAGGGTGTTGAAATACTTCAAATTCTCATTTTGATTTTTCCCTTGACATTTTTAGACTTTGAAAATATGCTCTTGAGTCTTTATAATAACAAAAAGGTAATCACAAAGTCACTTTAATAATCTTTATCCAATTAACAATAGTCTTAAAATGACAATAGTATCTATCATATAATTAACAATTTTAAGTAGTGGCATTGTAGGTATTTTATTATATAGAGGGCTATAATACCCTATTGTTGAACAGTTAGATGATTATTTACAGTTTATAATATGTTAATAAATTAATAATTTTGAGATGAGGCCCAGGCTTGACTCAAACTCCTGGGCTCCTGTGGTCCTCCAATCTCAATCTTTCAGGTACATGGTATTACAGGTGCAACCACACTCCTAGTTTTAACAAATTCTCATCCATACATCTTAGTACTCATATCTGACATGGGCAGGAAGTGCCTGTTTTAATTAAAAGGAATTTTATATCTTTCACCATATGTTCTGTGAGTATCTGTTCGTCCCAAGAAGGGGCCAGTCTGGCTGACTAGAACAAGATACTGTATTAGTAGAAGAGAGAGAATTAGCAGAAGATAGAGGATTAGTAAGGTGAGAAGACAGCATCTCCCTTAAAATATTGTATGTTTCTTATTCTGGAAAAATGGACAACAGAAACAAAATTCCAAACTGAATAGCTAGCAGTATAATTCAGACAACTCTCTGGGCCCAGATGTATTTGGTGTGGAAGTGATAAAGCACAGAGCCCCTGGAAGGCGAGAGGCACTCAATAAATATTAGTTGTTTTCCTGTGAAGAAGGGCCAGGCATCTATCTGGATCAAGCCACCCAGTAAGCAGTAGTAAAATCTAAGGTTGAACAGAAAACTAGCACATGCATGTGGAGAAAAGCTTTATAGAGCTCATTTGTGCAAACGACAAGCCCAGGGGTTTTGTTTTATGTTGTTTACATGGAAAACCACAGACAGGGGCTTCCCACGAGACTGTCTTCTGTTAGCCGCTGTCTGCTCTGAGCAGCATGCAGAGCGGCATCTTCTTCCCACATGCACAGCAGTAGCTGGCTTCTGCAGGTACCTGATGGGGAAGAACTGAGCTCCAGGGGAGCCATGCGCCCACCTACTGCTGAGTACTCCTCTGTCTCTAACGTGGTGTTTCCACTTAGGAAAATGTACTACGCACTTGGCTGCGGTATTGACTGCACATCTGTCTGACAGCCTGTACCGCAGCTCCAAGGCCCAGCTCCAAGCTAGCAAATGGTCTCTGAAGGCTTTGCCATCATAGAGGCAGAATAGTGCTGGGAAGGGATAGGGTTAGCAGCTAGTCTTCTAGGAGGTGTGATGGAAGCAATTAGGGAAGTTATGTAGTTCTCCTCTCCCAGTACCACACCCCCTGGCATTGCTCCCTGACTTGTTCAAATGGCTTTCTAGAAGGGGCCTTGCTGTAGTGTTAGGCTTGAAGATTGTAAATTTTTGTTATGGGCTTTCTAGAATTCAAGCTAAAGCCACAGTTTCCTTAATAGTTTTCCAATAGCACTCCATCTCTTATTAAAAAGTACAGTTAATCTGGTCCTTCCCCACTCATAATGTCGGACAAGAAATATGTTTCTGGTAATAAATGTTCCTTTTGCTACACAGCAGTATGTCATGAAGATTGTGGTTAGCAAATTGCTGCTGCACAGCATAAAGCAAGGCAATGAAACATAAGGTGTGCATGTGCCTTCTGGAGTTTACTACTGATTAATACGGTTAGTTTCTATCATAAAAACCACAGCCCTCTCCCAATAGAGAACACACTAACTACCCTCTCTTCCACCCCCAAACATCCAAACCATTAGGCTTTTTAGAGAAATTCAGTCTCAAGCTACCCTTGGATTATAATTTGCTTTTGAAAAAAGAATACTTGGTGATAGATGATCTTAGAATACTCAGACTTTTTGGTTTCAAGGAGACAGAGAACTTGAAGTAGCAACCAAATGGAGAATAACATTACCTACCTTCCGAGCCCATCAGGAATCTTCTGAACATCATTTAGATACTTTTCATTTTCGTCATTAAAAACTAACAGGTTTGTTGGGCTCCAGTGGCTTATAATAAGGAGTCTGGGATCTAAGAATCAAGGTTTGAAACAAGCCTGAGCAGGAAAGTTTGTAAGACTCTTATCTCCAGTTAACTATCAAACCCAAAACAACAACAACAACAAACAAACAAAAATCCAGAAGTGGAGGTTTTGCTCAAGAGGTAGAGTATTAACATTGAGCAGAAAAAAACTCAGAGACAGTACTCAGGTCCTGAGTTCAAGTCCTGGGACCCACACAAACAAAACAAAACAAAACAAAAATACATTAAAATAAAAAAGCTAAAAGGTGGATGAACTAACATAGCAGTGATACTCGTAGACACTCTATTGGAAATGAACTGTACAATTGGGGGAGGGAGAACTGGGAGGGAAAAACTGGGAGAAAGTGAGGGAGGAGGTGACCCTGTTAACATTATTAGACTTATGTAACTGTTATCAGACTTATGTAACTCATTATCAGACTTATGTAACTGTAATCCCTCTGTACATCACCTTTACAATAACATTTTTTTTTTTGTCAGTCGTGGGGCTTGAACTCTGGGCCTGAGCGCTGTCCCTCAGCTCTTCAGCTCAAGGCGAGCTCTCTACCACTTGAGCTACAGTGCCACTTCCAGTTTTCTGGTGGTTTATTGGAGATAGGAGTCTCGTGGTCTCTCCTGCCCCGGCTGGCTTTGAACCGCGATCCTCAGATCTCAGCCTCCTGAGTAGCTAGGATTACAGGTGTGAGCCACCAGCGCCCGGCTTACAATAACATTTTTTAAAAACCTACAATGTGTAACTTGGTTTTCTATTAAATAAAAAATACAACACAAAATTTACTATGTAAAACCTTTTTTTTTCTGGTTTGTTAGTATTGGGGTTTGAATTCAGGGCTCTACCCTTGTAAGGGGGACTGACATGTGACTCCACATCTCCAGACCTTTATGTTCTGGTGGGTTTTACAATACTGTGTCACCTTTTGCATGGGCCAGGCTGGACCACAGTTTTCCTAATTAAGCCTCCCACCTTAGCTTGAATGAGAAGGCACATAGTGGGATCTATTGAACACTTTTGTTGTGGCTAGCCTGGAACAGAGATCCTCCCAATCTCAGTCTTCCAAGCAGCAGGAATTACAGGAATGAACCATGTACTCAGCATCTTAACTTTGTTGTTGTTGTTGTTGTTGCTGTATTTGGGCTTGGACTCAAGGCCAGGGCACTGTCCCTGAACAACTTTGCTCAAGGCTAGGGCTCTACTGCTTGAGCCACAGCTCTTTCTCTCTCTCTCTCTCTCTCTCTCTCTCTCTCATTCTCTCTCTCTCTCTCTCTCTCTATATATATATATGTATGTATATTTATTTATTTTTGGTGGTTAGTTGGAAAGTCTTGCAGACTTTGCTGCCCAGGCTGGCTTCAAATTGCAGTCCTCAAATCTCAGCCTTCCTGAGTAACTAGGATTACAGGCACAAGGCACTGGCATCTGGCTTAACCATTTTTTTATAAGTGTAAACTTATAAACTAGTATGAAGTATATTCACCTTGTTGTGAAATACATCCACACAGCATTTTCATGTTGCAAACTAAAACTCTGTATGAATCAAACAAGTCTCCATTACTTCCTCCTTCTGACCCTAGGCTACCACCATCCTACTCTCTGTTTTTTTTTTTTTTAAATGAATTTTCTACTCTAGCTACCTTGTATCATGTAATGATACCATATTTGTCATCTTAGAACTGGCTTATTTCACTTAACATAATTCACTCAAGTTACCGCCCCGTCACAAGATGATGAGCTTGCATTCTTTCCTAAAGCTGAATAATATTCCATTGTGTGGACATAGCACCTTATATTTACCCATTTCTACTGGTGGATATTTGAATGTTTTCCATCTCATAGCTCTTGTGAATAATGCTGTTATTAACATGGATGTGAAGTATTCCTTTCCTTTGAGACTGCTTTTAGTACTTTTTTTTTTTTTTCAGTTTTGGGGCTTGAACTCACGGCTTGGGCTCTGTCTCTGAGCCTTTTTGTGTTCAAGGCTAGTAGCACTCTATCATTTGAGCCATAGCGCCACTTCTTGTTTTTGAGTGGTTAACTGGAGATGAGTCTCATGAGGACTTTTCTGCCCGGGCTGGCTTCAAACAGCAATCCTCAGATATCAACCTCGTGAGTACATAGGATTACAAGCTTGAGCCACTGGTGCCCAGCTTGAGTACGTCTGAATATACACCCAGGAGTAGAATTACTGAATAATATAGTAATTCTATTTCTAACTTTTGAGGAACCACCTAGCTACTTTCCACAGCAATTGCACTATTTTCAAATCCCACAGGAGGTACACAGGGTTCCAATTCCTCCACATCCTCACCAATAATAATAAAATAATAATAATAATTACTATTATTATTATTATGTCAGTCATGGGGCTTCAACTCTGGGCCTGGGCACTGTCCCTGAGCATTTCAGCTCAAGGTGAGCACTCTACCACTTGAGTCACAGTGCCACTTCTGGTTTTCTGGTGGTTAATTGGAGACAAGAGTCTCATCGACTTTCCTGCCCTGGCTGGCTTTGAATCATGATCCTCAGATCTCAGCCTCCTTAGTAGCTAGGATTACAGGCATGAGTCACCAGCACTGGGCTTAAAATGGATTTTTAAAAAATGAACTTAATAAAAAAATCTCAACTTAAAAAATCTCATTAAAAAAACTCAACTTAAAAAAGACATTTTAGTCTTTTCTATCAAAACTATCTTCTAGTGTCTGGTATTTATAGAATACTTTGTAGAGCTCAAGTTGTCTTTTAAATGGTTTGCTTTGTGCCATTTATAAGTGATTTCTCTTTTTTAATTTAAATTTTATTGTAAAGGTGATGTACAGAGGAGTTAGTTACAGAAGTAAGGCAGTGAATACATTATTTTTGAATAGTGTTACCTCTTCCCTCATTTTCTCCCACTTCCTCCCCAACCTAAAATTATAAAGTTCATTTCCAACATAGTGTCTTGGGAGTTTCACTCTTGCATTGATTTACCCTTTCTCCCATCATTTCTGTAATTCTTCTTCCCTTCTCCAAATCAGATAAACATATACAGACAAAGGGTACAGAAATCAAAAACAGTGACAAAAGGGAATAAAACAAAGATAAAGAAAGAAAGAAATAACTGCAAGCAGTACAATTTAAAAAGCCCTCTTGTCTCCTCTCCAGGCTAAGCAGTATTTGATGAAGTTGGTGCTCTGACATTGGTGTATAGATATTTAGAATTTATAACCTCCAGTAGGAGATACCCCTTTATTAGTATGTAATGCCCTTCTTTGTCTCTTCTCACTGATTTAAATTTGAAGTCTATTTTATCTGATACTAGTATTGTAACTCCGGCCAGTTTATGAGGGCCATTTTCTTCATAGATTTGATTCCAGCCTTTCACTTTCAGAATTTTAAGTGATTTCTGTTATTTAAAAAAAAATTTCTTGTGACTGGGTGATGGTGGCTCATCCCTGTAATTCTAGCTACTCAGGAGACTGAGACCTGGAGGTTCTGGTTGAAGCCAGCTCAGGCTGAAAAGTCCTTGAGACTCTTATTTCTAGTTAACCAGCAAAAAACCACAATGGAGATCTTGGTCAAGTGGTAGAGGGCTAGCTTTGAGCAAAACAGCTAGCAAAAAATGAGAATTCCTGAGTTCAAGCCTCACAACAATGCCCTACAATTCTGTATTGTTGATGTACTTCTGCCAGTTTGTTCCTTACAAACTGAGTTTGAGGAAGTGACACTGTGGCTCAAGCAGTAGTCTGCTTGCTTGAGCTGAAGAGCACAGGGACAACACCCAGGCCCACCCAGAGTTCAAGCCCCAGGACTGACAAAAAAACAAACAAACAAACAAAAAACTGAGTTTGATAAACAAATGTGAATCTGAGTCATGTATAGCCTAATCAATCTTTTTCTTCTGTGGACTTTGAATTTGGGATTCATTCAGCCAACTATGATGACAGGTAATCCTGGAAGAAGATAGTTTTTCTCAACAAATAAATGATAATATCCTCCCCTTTTCTCCTTACTTCACAGGCTAAATCAGATGATTGACATCTCAGATACAGGTCTAATGCTGTTCAGTTTGTTCCTGTAAACAAAAAGAAGAGCAAAGGATAATGAGTGACCGACTTTGTAGCTGCTAAATATGGGCTATCTATTGTGCTTTTTATTATGCAGTGAATTAATAAGCTAAGATACTATAGTGGAGGATCCATAACCAATCTAAAGCAAGAGTAATGGCAGTGTTACTAGTATATTCCATGAACATAATGTGCTGTCTGCAAAGTGTGACATTTTAAATAAACTTTATTCTTGTGGTATTTAAAAAAACATAAAGGCAGTAATGAAATCTGGAGCACAACATTAGTTGACACAGCAATTTCTGCCTCCCAAGACCTTGCTAAATAACCAGAACTTAAATCTTCATCTTGAAATGTATGGCTTGTCTATAATTTTAAGTGAGTTGTAAAACTTTTATGGAGTGTGCCTAACATTATTTAAAAAATATTCTCCATTTTTATGGTAAAGGTGACCCAGAAGTACCTAGTGAATAATAGAACAACATATTTAAGCTATTAAATTCACTTCTCTGGACAATACATATCCCTTCCAAATTCTTACATGTCTCCTGGATAGAACTTGGAGCAGAGAAGAATCTAGACTTGGCTGTTTTCCTAAATATATTGACTCAACTCCAGAAGCAATGGAGTTTTAACCTAAATGGACACATTTAAATTTTCTGCCCCAAGTGGAAACAAGGATTCAAAAGCTAATGCCAGCTATTACATAGGGAAATGTAAATATCTGTACGTGTGTGTTGAGATTGATAAAAGTTCATACTAACAATAGCACTTGGATATACAACTCCGTAAACAAATGTAAGCCTGTGGCTAGCTTGAATGAGGTCAAGCCATACATAGAGGACTAAATTTAAGTCCAAAACTAATTAAGACCCTCAAGGGCTTTCAATTTATAGGCAAATTTCATCAGTCAGTTGAAATTCTGTTTATGCCAAACTCCTAAAAATATGTTTTTCAAAGAAATGACATTTATTTTCTACCTTTCTTTCTTTTTTTTAAAGTTCCCATACTTTGAAAATAGTTGTAGTACATTAAATATACATATCTTTAAATAAATGAATATATATGAATATACAGATTGGCATTCTAATTAACAAAACATGTAGAACCTAGCTTATATGCAATAATAATTGTTTGAAAAAAATGAGAAAACAACATATTCTCCCATTTATTTCTTCTCTTTCTCACTGCAGTCTCATAGAATAACTAGTCTTTGTCATAGTTAATGAAAATCAGTTGGTACACACCCCTTTCTATGTTGTGCCATTTTGAGCATTATCCAAAGGACACTAGCTTTGATCACGACATTAAAATTCTATGAGTCTCTACTTCCGGAAATAATTGTAGGAATACAGTTGTTTACATAATTCAGAGCTCTTGTTAAGACTGGGATTAGGCGAATTCCTTGTGTTGAGGTGTTGATAAAGGATGGAGAATGTGCCATTCTTTTTCCCACCAGGAATCTATTGAGCCATCCTCTCCCTTCTCTTCTCCACTCCTTCCACTCCAGCCTAAGGGAAGAAGCCACAGGCAGAGTTGGACATCTGAGGGACAGGAGAAGGTTGCAAGACCACAAGTAAGGGTAGTGGCTCTTCACTTGTCAGTGCTGGTCTCTGGGTTAGAAAGCAGGTGGGAAAGGGGGGGGCGAAGGTAACTTTTATGTCAGGGACTGTCAGGAAAATAGTGAGAGTGGGCAGTAGGTTGAGTTGTAGTAGGTGGGAGATGCTCTCTCCTTTTTGTCACTAAGACCCTTCCATTTCTATATGCTCATAAGAGGAGAAGATAAAAAGAGCAGAGAGTAGAAAAACAAAGGTAAAGGTGAAACAAGTATGTCAAGTGTAATATGTAATATACAATATTTTTTCAAAGCAGAGATGCCAGCTCTGCTTCTTTGCTGTAAAGAAGGAACAGAAAAGGAGAAATTGATCTTCTCCTAGTTTCCCAAGATACTTTAAGAGTTGATAGTTCCAGGCACTCTAAATACCCTACTGTTCACAATCTCTGGAGTCCCAGGAAGAAAGACACATGCAGCAGAGCACGAGGTAGTCAAGGAGCTAGGGAAGTCTACTGAGGCAGGAATGGAAGATTCCACACACAGGCCTGAAATTTACCCAGCAAGCCCTGGCATCACTTTACAGCTTGCAACCTCTCCAACCAATCAGTGACCATGTTTCCGGTGTTCAAGTATGTTGAACACAAGCAGCCAGGGAGAAAGCATACATAAGTGCAGCATCTTAACAAGGATTCTTTTATCTTTTTTATTCTCTAGTGTTTCATGGAGTTATGGTGACAAGAAAATATTTCTTGACTTTAGGAAAAGCATCAGTACAATGGAACATGGGAAATGAGAAGAGATTCAGAGAAAGTAAAGAACAATGAGCAGGAATGAAGGGAATTAGGCTATCTGACTCAGGGGTCTTAGCTTTCATTGTCCTGTGGGTATGTTTGGACGTCTAGGGAACTTACGGATCCCTTCTCAAGGGGGTGTTTTAAAGTAAAGAATATAAAGAACCTAAGATTACAAAGGGAATTATTTGTATCAAAATACAAGGGTACCACTGATCTTGATTCAGAACAAATGGTATTTGTGCATCAATATGGGGTTTGCACTGTTAAATATTTTGACCAACCAAGAAAAGCCAATGACCCAAATTAAAAAAAAGAGTTCTCTCATTTTTTTAAAAAGTCTCAATATAAAGTTTCTTTAAACATGGAGCCAGGCTAGCTAAGCACATGTCTAGGTTGATTTTGGCTGCCAGTTTAACCCTGAAATTTAATAGTGGAGAGTCCAGGAGCCTGTCGGGTAAACAAGGAAGAATTATAATCTCATATGGTGTCAACATGCAAGACTGGGGACAGTGTTATGGCAAAATAGAAACAGCCTAACACCTGGCTCTTAGTCCAGTGGAAGATGACAAAACATGGCATAGAAGGAACATTTGATTCAAATCTTTATCAGGAGCAGCTGTTATTCCCCCTCCTTTGGGATCTAAATTTCAGTTTCTCACTTATTATGAATGCTCACAAATACGTACATATTTTGCTTTGGAATTGAACATTTTTAATTTGATTTCATCCCTTCTTTTCTAGTAATTTAAAATGGATTTTTTTTCTACCTTTGTGGGGAGGATGATGGAGCAAATGGGATGCTGTTAGCACTATCAGGCACTACCTGGGGGACATTCATTGAGGAAACGGAAAGGAGGTTCTGTTTGTTTGTTTGTTTTTGTGCTACTAGAGATCAAACCCAGGGCCTTATACATGCTAGGCAAGTGCCGCTACCGTAGAGCACTTACATTCACAGCCCTTGGATTGTTTGGACATTGCCAGTTTGGGCCTTGAATTTGTGATCTTTCTGTTTCATTTCCCAAGTGCTGTGATGAAAGGCGCTAGTTGCCATGCCCAGTAACATCTTCTCAAGCTATAAATCTCTAGGAGAGACTTTTACCTGTTCTGAATATAAGTGAAATCAGCTAAGATCTGATCATTACACTATTTGAAAAAAAGTTTTAGATGAGTGGTTTCTAAATATTTTATCCACTAGGGATAATAAAGACGTATATTTGATATCACAAAAATAGACGTAACAAGCATACACACACATTTTATATATTTAAAGTAAAAGTTCTTTGAAATAGTACTTGTTTTTACTCATTTTTTTCTAATGAACATGTTTATCTGCTGTGTTTTACTTCATTTATAAAATGTTGGACTGGATTTCACTAAAATGATTTTATATCCCAATAATACAGATTGCAAATCCCTAATTAAAAAAAAATTGAAAATCTGAGCTGGGAAAGTGGCTCAGTGGTAGAGCGCTTGCCTTGCATGCATGAGGCCCTGGGTTTGATTCCTCATAAGCCAGAAGTGGCGCTGTGGCTCAAGGTAGAGCACTAGCCTTGAGCTGAAAAGCTGAGGGACAGCGCCCAGGCCCAGAGTTCAGGCCCCACGACTGGATGAAAAAAAAAAAATTGAAAATCTGAAAAATGTTGAAAGCTTACAGGATTCCACCGTAAAAATTCTATGACTGTCCTCATATGATGACTTATAGCCAAAACACAGGTGCATTAAAATAGTCCATAAAATTAGGACTGGGTTATGGTTCAAATGATAAAGAACTTTCTTAGTATACAAAAAGTCCTAAGTTCAAAATTCCAGCACTGCAAAGAAATAAAAAAGAAAGTAAGGAAGAAGGAAGGAAGGAAGGAAGAAAAACAGAAGAAGAAAGGAAGAGAAAGTCCTAGAAAATTATTTTTAGGATATGTTTTTAATGTATATATGAAACATAAATTTCATGTTTACATTTGGGTTCCATTACCAGTGTATCTCATGCATATGGAAACATTCTAAAAGGAGGAAAATAAATCTGAAATCTGGGATGCTTGGTCCCAATCATTTGGAGAATGGCTATTCAGTCTGTAATTGATTCTTCAGACCTCAGTTCTCACTAGCAGTGTCCTGAAATCAGATACCCTAAACACAGACCTTCATTCCTAGCTTCTCCCAGTATGTTCCAGGGTTCCCAGAGTCCTGAACTGGGCCTTCTTGCCTCTTCTAGGCTGATACAAAAAATAGAGGTAGACCTGGGAAGGTGGCTCAATGGTAGAGTGCTTGCCTCACATACATGAGGCCCTGAGTTCAATTCCTCAGCACCACACAAACAGAAAAAGCCGGAAGTGACGTTGTGGCTCAAGTGGTATTTTCTGAAAAAAATTTAATATTTATTTTTTATTGTAAAGATACTGTAATAGTCTTTCAGGTTGTTTCGTTCAAGCTAGTTTTGAACCTGGATCCTCACATATCAGCTCCTTGAGTAGCTGGGATGACAGATGTGAGCCACCAGTACTAGGCATACAGACCTCATGATTGGAGTGACTCCCTCCATTATTCTCTCTCCTCCCCCTTCTTTTTCCCAAACCGGTTTCATCAAGTTTTTCATTCCATTTTTACGAAAGTACAGAAGGGCTTTGACTACATTCTCCCTCCCTACCCCTCTCCATTCATCTCTCCTGCTTACCAGTGCCTGGCCCTCAGACAAGATGTGTTTCGATTTCTAATATTCATTTACATCAAAGTGTTTAATTGTTCAAAGGGAGTTCGTCACAGCATCTCACACACATGTATGCTGTACTCTTGACTGTGGTCTTTCATGGTATTCTACTTGTTTGGACAGCAGACTTTTGGGTTGGGAGGGGCTTTGGGAAGTCACCTTCAGCTTTGGCTTCCCTACCTCAGAGAATCTAGGGGATACAACTGGGGTCAAAACTGTCAAGGACTAGGGTTCTAATTTCTGCCCTTGGTTGATGAAAATGCAGCATTGTTGAGCATTTTGATGTACATGATGCATCCCCTGAGAAACAGCTTTAATATGTGAATCCCAGCTTCTAACTACAGATACCTCAATTCTTAGAACAAGGGGGAGCTGCAGAAACCTACACTTTAAATTCTTTCCTTGGGAATATAGGCATTAACTGAGTACTTTATTTAAATTTTAGGAATAAGAATAGATAGGTTTGAGGAAAACAAAGAACGCAGCCTCTAAGTGGGGTACTTACAACTAAACCACTGAGACTTCTATTCCTCAGACTGCCAAGAAATTTCCACAAGTTGACCTGTGGAGGAGCAGGATTGGGAACTGAGTTGTATGGTAAAAGATAAAATCAGAAGTCATTTAATCAATGACCAGCAGTACCCAAACCTTGGGCTAAAACCATAAAAGTCTAAGTGGCAGTTTTTTCTATTAGCCACTAGGTGGCAATCTTGTGCATCAGTTTAAAGAGCTCCGCAGGGTATCGTGGATTTAGCTTATTTTCAATATAAATAAGGGGTAGACAAATGAAGAGAAGGGGGAGCATGCAGCCAAAAATTCCATGCATATCCTACAAAATTAAAAAATAGGGAAGGGTGCGTTGGGAGGGATAGGTGAGAATGTGGAAAGGAATGACATAGATCAAGATGCAGTGTATTTATAAACCATTTTGTTAAATGGCAACTCCTTTGTATAGCTACTCAAAGATAATAAAAAAAAGTCATTCGTTTTAAGGATGCAAGTAGAAATGATTTAACAAATGAGACTTCAAACTCTCATTTCCATCAAATACTGACATGTAGTAGATAGATGAGGATATTTGTGAAATTTCCACATTAGAACCCAGAAAAAAAAAAGATAAAAATCTGTTCAAGGAAAAGGCTGTAGTCTTGGCAAAATGAAAAATGACACTCAAAGTAAGTGCCTTAAAAAGCATCACAAAAAGTTGGATTTTTGATGAGCCAGAAAGTGCAATTTGATCACTAAAAAGTAGCACTGTCACAGTGCTAGTGGCTTACACCTGTAATCCTGGCTACTCAGGAGTGAGATCTGAGGATCATGATTCAAAGGCAGCCTGAGAAGGAAAGTCTATGAGCTTCATCTCCAATTAACTACCAAACAAACAAACAAAAAACCACCAGAAGTGAAGCTGACTGGCCCACTCACCCATCTGCCCCTTAACCCTCTCCCCCCTCACCTTGGCACCAACAGTAGAATTTGGTAAAAATTTCTTTCTATATAGTCTGTCATCAGACCAGAAAATGAAGAGAATAAAGATCACCAAAGCTCTGGGTAAACATAATCTCAGAGCAGCTGTGGATCACACAGGACAGCCAGACTATGGCCTGACAGGTGTAGTTCTGAACCTTTCTTCCCAGCAAGTCAATGTATTATAGTAGCATTATATATTGTCCTGGATTGGCCATAGGAGGTGAGAAAGGCCACATGGGCTACAAGCAGGGTGAGTTGAATACAACTTCATCCCTATTAGCACAGCCTGGTACCCCAAGAAGACCAAGATACTGGCCTGGCCACTGTGAGCCTGCAACTGTAAGGACAGTGTGGCCAGTGGTTGGTGTGATGGTTAATCTTGTCCATTGGATTGGATTGAAAGGAACCTAGGAGATAATAAAGCACATCTCTGGGTACATCAGTAGTGTTTTTTCTAGAGAGGATTAGCCTAGGAGGGAGGGAGACCCACCCCGAATGTGGATGACACCTTCCCCTAGACTGGGCATCTAGATGAGACAGAATGGGAGGAAGGAGAAGGGAATTAGGAGAGGCGTTTTCTTTCTCTCTACTTCCTGGTTGCCATGAGGAAAGCTGCTCTATTGCAGTACACCCTCTAGCTAAGGTGAACTGAAACCTTTTAACCATGAAACAAAGTAACTCTTTCCTGCTTTAAACTGCTTCAGTTATTTGTCACAGTGGCACAAACTCTGACTAATACAGTTGGAGTTAACTGGGTGACATAATTTCACAGGGATTGGATGCAAAACAGGGGAAAGTCATCTGAACATGGAGAATGTAGGGCACAGCATTGCTGGTTCCTTAGCCAGTTCTGCACCATGTAGTTACACACCAAGCACATTTGTGCACCTTGCATAGAGCTTCACACTGAGGAAGTTCCATGACTCATTTGAATGCAGAACAATGTACCCAAAGAGATCTGTGGTAGGCCAAGGGCACATGGGAAAGTTGGTCCCCCATCTTACCCTCTCATTTCAGCTTCTTCTGGAAGTAAAAATCTCTGGAAGGCAATAGGCATCATCAAAGGAGGTGAAAGTGTCACCCTGATTGAAAGGTGGCCTTCTTTTCTATCATCCTTCATTGTTTCTACCAAATGCTCTCTGCCAAGATGGTGGGAGGAAGACGTATTTTCTGTCAGGAAGAATGACAAGAGAACTGATGGGGAGGACCTTGTCTCTTAGAGATGTAGGAAGTGTAGGAGAGGTTCCTGATGTTTTTCTCCTTTCTTCTTTTTCTTAGCATCACAGAGTAGCATTTGGGTGAACACTCCTGAGTTGTTGCCCTTGGGGTGTGGGCAATGTTCTTTCTAGGTCTGTGCCTTCAGCTTCATGGAGAAGGAGTCAGCATGTGGCCATGGCAGTGCCTCAAGGTCCTTGTCATTTTGAGGGACAGTTATTCTCTGGCTGCTATATATCTGATTCAGCTCACAATGGGGGAAATTGGCTAAAAGCTTGGACGGGGGCAGGGCTGAGGCTCCCTGTGTAAGAGGAAGTTTGTCCTTGGGACTGGGGACTTACGGGAACCTTAGGTTCTTACAGGACCCTTCTCCATGCTGCTAGATATGGCAAGGGGCAGGCCACTCAATAAGCAGTTCCTTTAGTGAGACGTTTTTCCATTGCATTATCCAGACGCCCCCTGCCAGACACACCAAGACAGCTCTCATCTTGCCAAATACCTTCAGCAGTTGGACCGTGTTTAATATTAGAATGCAGCGGGTCCCATAAAGACATGCAGCTTATTTAACAACCCTCTAAATTAAAACCATATTCCACTCTGAGTGTGATAGATGCTTTATCTTTGAAGGAACTGACCTAGGTGGATTGACTCACATGTGTTCAGCCACCTCTCAGAGCCAGGAGTGGAGACATATGGAAGGGGTAAGGTTTAAGAAGCAATATTTTTTGATGCTCTTGTTCCTTTGCTTGTTCCTTACATGCTAAACAAGGATGGATCGGTGATCAGAGAGATTTTTCTGAGAGTGGAGAATAAGGAGTAGGAGTAGAGGGTAGGGTGAGAGGAGGTAGGAGAGCAGGGGTGGTGGTGTATCCATGTGTTCATTCTCTCTCTGGGTAATGGTCAGCATTGTACAAGCAGCTGGCCCTGCCCAAGGAAAGCAAAGTGAGGAAGGATGATACAGCTCACCTTGAGTTCTGAGCTGGGCCTTATCAGCTAGGAGCCTCTCTAGCTGCCTCCTGCTTACATGTCTCTCGTTCCATACAACATGTTTGCTGCAAGAGCAACTGGACATGAGTTCTGTCTTCAAGGGGACATCATGTAAGTCTGAATGGCTCAACCACAAAATAAGTAAGAAAGACAATTTCCTTCCAAATAGAGATTTCAAGTTTCATTTTAATGATTAGCAAACGAAATGTCCTGTTTTCAGATCAAACTCAGCTAATTGTGGATCTCATACTTAGAGTGTGTTTTTTTAATGATGATTTCTTAAAAACTAATGTTTCCTTTGAAACAGATGCTATGTTGACTGCTAGCCAAATTCCCAGAATTGTAGACATTTTAATATCACTTTAGATAATTAGATACATTGCTTTACTTTTTAATGACTATGCCTTTGAATCTCATCTGGCTGCTGCATAGATATTAGTTTTTCAGAGATGTTGGTAAATGGCCAATGGGTTGAGTGCTTTGAGAAAATCACCAAATGAGAGGATATATGAATATATACTCCCTGTTATGAGTGATCACATGATTTATTGTCCAAACAGAGACACTTTGGAGATTAAGAAAACACTATTGACAATTACTTCAGAAAAGAAGAATAAACTGAGGCCTCCCTATTTATAAGGCAAGGGTTTTTCTCCTCAAATATCATAGAAGAGAGGGGGACATAGCTACAAAAATACTGCTGTTATTCAAGAACTCGCTAAGCTCATATTCTAGGTCATTCTTACTTCCTTTAAAAAATCAACAAAGTACTATTTATGGAAGATTTATTTCCCTGAATTATTCAGTCACTTGTTTTATTCTTCTGTAGAGAGATGGCGATGGAAATGAATTTTCAGAAAGAGGCATAGAAATTTGACACAGATTTACTAATTATTCCTGAGATAGCTCCTTAAAATTTCAAATCTTGATTTTGCAAACAGTTTTTTTAAAAAAAGCAAAAATGAAAGAAATTGTGTTGGCAATATAATCCTATAAGATTAATGGAAACTCTTATTGTTAGGAGAGTACATGGTTTGAAAGAAAACTTCAAGAGGCATCATTATGTATAATTTGAAGAAGTGTCATCTGTCAGACCACTGGGGAGTGAAGGAAGGTTCTGGGCAACTTGGTAATGGTCAGAGTTGGCCATTGCAATGAATGAGAAAATGGAGTTGGAAAATACACTTGGAGGAGAAGCAAAAATATTCTGAAATTTGATAGTGGAATATGATAAATAAAATCATAAAACCTATGGTTTAAAATACCACTATAATAATTCAACGGACAGATTAAATATATCATGAGCACAACTGAATAGATCACCCATATTTCTAAAAGTTGTGTGTTAAATTGGCCAAGGGGTCACCTTAGATCCAGGTATCTTTATGTCACTATAACAAAATACCGGAGGCTGGATGACTTATAAGAAGAGCTTATTTCTTATGACTCCGGAGGTTGAAACTGCCAAGATAAAAGCATCAGTAGGTTTGGTTGTTGGATGAAGTCAAGTGTCTATTTATTGAGGTGGTGTATACATTTCATTTGATCTAAAAGAAAGACATGTGGAAGGTCAAAGGGTCAAACTCTTTCTATCTAGGCCTATGATAAAGACACCTGGATCCATTCATGCAGGAGGAGAGTCCATGACTCAGTTATCTTCCAGAGGCCAAAACTCTGAGTGCTGTTCCATTAGGGATGAAGTTCATCAGTTTTGGTGAGGATAAAACACATTCATAGACAGCTCCAGGCATGTTTGCTTACTGTATAGGCTTGGGTTCTCTACAGGTCTGTTGAGGATGCTCCTGGGATTAAGGCTGGAAGAATTAGGGGTCCTCCTGACAATCAAGGAGGGCATTGAGCATGTGTCTTTTATCTTCCTATCACAAAGCCTGGTACTTCTAGTAAGAGATATGAGGTGAGCCAATCCAAAGAATACATGATTGTTTGGGTATTTGCAATCAAAACCCTCTCATGGCCACATTAAATGTTCCACAGCCAATTCTAGCCCAAGTTGTTAAGAAATCTTCAATTATAAACTTACCCTCTCACCTAGATCGATGTTAATATGTTCTGGAATACATTTATTTAAAAGGGAGCCACTGAGTGGACCAGCAAAGAAGGCCAGGCTGGCCTGGTCTCTCACAGCCTCTGAGGAGCTCAGAGTCAATTAACACACAAATCAGGTAAAGAGCTCTGCACCTTCAGGAAAGTCCTTTCACCTTTCTAGGGGACTTAAGTGAGTTTTCTTTTTCTTTTTTTAAATATTAATAAGTTTTTTATAATGAAAATACCATACAGAGGGATTACAATTACATGAGTAAGATAATGAGTACATTTCTTATCAAGCATTGTTGCCTCCTCCTTTGATTTCCCTTTTCATCCCTGCCCTCCATCTCCCCCCACCATGCCAAAGTTATAAAGTTTGTTTTTCAACATAATGTCTTGTACATCTCATTGTTGCAATGGGTCCACCTGTATCCCTATTTAAACAATTAGTTTTTTCCCTTCCCCGCTCCAAATTATAGAACATCAAATACAGTGAAAACAGGGGTTATATCGTGGGAGAGGGACATACAAAGCAACACAAAAATCATCTTATAAAAATGTTAGAAACAATAGCAAGAAAGAAAAACAGCTTGAGTTCTTATCTTGGGGTTCATTTCACCTAACATCAATTTATCTGACTGTTTCTGCTTGTGTCAGACATATACTAGTAGTTGCAAATAAGGGAAACCATGGGACCTATGTTTCTTTGGGCCTGGCTTACTTCACTTAATATAATTTTATCCAAGTCTTTCCATTTCCTAACAAATGGACCAATGCCATTCTTTCTGATGGAGGCATAGAATACCATTGTGTGTGTGTGTGTGTATATGTATATATACCACATTTACCACATTTTCTTGATCCATTCATCTACTGAGGGGCATCTGGGTTGGCTCCATATCTTAGCTATGGTAAATAATGCTGCAATAAACATAGTCACGCTGGTAGCTTTAGTATGGTCTTATTTGTGATCATTTGGGTAAATGCCCAAAAGGGGGATTGCTGGATCATAGGGGAGTCCTATGTGGAGTCTTTTGAGGAGCCTCCATACTGCTTTCCAAAGTGGCTGAACAAGTTTACACTCCCACCAACAATGAAGTAAGGTTCCCTTCTGTCCACATCCCCTCCAGTATCTGTTGTTATTAGAGTTCTTGATTATAGCCATTCTAACTGGGGTGAGATGGAATCTCAATATTGTTTTGATTTGCATTTCTTTTATGGCTAAAAAGATTAAGCATTTCTTCATGTGTCTATTGGCCATCCTTCTCTCCTCTTCAGAGAAGTTTCTCTTTAAGTCTTTAGCCCACTTACTTATTGGGCAGTTGTTTCTTTGAGGATTTGTTTTTGGGGGATTTTATATTTTGAGTTCCATGTATACTTTAGATATGAGACCCTTGTCCATTGTATGGCTAGTGAAGATCGTCTCCCAATCTGTAGGCTTTCTATTGATCTTGCTAGCTATGTATGTCCTTTGCCATGCAGAAGCTCTACAGCTTCATGGAATCCCATTTGTCCAACCCTTCTTTGATTTGTTGTGTTTCTGGGTCTCTATTAAGAAAATTTCAGCTTGTGCCAAGGAGACCTAGGGTTTCTCCTATTCCATCCTGTAGTGTTTTCAGAGTATCTGCTTTGACTCTGAGGTCTTTGATCCATTTGGAGTTGATTCTGGTGCAGGGTGATATATAAGGATCTAACTTTAGTTTTCTACAAGTAGTTAACCAATTTTGTCAGCACCATTTACTGGAGAAGCTGTCTTTCTTCCATTCTATTTTTTTAGCTCCCTTATTGAAGATTGGATGGCTATAGGTCTTTAGGTTCATTTCTGGGTTTTCAGTTCTATTCCATTGGCTCTGAGATCTGTTTTTGTGCCAGTACCAAGCTGTTTTGATTACTATGGCTTTGTAGTAGAGTTTGAAATTTGGTATTGATATTCCTCCAGTACTGTTCTTTCTGTTAACGATCGTTTTTGCTATTCGGGGTCTTTTATTGTTCCATATGAATATTTGGATTGTCTCTTCTATTTCCTTGAAGAATGAGGTTGGAATATTGATAGGTATCGCATTGAATTTGTAGAGAGCCTTGGGAAGTATTGCCATTTTCACGATGTTAATCTTTCCAATCCAGGAGCATGGGAATTTTTGCCACTTTCTAAATTCTGTTTTGATTTCCTTTTTCAAGTTTTTAAAGTTTTCATCATAGAGGTCCTTCACTTCTTTGGTTAAGTTAATTCCTAGGTAGAGTTGCTTTCCTGATTTCAGCCACACTTTTCTCATTGTTGGCATACAGAAAAACCATTAATTTTTGAGAGTTAATTTTATACCCTGCTACTTTGCCAAAGTTTTGAATCAGCTTGAGTAATTTGGGAGTGGAGTCCATGGGATTCTTTAAATCCAAGATCATGTCATCTTCGAAGAGGGAGAGTTTTATTTCTTCTTTCCATATTTGGATCCCCTTTATGTTTGCATCTTGTCTTATTGCTGTAGCTAGGCATTCTAATACTAGATTGAAGAGCAGTGGGGAGAGTGGACATCCTTGTCTCGTTCCTTAGTTTAGAGGAAATGGCTTTAGTTTTTCACCATTAAGTATAATGCTGGCTGTAGGTTTGTCATATACAGCCGTTATTGTATTGAGGAATGTTCCATGGATTCCTAATTTTTCTCAAACTTATTAGCATAAAGGTTTGAGAAGTATTCCCTTATAATGTTCTGTGATGATGTTTCTATTCTCATCTCTGAGTTTTTTTTTTTGAGTTTGTTTATTTGTGTATGTTCTCTTCTTTTCTGATAAGATTTACTAAGGGTCAGTCAATTTTGTTAATTTTTTTGAAGAACCAACTCTTTGTTTTGTTGATTCTTTCTGTAGTGTTTTTGGATTCTAATTCATTTAATTCTGATTTAATTTTGCTTATTTCTTTCTATCTACTGGATTGGGGTTTAGCTTGCTGCTCTTTTTTCAAGGAGGTTCAGGTGTCTCATTAAATTGTTGGTTTTAGATTTCAATTTGTTGATGTAGGAACTCAGAACTATAAACTTGCCTCTGAGTACTGTCTTTGCTATGTCCCAGAGGAACTGGTAATTTGTGTGTTCATTTTTGTTGACTATCATGAACATTTGAATTTCCTTTCTAATCTCTTCCATGACCCACTGGTGATTCAAAGGTGTGTTGTTCAGCCTCCAATTATTACAGAACTTTATTTGGTGGCTTTTGGTGTTGAGTTCTAATTTTATTCCCTTGTGGTCTGATAGAATGCAAGGTATAAGTTCAATGTTTCTGAATTTGGAAAAGTTTGCTTTGTGACCTAAAATGTGGTCTCTTTTGGAAAATATTCCATGTGCTGCTGAGAAGAACGTGTATTCTGATGCTACTGGGTGAAATATTCGGTAGATGTCCGTTAAATCTATTTGATCTATGCAGTTGTTTAGATCTGTGGTTTTTCTGTTGAGTTTTTGCTGAGTTTATCAATCTAGTGGGGAAAGTGGTGTGTTAAAGTCCCAACAATCAAATGTCTTTGGATCTATGTGAGATTTGAGGCAAAGTAGTGTTGCTTGGATAAATTTGGGTGCTCCATTGTTTGGCGAATAGATATTTAGAATTGTAATATCCTCCTGAAGGAGAGATTCCTTAATTAGTATGCAGCTACCTTCTTTGTCTCTTCTCACTAATTTTCATTTGAAGTCTATTTTATCTGATATTAGGATTGCCACTCCCACCTGTTTATGGGGGACGTTTGCTTGGTAGATTTTGTTTTAGCCTTTCATTTTCAAGATATGTTTGTTTTTATGGGCAAGGTGTGACTCCTGAAGGCATCAGATAGAAGGATCTTGCTTTTTAATCCAACTAGTCAGTCTATGTCGGTAAATTGGAGAATTAAGTCTGTTTTAATGTTGAGATTTAGGACAGAGAGGTATTTGGTAGTTCCTGCCATGTTATCCACCTTCTTGGGGGCTGTGGCAACTGGGTTCTTCCTCTGGTACCTGGATTCTCAGTTTGGGTGCAGTTTCTTGTCCTTTATTGTGGTTTTGTTGGTTTTCTATGTGTAGGACATCTTTAAGCATCTTTTGTAGGGCTGGTTTGGTGGAGATGTATTGTTTCAATTTTTCTTTGCTATGGAAGGTTTATATTTGACCTTTGGTTATGAAGGAGAGTTTAGCTGGGTACAGTATTCTTGGTTGATAGTTGTTTGTCTTTAGGACATGCCATACATCATTCCAGGCTCTTCTTGCTTTGATTGTCTCTGCTGAGAAAGCTGAGGTGATTCTAATTGGTTCCCCTTTATAGGTGATTGATCTTTTCTTCCTTTTCTTGCTCTGAATTGATCCTGTGTGGATTATAATGTGACAGTGGGATGTCCTGTTCTTGTGTGTTTGGGGTTACAAAAGCTTCTTGTATCTGAATAGGCCTATCTTTTTGCATGTTTGGGAAGTTCTCTGTTAGCATCCTGTTAAATAAATTTCCTAGACCATTAACTTCTGTCTCTAGGTGCTCCTCTACACCCATTATCCTCAGATTAAGCCTTCTGATGTTGTGTTCTAAATGTTGAATAGATCTATCTTATTTCTTGTTTTTGTCTTGGATAGTTGTATGTTCTTTCTCTATAATATCTATGCTGTCTTCAATCCCTGAGATTTGATCTTCTGCATGGTCTAACCTACTGTCAAAACTTTCTATTTTGTTTTTTATTTCCTTTCCTTCTAATTGGTCAACTTTGATGGCTTCAAATTCTTTGTTGGAGCTTTGTTATAGATCTTGTATGGATTTCTTTACTTCCTTAATTTGGTGTTCAGTGTTTATTCTCAAATCACTTAGTTGATTGGTTATGGTTTCCTTGGACTCTATTCCTTCTGTCGGGCTCCATTCAGCATTCTCTGAATTCTTCGGCAGTCTGTTTATGGATTCCATGAATGCCTTTATTGATCTTTGTCTATTCTCATTCTACTCTTGCAATTCCTGCATTACTCTTTGATTAGCTTCCTCATGCCCACACAATTCCTATAATTCTCTTTGACTGTTCTCAGCCTGCTCACACAATTCCTGTGTTTCTCTTTGACTGTTCTCAACCTGTTCATGCAATTCCTGTATTAATCTTTGAGTAGCTTCCTCACGCTCATGTGATTACTGTATTAATCTTTGGTTTGCCTCCCCTTGCTCCCCATCATACTTACACTGAGTCCTTTGCAGGTTTTCAATCTTTTCATTCACCATGTTTACCAGTAACGTTTGTAGAGCTTTTTGGGATCTCTCCTCTGGATTATTCATTAACTGTTCTGTCACCTGATTATCATGAGTGGGAGGTGAGATACCCAGACTTGCTATTTTTCTTGTGTTGCTCCAGCTTGTTCTGCCCATTTGGTATGAAAGTAATACCAATTTTGTGCTAGAACACTATTTTAAGGCAGAGTCCTCAACCAGAGTCCTCTAGTTGCACAGTCAAAATGGCTGCAGATACAAACTAGTTCAACAGATACAATCTATTCATCATCAAACAACTATGGATTAATGGGCTAAGAAGGATTTGACAATGCAGAAATTATTAGATTTAGGAAGAAATGTGGTGGGAAATAGGATTAAAGAGATGTGGAGAGGTAAAAGGAGAGTGAATTTAACCAAGTCCTAATCTCAGAGAGGAAAATGGATTGAACAGAATGATAGGAGAGAGATTTTTTTTTAGAAAAAGGAAGAAAAAAAGGAAAAACAAACATTTTAATTTAAAAAATAGACACTTAAAATTATGTAAGCATAAAGAAATAATACTGAGAGAACAAAAGGATAGGATTAAAGGAGGGGAGGGATAGAAAGGAAACAAAAAACTAAAAAATAAAAATTCTTAAAATTGGAATACTTGAAAATTATATAGGTATAAAGAGATAATACTGCTATTAAAGAAGTTAACCCTAAAAGGTTGTGAACTGAGTAATACATTTCTGGATTAAGTATGTACTCAATGGGGGATAAGGTCTAATAATCGATGAAGGGTATATAGCTGGGGATGAGCAGAACAGCAATCAAGTCACGCAACAAAGAAAGAGAGAGAGAGAGAAAAGAAAAGAATAAAAATAAAGGACCCAAAGTTCAAAAAAAGATTTTTTTTAAAAAAGCACACACACATATACACCTTAAATAAAAATTATGAGAGGGGAAAAATTAATAGAAAACAATTAAAAAATAAAAAATTTAAAAACAGGTAGAAAAAAGAGTTCTTTGATTTTTTTTGGGGGGGGTGGAATGGGAAGATCTTGTATCTCCCCTGTGTCTGTAATCAGTCTCTTGGTGGTGTCTCTGGTCTGCTTGTGGTGTTTGGTTTTCCTATGGTTTGATTGGTTTCTTAAGTCAGTTTGTTTAAGCAGGCAGAAAAATTCTCTGTTACCCAGGATTTTGTGATCCTCCTCCCAGGCTAGTTCAGTGGGAGGGAGATCTGCTTTGAGTATCACAAAAGAGGGACATGGCTGTTTCCTCTAGTTTGGAGATGCTGTGATGAAGCTAGGTTCTGAATAGGGTTGAGGCCTTTCAGCAAGCAGTAGCTTTTCCTTGAGAGGCTAGCTCCTAAGACACAGAGCCCAGCCTGGAGCCATTCTCAGGATTTAAGTTTACTGAATTTCAATTGATTGTCTAGGCTGCTGTAGGGAGGGGCAGCCTCTGGCTCTGTTTACCCAGTGAAGAAAGCCATTCTTCCAGGGGCAGAGCTCTTTCTGCCTGGGCAGGGTGACTTTCCCCTGGGTGGAGCTGAGCCTGGCAGGTCAGGTCAGGTTCCTGTGACCTGCTAAATGACTCTTTTGTTTTCATCCAAGGCCTGAGTTGGAGCTAGCTGCTCAGCTGGGCCTTTGTCAGTATCAAAGATGGAGATCTCTAGTGGTGGGGGAAGGGCAGCCTTCCCTCCTCTGCTCCCTGAGAAGGAGTGAGGGTGTCAGGTTCTACTCACACAAGAGTCTTGTTTCCTGAGCTGTCTCTGGTCTTCAATCTGCAGGATTAAGATGTCTACTCCTTGTCAGTTCTTGCTGGTGGTGAGTAGAATCTGCTTGCCCGCCATGTTTGGTACTTTTGTCCTGGACTCTCTCTGTTGTAGGTATGGTGGCTATGACCACCGCCGCTGCCACTGCTGCCGCTACCCTACCGCTGCGGCTACTGGCAAGTGCTCAGATCTGTCTCCTTGCCTGGATTTTTCCCACTCTGGCCAAACTCTCTGTACTGTGATGGCACACTTGATGTGATTCTCTAACCTAGGACTGTTCACTGGAACACTAAAACTGCATTCTATGAAGAAGCTTGTTTAGCCTCCAGATTCTCCTCCACCATCTTCCTTAGGTGAGTTTTCTTCCACAGTTGATTGTCCCTTTCATGAAGATAAAAATAAACAGAGTACAAAACAGTAAAACAAAATGAATAGTATGGAAAAGCAATGGGTCATGAGTAAAAAGAAACAAGAGATGAATGTGGACTGGATTGATTAAGAAAATCCTATATTTTATAAGCTTCCATGACAACTAGGACTGCCTCTTTCATTAGTTGTAGCTTCTTCTTCTGTTAGTTTGGCTTCATAGATTTGGGGTAAGAAGTTAACTAAGGGCCTAGAAAAGAATTTGCTTTTTAAGATGACATAGGTACATGGAAGGCCTCTAGAATCAAGCAAGGATCTGTCCTTTAGAGTCCTAAATACATGACAGACAGTCCTGGATATGTCAAGGATGTGGGAGAAAAGTATCTGTTCTTGGTAGCCTCTCTCACGCTCTCCTTCTCCTTGCCCTCCCCCCCCTTTTTTTTTTTTTGGTCAGTCGTGGGGCTTGAACTCTGGGCTTGGGCACTGTCCCTCAGCTCTTCATATCAAGGCAAGCACTCTACTGCTTGAGCCACAGCACCACTTCTGGTTTTTGAGTGGTTTATTGGAAATAAGAGTCTCATGGCCTTTCCTGCCCAGGCTGGCTTTGAACTGTGATCCTCACATCTCAGCCTCCTGAGCAGCTAGGATTACAGGCATGAGCCACCGGTGCCTGGCTCCCCCTTCTCTTTTGAGATAAGGTCTCGCTATGAATCTATTGCTATGAATCTAGGCTCACTGTCCTCTTTCATCAGCCTCTGTATTGTTGGGACTACAGGCATGTGTCACCCCACTTGGCTGGTAGAACTTCCCCTTAACTGTAAGAGCTGCATTCTGTTTCTTTGCTTTATTAAACAAGTCTCAGAGATGCAAAGGCACTGGGAGCAGTCTGGGAGGTGGGGGAGAAGTGCAGAAATGGGGTGCTGGGATGTGGCAACACCTCTAGGATTGTTGAGATTCCTTGGTTGACTCAACTCTTTCCTAACAAGGACTTGCAGGGGGTATCCAGAGTGGGTTTGAGGCTATGGCTTTGACACACTTCATTCTCCAACTTACTCGAATGATCTCTCTGCTTGTTAACACAAAAAAATGGCCAATCATGTACATGAGCATCTTGATAGAACTCAGTTAAACCCAGCTATTACCATCAGAAGGCTATGAGGGGAAACTGGGAAAGTAAGACTCGGTATCTGCAATGGTGTAGGACATTCTACTTCCTTCGTATTTGGTTTCTTTTAAACTGCAATCATTGGCTGGGTAAAATGCTCTTATTCTTTGAAATGCATTTTCCTCTTATTTGAAGCAAAGATTACTAGAATCCAATTGTGACCATGATCATCACAATGGTTTTCAAAGCACTTCCCTCAAGCTTTCCCCCATCCCTGACGCAACTTCAGACAGCTGCATATTATGTTCAGTTTTGAGCAGTATTGTTCATGAAATACAATGAGAACCAGAAGATGCTCAGGGGAGAGCTGTGGGAATGATATAGATCCAGAAAGTATACTAAATGAAAAAATAAGCAAAAGGCCTAAGAATCTCTGGTTTGGAGAAAGAGAATGAAAACTTAAAACTTGACAGGTAGAAGCTGCTGTAATGCAGAACTGGGATCAGAAATGGCTGATTTTGGCTTAGTTTTGAGAAAAAGAATTGAGTAAAATCAGACCTGTTCAATACTGGCATGGATTGGGATAAAATCACAGATAACCCACCACAAGAAATACTCACAGGTGGTCTCAGCGAGCAACTTCCAGAGAGGCTCCTGAGAGGTAAAATGAGGAGAGATGTTGTGTGTCCCAATCTGAGATGAGTGGCTTAGACTGTGGATGCTAAAGGACAGCTTTTCCAGTAAAGGATCTCAGACCTCTACAGGCTAACTTGTCATGAAAGGCTCTGGGTATGAACTGGAGATACAGACAGGTAGGTGTACGTAAACAGGTTCTTGCTTTATCTTCTTCTAGAAAGAATGACAAAGATCAGATCCTTTGGGTTTTCTTTAAAACTGAAGGCCCTTGGGTGAATAAATGACTAGTTTTCTAGGAAAGGATGTAAAATCAAAAGCCACACCTTTGGGGAATAACTATCATAGAGTAGGAGAGCTATAGTGGGGAGGGATGTGACAGGTCTTTAGGGTGTGTGATGTAGGAGGACTGGAGAGCAAAGAACAAGACTAGGGGAGAGAGAAATGCCAAGGGCTGCAGTTGGGACTATGGGATCACTGGGAACCAAAAATGGTGTGAGTAGAAAGACCATGCCTGGGAAAGGGGCAGGATGTATGAAAAGGGCTCACAGAGATTTCAGCTGATAATAAAAGCTGGATCCTGGAAATCCTTGACTTCTAGGTTATTGGGATAAATCCCCTACTAGTTTTTGAGTCCCTAAACAGCCATTCTCTTTCTATTTAATAGAGAGCACAGATTCTTTTGTGCAAAGCTTCAGAGAGGCCAAATGTTAGGGTAGGGAGCAGGTAATCCCTTGACATTTTCCTGACCTCTCATCACTGCAGGCTCCAGCCCTAACAGGCTTTTTAAAGGAAATAGGACATTCTTTTTTGTTTATGCCCAAATCAACCTACCCATCTATAAACCCTCAAAGCCCACTGTATAATTACCACCCTGAGGCCAGAGGTCATTTAGGAAAGCAAGCATAGACAACACCCAGCAATTAGTACTCAAATTTCAGAGCTCTCCCTAAATTGTGGCCTGAAGCATTTTGGAGATAGGAGGGGGTGAACACAGGTGGGAGGCTTTGAGGCTGATTTTTCTTTTTTTTTTTTCTTCTCTGAGGTTGGCCTGGGCAGGCCAACCGGGTGAGGAATGCTGGGTCTCTCCCTCCTCAGAACACTTACAGAGTCTCACATACTCACCTGTCACACCTCCCATTTTTAGTTGGGCTTCTTGAGAGGCAAAGTGAGATGAAATGCTTGTGTGACCCCAGATGGGAATGGTGGCTTGGACAGGGCACGCTCAAGGTCACAGTCTCCAGAGAAGATCAACTAAGGACTCAGAGCAGCAGCCAGCTTGGATATCTATTTTCTGGAGGGATGGAAAGAAAGCCTGGAAGTGGGTTGTACAACAAATATTCTCTACTCTCAAAAACTCCTTGGGTACAATGGCAGCAATAACTAACTTGCTCCATATATGATCTGCCTGCTGACAACTGCCTTGTGTATCATTGGAGGGGCCCAAGATTCCCCCTTCTTGAGGGAGCTTGCACATTACTCTAAAATGCTACCATTATGATGGTTCACTGGACATTAGCATAAATCTCTCCCCAAGCTTCTCATTAAAAATGTAATTTCACCAGAATGCCATGAATTAATCTATTGGCTCGTTCCAACCTGCTTTAAGGACTGCACTGCCCAGAAAGAATGAAGAGTCTGAGAAAATAGCCAAAGGCAACTAACCTTTAATGGAGACTGCAGTGTGTGCCAGGGACCACCTTTTCTTCCCCCAGAATTTGCCCTAGGCTGATACAGACCTAATCTGCTGGCCGAGGTGATCCAGAGCCAGCATAAGGCTTCAGGCTCTAAAGTAGAATCATCTCAAGCCTAGATTTATGTTCAATGTCTCCACAAGGAAAAACACAGAGGTCTCTGAGAGTTTGGTCTTGATCACTGCTTCCCCAATTTCAAACTTGAGTGCTTGCCTTGGTGTTTTGCTTTGTCTTTGAAGTTGGCTGGGGAAGGAAAGTCTGTTTGTTCTTTGTCCCTGAACAGGAAGGCAAAGTTCTCCATACCAATTCCAGAATGGAAATCAACATCCTGGTGACACTTGTAGAGCACAAAGACTTCCACTCAGATGCTCTCTGGCAGAAAGAACCACCAAGTAGGTGTCAGTAAGTTCTAATATGTGTGGGAAACCTGACTTGGTGACCTCTCTATGAGCTTTTGCAAACCAGCTCAGCATCCAAGAACCATAGAGAGATTGCAACTGACTGAAGGGCCTTGGATGACAAAGCTCTTGAAGAGAAGAATGGGAAGGGAAAATAGATGTCCATTTCCTAGGAGGAAATCCTGAAATTTTTCATGTGCCCAAGTATTCCAGGGAGTCCAAGAGATTAACTCAAGCTGAAAAAAAATGTATGGTGATGGATGAGAAAGAGATTGTGAGGCACTGGACAGAAGTTTATTGTTCCTATTCTTGGGCTACAGGTCTAGTGTGTCCTTATCTAAGGAGCAGCTTCTGCTCTACAGCCTTAGATGTCCCCTTCCACTTGGGGGAGTCTTTACTGAGGTAACTGTGGGGAGCCCAGGCATGGTCATGCCAACCTGAATAATTTCATTTTATACAAAGGCAGTCCTTCACCAAACTGCAAACTGGAGGACCCAGAGTCACTGTAGCTGGCATTGGGCCTCTCTGAACAGACATCAGAAAGGGTTCTGGAAGGTATCAGAGGTGTCGTGAGAGCTCATTACCTTCTGACATATCCTTGTTTGATTGGAATTTATTAAACTACTGGTCTAGATATTGTCAAGTATAGTGTTAGAAACTCTAGTGTTATACATAGATGCATAAAAATGGGATGCCTGAATTAAAGGGGATCAGGATCTTGATGCAGACTCTATTGCTGATCAGCATGTGAGCTCAACCCTGTTGTGCTAGTCCTAATTAGAAGAATTCCTTCTTGGTAAATTCCCTACTCCTCAAACACCATGCTCTGCTTCCACAGATATGGCTTGTGGCTTGGCTAGCCAGTCATAATCTCCATGGGAATTGGTAAATAGCTATTATAGGTTTCTTGTAGCCAAAGGAGTTTAATCCTTAGGCTGATAGATTAAACTAATGATCTGCCAAACTTTTTTTTTTTTGGGGTCCAGTCGTGGGGCCTGAACTCTGGGCCTGGGCGCTGTCCCTCAGCTCTTCAGCTAAAGGCTAGCGCTCTACCACTTGAGCAATAGCGCCACTTCCGGCTTTTTTTCTTTTTTGCTTATGTGGTGCTGGGGAATCGAACCCAGGGCCTCATGCATGCAAGGCAAGCACTCTACCACTGAGACACCTTCCCAGCCCTGCCAAACTTTTTAACACTATACAAAAACCAATATGTAATTGTCCAGTAGAGGGATGGGCTAGTCCACAGACATTTTTTTTTAGTTAGTAGCCGTTGTTCAAATGTCCACATACTAAAATCCTTTTCAGTTATTATCCTTACAAGCTACTTGAATAGGAGATGTGTAGGAAGTTCACTTTCACTTTAAACCTACATTTATGAGTTCTGAAAAATGAGCATGTACTAGTCAGTCCAGCATTACTCCAAGCACTTGGAGTTGCTGTAGCTGCTCTGACATGTGATTCATGTGGATAGTAAAGGGATGTTGAACAAACCAAGCTCATAGACATAAAGAGGAGAAGGAATCATTTGAAAAAGAAAATCCTGGCTTTTCTTCTTTAGAGCACAAAATTAAGTGCATTATAGTTAGAGGTGGCAAGATGCTTGCTAAATTTCTTAGGCCATTCCCTAAGTTTCGTAGGATCACGCATTCTGTTATCCCAGTTATATTTTATGTTTTTCATTTTTCTTTGTCATGTATAGTCCAGGCTTAAGGTCTTTCCAATAAGCCTGGAGTACAAAGTGGGTACTCAGCCTATTTAGCACTACTATACCCCATGGGTTAAGCAGAGACATTGTCGATGGATCCTAGAACATGATCCCACCAAGATCCAAGTGCAGTTTGCCTCAATAGAGAGCTATCAGCATTAGTATTCATTATCAGTCCATTACTGTTGACCTACTGTGCATCATGGAAAGTGAAAGCTATATCTCTGCATAACTGTAGCTAAGATATCATTCTAAATAAAGGCACTGAGTGGATAATTTGCTAGATCTTATCTGGTCATATGTTTCTGTAAATAAAGCCCAGAGAAACACACAACTTCAAATTCAATCAACTATAGATTGTGACGTGGACGCTGTGAATATAAATGTTTATGGAAAGCAAAGGAAGATAAGACTAGTTACTTTTAAGTTCTCAACATGTCAATGTACTGTCCTTGTGGGCAGAGGATAAATATTCATTGAATGAATCAAAGAATGGTGAGCAGTTGAAGGAGGCACAGTCAAAATTTCACATCTCTAAATGTGTTGTGCTTTACAGTGACAGATACCAGACAGACCATGGAGAAGACTCCAAGGTCTTCTGTATGTTCTTGAAAAGAAAGTGTCCTATCTTCAACAAAACGTGAGCTTGGCCTGATGTGTGTATGGTACTGGGAAAGTTTCCCATTTTCATGCTCATTTATCTCCTGGCACCTCAGACTCATTCTCATAGCAGAGGACCAATCAGGCTCTACCCTGACATAAAGAATAGAAATGTAACAATTATGAAAGGCTATCTTAGTTTCTAAGGCCTACTGAAATAACACACTAAAAGCTGGATAGCTTAAAACAAGAGTTTATTCTCTTATTGTTCTAAAAGGAAGAAATGCAAACCTAGATGGAACTGGAGCAGATTTCTTCTGAAGGGTCTGAGGTCTCCCTCTGTGCTGTGCCTCTGTCCTAGACTCTGGTGAAGGCCAGCTATCTCTGGCATTCTTTGGTATATAGCCTCATCATTAGCCTCTGCCTCCAATTTTTGTGGTGTTCTCTATGTGTGTCATTTCACCCAGCCATCTGCTAAATTAGGACACCAGTTATACTGGATTATGAGCCCCAATCTACTTCAGTATGACATCATCTTTACTATTAATTACTCCTGCAATCATGCTGAGGTACTATAGGTTAGGACTCTCATATTTTGAAATTTGGGTGGTGGTTGTGGGCAATACAATTGAATCCATAACAGAGGAGAAACTACTACCTAAACAATGGTGCCAAAGTATGTAAACAACATCTTAGTTGTAGTAGTGGCATAGAGCTTTTGAAAGAAAAGAAGGCATCTAGAAATGAACCCACAATGGATAAAAGTGTTTCCAATTGGATTAGAAGTTACTAGTCATTTAAGAGAAAAAGGCTTTATATTCTCTCACCAGCCTCCAGAACCATCTTATTCTCAGGCTTCAAATTTGAAGTCATCCAGACACTTGACTTCACATTTGTATCAACTACAGCACGTTTGTATTTTGTTCAGGTGTCTTCTCTCCTTTGGGCTTTCTGTTCATCAGATTTTCAAAATGGCTCCAATACATGTAGAAACAAAAAATATTCTATGCATGTTAGCAGGATGTAAGTCTGACTTGTTAAGAAGGATTGTGTCTTTAAGTGGATACTAATACTGTTGATTTTAGAGAACTGGATTGATAGTCCCATTTTGAAAGTGCCAGTAATAAAGGCAACCACAATGGAGATTCTTTGCAGTGTGTATTTGCTAGCATTTTTGTATTTTTTAAGCTGGGCAGAAACTGGAATGATACATATTTTTTATTATTCAGCAACAGTAGACAGACAGCTAATATTTTTTTCCAGTTCAGTTATTCATATCTCAGCACTGCTGTAGAAAGAAGTCATTTCATTCTTTTTTATGGCAGAGAAAGGAAGGAGTTTATGCTGCTGTTCACCCTTGCACTAAAACAGCCTGTGGCTAATGCCCATTTGCAAAATCACATCGGGAGAGTTTTTTTATTCTCTTTGCTTCCTGACCTCCCCAAAGACATCACTGTCAAGTGTGGGCATTAACAATTCTATTGAGCGAGGAAGGGCTGCATGTAACCAATGCTTGGGATAAAGATTTAACTTTATCCTTGAGGAATAGGACAGGAAGACTAGTGACATGCACAGGGCATTCCACATGTTTCATTGAATGTCCATAGTTTTTTCCAGAGAGGAAACACTGCAGGGATCTCCCAGTACACCAAGGAGATGCAATCCACTTTGGTTGCTTGCACTCAGATACTTTTTGTTCCCAATTAAGTCAATTATCTGGGTAATCTTCATAATTCACAGCAGAAGGTCTGACCTGTCAGGACTAGTTTTAATAAAAGTATGTGGGTGTGTGGTTTAAGGCAGTGGTGCTCTCTCTGGGTTTCTGAGTCCAGAATAGGGGTTTGGGTATACTGGGGGTCAGGTGTCCAGTTAATAATGGTCTCTAACTAAGGCATAGGCATGTCAGTGCTAGAAAAGGCTTTCCACTAGAAGTCAAGAGAGATGGTGTTTTTGCTAACTTCTGACATTAGTAATGCTGTGTGTCATTGAATAAGTGTTCCCCTAATGATGACTTGTTTCATATGTTTTAAACAAAGCAGGTACGAAACAAGGTTTTAGTCAGTACCAAAGTAAGTGCTGCATATTAGCTCCTACTGGAAACATTATTTCATTTAATCTTCATAACCAGCCTTTCATGAAAACATAATATGAAGAAGTTAAATAACTAACTCCTCCTCCCCTACTCAGCACAACTAGGTCACACACAGCTAGTAATGTCCAAATGCCCGAAGATCTCTGAGCTCTTTGTGACTATTACTTTAATAGCAATCACTGATAATTAAGCAGAAGGTTTGGCATACTAATTAAGGTTAAGTATACTTAAATTCTTGTTACTCAAAGTCATGAACTAGTAGCATGGACATTGCTTGATGTTTTTGGGAAATCAATGAACCTATGAATTAGAATCTGCATTCTTCTACTTGTGTGTGTGTGTGTGTGTGTGTGTGTATGTCTATACTAGGATTCAACTCAGGGCTAGGGCACTGTCCTTTAGCTTAACTTTATCACTTAAGGCTGGTTACTCTACCACTAGAGCCATATCTCCACTTCTAGTATTTTGGTAGTTAATTAGAGGTAGAATTCTCATGAACTTTTCTGCTGGGCTGGCTTCAAACCACCATCCACCAATCTCAGTCTCCTGAGTAGCTAGGATAATAGGCATGAGCCACTGTTGCCCAGCATAGAATATTATTAACTAGACCACAAGATGGTTCAGTCATCTATAAAAACCAATCCAGGACTACTTGAATCAGAACCTTGCAAGCCATATTTTTCTCTAGTAAGTTTTGGGGGTTCCATGGAAGGGTGGTTGTGCATTCATTCCAGAGTTGTATAGTTTTAAGTCATTCTATGTGCATAGCTCTGTGTTTCATCTCTTATTTCTTATTCAAATGGCATGACTCTGGCTTTCAGCTCCTCTTCCAAATGGAAGCCTCCAGAAGCCAGAAGTAAAGCAGGAGTTAAATGACTTTTGTGGGCTGACTCCATTGTGAATGGATTAATGTATGTGCAGAATGAAATTCTTCTGTGTCCTTTTGCAGGCAGGAGAGATCGCTATTCTAACTCTCCCACTTGTTTCTTTCTTTTATTTAATAATGACTCCATATAAAAGCTTTCTATGGAAAGATAATTGGATTTCTAACTCTATTTGTTAAAAACTCACTTAACGTAATAATCGCTCTGGTTATATTGTTTGCACCAACTCATCAAAGGTAAAGTGCCAATTTCTGGATTAATATCCAGATTTTTGTATTTAAACCTAGCATTACTAAGAGGAAGAGGAAAAAAAACAGAAATAGAAATCCATTAATAATCACAGATACAAATATACCTTGCTATTCTAGGCTTAAATTTGCTTGAGAAGTTTAGGTTTCCCACATCTGATTGCTATTTTTGTGTGACTTTAGGTTTCTCACATCTGAATGCTATTTTATGTCCATATGTGAGTGCCATTTTACCTTATGTTTCTATGTGCTTTGTGTTTAATCACTCTGGTTCTTTCAGCAAATGGGCCAGTAAAGAAGATACAGCTTACTGTACTCACGATACTATTTACTCAATCTAGAATAAATAAAATGTATTATTTTATCAAACAGTAATTATTCCTTAATTTCTCCTATTGAGGGTTGCAATAGAACCCTGCTTCCTGAATATATTGTAGACCCCAGCTGCTCCCAGTGCATTTTTTCAGAGTTCATAACATGCACTTTGCTATTTCTAATCTGTGAAGAAATTTGGTGGATAAGACTGGGTCTGCTGATCAGAAAATCTGGGTTCAAATATGACGAACATAGCCAAAATTCAGCCACTAAGTCTTCTAGAGACATAATTTTCTTATTTTCAACCAACTTGCATTGCCTATGTTAATGGAACTAATATTCACTAATTTCATAGTATTGTTCAAATCATCTCCAAGGGCTTCAATTTTCTTACCTGTTAAAGTGTGATAATTGCTGTTTAGTCTAACAGGGTGGCTGTATTAATTGAAAGTATATATATATATATATATATATATATATGATGAAGAACCACAGGTGGTTCTTATTACCAAAGGATAATTGATATTTTTAAAATTAAAAGGAAAATAATTTAAAACAAGAAGCAAAATTTTGAGCTGTATGTTTGGTCTAGCACTCAGGAGGCTAAAGCAGGAGGGTCTTAAGTTTGAGGTCAGCAAGGGCTACACAATGAGTCTATGATTAGACTGGGCTACAGAGCAAGACCTTGTCTTAAAACTAAAGAAATAAACTCAACCAAACAAAAAAAAAACCTCAGCAAATTTCACAATAAATAACATTTAAAAACATATTGTTGTGATTTTATTATGATGAAAAGTATAAAAAGTGTTTATCCTTGTAATCCTTTACTACTTTCTAGAATAGAAAATTCATGAAGTGATGACTTTACTTAATTTTGTTGATGAAATTCTAAGACCTCCTTTATATCACTTGATCTTTGCTACAAATATTGAGTTGGGTCATTGTTGGCAAAAATATTAAAGGTCTTCACTCATGTTCCCATGGTTTTAAAAATATTTTTTGATATTCAAATCACTCCCTTTGAAGCTTAAATAATATCCTTGTCCCAGTTGGCTGAAAGCCTGCATCTATTGCAGAGTATGCAATTTCACTTGGTTGCAATCAATTTGCATTTGATTGGCATTTACTAGTGCCCTCATGAGAGTGTCCAACAAAGACCTTGTGCAAAGGTAGACACCAGTAGACTTGGAAAGTTTGGACTGAATGGGAACTAATTATAAAAGTGGTCAGTTAATTAATGAGTTCTTTTCCTGCCCTGAGAATTTTCCTTCCCCACTGAAAGTAATCATGAAGCTGTGAAGATGGAGTTAATGAGTCCACCTTGTTCTACTTGCATTAAAATTGTGCACAATCTAATTCCCAAGAAATTGATTTGGAACCAAATTCTCAAGAATCAGATAATATTTCGTGGATGGGAGACACTATTTTAAGGCATCCTTTGATGTTTCTCAACTGAAATAAAACACTCATCTAATCCCTGTTTTAATCTTTTCATAAATCTGGATTTCCAGAAATCACATTTTCTTAAAGCTGAGTACATCCACATTTCTTCAGTGAGTTGGGGTCAGATGGTGCTGCCTTTCTCTCTCTCTCTCTCTCTCTCTCTCTCTCTCTCTTTCTCTCTCTCTGGATATCAGGCCAGGTCAAGGACCAGGTGGGCCAGGCATGGAAACAGGTTCCTCTCTTGCAGGTAGAATTACTCCTGTTTGTGAATCACCATTCTCTTTCCTGTTGTGCTGACTGACTAGACCTATGCAGCTCTTTGAATCCTGTGCAGGTGGGAAAGGCTGGAAATGAAAGACATGGGGGGATTAGGAAAGGGAGACTGTTCTTTTTCTGAACACCTCCCGTAATGCAAAACATCCCCTGACATGTCTGGAATGGGAAGTGTCTGATACTTGTCATGATTACAAATGCTACCCTTTCCTACTCTTGAAACAAACTCTACTTTCCTGTCTTGTGGGATTAGCAATAAAGAAAGGCTGAGATCAAACAGGATTTCATGGTGTTTTTGTTAGGTTTTCTAAATCAGCAGCTGTGGGCAGAAATATAGACACACAGCAGGGATTTTCAGGAGATTCTTAAATGATTTTATCATGTCAACTGACCAAGTTGCTTCCAGGTTTAGCAGCCAATCCTTGGTATGTATTTTGTTATTCTTCTTAAGGAAGCCAGTGGGTTGAAGAGAGAGAGACAGACAGAGACACAGAGACTCAGAGACACAGACAGACCAAGATTCATAGACACAGACACAGACAGACCAGACAATTAGTTTTGCTGACCTAAGAGGAAGGGGGAAAGGTACTATATTGTTTGCAGGGAGAGGACCTTTGGAGGAAATGAGTGATTTCTACTTGAAACCCTCTCAAAGCAGCTGTGCCAAACTTCTTCCTGCCTAGTCTAGACCCATAATGCTCCCAAACATTCTCCAGAAAGAGAGGAGCCAAGTGTTGACAGTCCCAAAGCCTCATTTCACCACATCTTAAGGAAATCCTAAATGGTTGTAGCTTCTCATTTCACAAAAGAAGTAGAAATCCCCTTGGGAAAATCCCCTTTGAAGGCATAAGCTCTAATGTTTAAAATCTATTTCCAAACTACACATTTCTCTCCTCTCACTTGGGCAGCTGGCTTCTGTCTAAATAAGTCACAGGGCTGAGGAGCATTCAGTGAAAGATCTTAGGGGTGTCCTTTTAACACTACACAAAAACCCTCTCAAGGGAGCTGGCCTTCTATATGCTGTAAATTCCCTTGGTACAAAGCTGTGTAGCTGTAGCCTTGTAAGAGGTGGTCAGGGTCCCAGGCTAGTCAAACCAGAAAAGTAGGTAGAACCAAAGAAGTGAGATTCTCACTGAAGGCATGTAGAGACCTCCTATATTCAGTCAATGGCACCTCATCCACTTATAGATTCACAGAACATTCATGGGAAGAAGAATAGCAAGAAATTTCACACAGTAGATAAGAGAAAACTCATGTTGCTTTACATCTGAAAAAAGAAATGATGTTTCCATGGGAAAGGCCAGTTAGGGGAAGATCATTCAAGAGTTTATTATGTGCTTTCTGAGGAGCACACATAGACCACAGTATCTTGCCATTCTGGTGAGAAGATAAAATAAAGGTAGGTTTTAGAAAGAGTAATTCTCTAGGGGGACACTAGGCCACATTAACAGCAAACATAGCCTCTGGAATATGATTTCTTGGCATGAATTCTGGCTTTGTTCATATCCCATGGGGAGCTTAGTGCTGTCTTCTGCCATGTACACTTTACTGTATCTATCTTACAAGGCTAGAATGAAGATCAAATGAGGTAATCCAGTAAAGCACATGACCTATAAAATGTTCTCAATAGAGCACAGGCATTATCCTCTGCTTCTTGTCTACCATGAGATAAGATGTTCTCCATCATTACACCCTCCCCGCCATGGTACACTGAACCTCATGCTATGATGGGTCAGTTCTTTAAGTTGTTGATGTCAGGAATTTTGTGCCAATAACAAAAACCTAACATAGAAAATTTACATGAGAGAAGTGGGGTTATTGCTGTAACTATGTGATAATATGGTTTGGAAGCCTTTGGGACTGGCTTACAGGATGATTTTGAGAGGGTGACTAGGTCTTTCTGGTGGGATCCCAGAAGACCAGAAAATAGATAATAGAGATAGGAAATACTATGTGAGGTGTCAGATGCCAACAAGGATCCTATTGGAAATTGGACCAGGAACCCTTCAGTTATGGTGATATAGGACTTGCCTACATTTTATCCATACCTGAAACTGTATATGAACTGGAGCTGATGGACCAATTAGTCTGGCAGAGAAAATTTCTTTTTGCTTAAAATTATCCTTAATTAGTTGTACAAAGATGTTTCAGTTCAGCATGTCAGTTTTTGAATATAATGCATCTTGATCAGTGTCACCCTTTCATCATTCTTCCTTATCTCTCCCAACCCTACCCCTCAGTTGACCTACTTCCATTTACACATGTAAACATTGCATATTATGACTGTGTTTACCCACCCTTCCTTGCTATATTCATCTTTCTCATTTTGCCCCTTGGCCTTACCCCCAACAACACATATTTTAGCTACCTGGTATTCATTTTGTTAAACTGCAAGTTAGTTGTTCAAAGAAGTTACACCATTTGAAATCTTCCCCTGCCTGTCTACGGCCATGCCACCCTGAATGCGCCCGATTTCGTCTGAAATCTTCCCCTGCCTATACAATACTCTAGTTAATATGTTTATGTATGTATGGTGGAAGAAATTTCAAGGCAGCCCAATATTGGGCTGTGGCACAGGTATTGCTAACTGCTTTTAGCCAGGTTTATAGTGAGAATTGGGAGCAAAAAGCAGTATAGAATTATTTGAAAAGTTTGTTTGGCCAAAAAATGTGTGAGTAATTGAGATGAAAATATATAGCTGATGAAAAAATTACAGCCAGTAACAGAAAGCCAAGTACTTTTCACAAGGAGGAAGGGAAAGATATCTCGAGAGCATCTCCAAAATCAGCAGGAAGATCCCACCCACTATGCCTCAAGGGTGTAAACATTTTAACTTATTTGAAAAATTTTGTTTTGAGACTGGTTCAGATACCCAGTCTGTACCTACCCATTTAGGGAATAATTCCCTCACTCCACACATATACATTCAGCTATCCAGGCACTAGAACTTGATATAGCCATGGTCCCAAAGTATCTGGATACTGTTCAAGCTGGAAGCATATTGCTTAATGTCATCCACATAATGTTGGTTTTTGCACGTTATGGAAGCTTCCATCTAGATTTCAAAGGAAAATATGAAAAACCAGGTAATATATAGCCTGGTCAGATTCATTGTAGGCAGCCCTTGTGAGAGGGTGATGTGTGATACTGTAAGAGTAAAGCCAAAGATGTGAGAACTCTTAGAATATGGACTATCATCTACTGAGGAAAGCTGCAGGCTATGAACAGAGCCAACCCATGAGAGAGGCCATGTGAACTTCAGCCGGCAAGGTTGAAGGTGTGGAGCTAGTTGCATACCACTAATTCTCTGGATATTGAACACGGAGAGATGGGATTTAGTGTTTGCCCTTCTGAGTGTTGGTCTTACACTGTTCTCATCCTTCCTCTATATATCCCACTTCTCTCTTTTATTTTATATAGAATGTATATTACTTATGTTTTATTTTTACAGGGGATAACAGCTAAAAGACTTTGAGGAAGGAATTAGTAGTGCATCATCTGTTGTTCACAGTTTAGTTATGTTTTTTTAGGTGACCTAGTATGTTTTTATTTTAAGATAAAGTATGTTTTAAAGAGATATATTTGGGTGTTGATGTTGACAAGGGGTGGTATTGTGATAGCTAGTCTTTATTGCCACCTTAACTGGATTGAAAAATACTATGAGACCAGTAAAGCATGCGCCCACACACACTGTATTAGAGGAGGTTTCAGAGAGGTTTAACTAAGGAGGAAAAAAATCCATCTTAAGGTGAATAGCACATTCCCATAAGCTGGGGTCTATAATGGGATAAAAGTGTGTGTGTGTGTGTGTAAACATTAAAATAGGTGTTTTCTTTCTCTCTGCTTCCTGTCTTCCATGGCTGTACTACTCTTCTCCATCATGTTCTCCTTGTCATGATCAGCTAGGACATCTGTAACTGAGCCAAAATAAATCTTTCACCATTAAATAAAAGAAGCACTCTAGAATCAAGAGATAACCCACAAAATGGGAAAATACTTTGCCAGCTATGGAACAGATAAGAGTATTTGTTTCTAGAAAAATGAAGGGCTCAAAATAGTAAACAAAAAAGTACAAATATGGAGGTTTTATTTTTTGTTGCTGTTTTTGTTTTCTTTTCTTTTCTTGTTCATTTATATGTCTTTGGGAGGGTAAGGTAGGACACAGACATGGTAGGACAAAAGGTGAACAAATGCAGCAGTGATACTAAACACTATGTTGAAAATGAACTACACAACTTTTGGGTGGGGATGGGAGGGAAAAACTGGGAGAGAGCAAGGGAAGGGGTGGCATTGTTAAAAAAAAGAATGCACTCTTTATCTGACTTATATAACTGTAACCTCTCTATATATCACCTTTACAATAACAATAAAAAGTACAAATAATCCAAACAATAAATGGACAAATGAACTGAAGAGGAAGTTTTCAAAAATCTCTTTGTACAATTAATTTATGCTAGTAAAAAAGAGGAAAGCAGTTGTCAAAAGATCTCAGCAATTGATCCTATTTGTGATTAAAATAGAATATTCTTTATTGCTAAAGTTGTGTGATAAGATCCTGAACAACTAGTCAGTCAGAGAAAGAAAAATAAGTTGGATTGAATTGGATTTGGAAAATTATGGGTTAGATTTACGTCAGCAGTGGGTAGGGGCAAAAATTATTTCAGGACAGGTAGAAGATATAAGAGCAAGCACACACAGTGTGTCACTATTCACAGGCCCTTCATAGCTTGCCTAGAATGGGTGCCTGGGGAACACACCAGGGAATTGAATTTGATAAATGGATAGAATCTGAAAATTGCACTAATGCAGCTCCTACTATAGAGAGGAAAAAGAAGAACAGCAGATACATCTCTGAGCAGGAAAGAATGAAGTACAGATGGACTTTCAGAAGAATGAAGAAGTCAGCTACAGTAACATGGCACCCCAGGGCTATAGCAGCTTAGAGGAATGGATTAAAAAGACATTATAGGAATTAGGAAATAGTACTTAGTTGTGCCCATGTGCACAAGGTATATATTATGCATTATGGAAGTCTTAAACACTTATGTTCAATCACGTATTTTGGCTTAAAGAGCAGGAAAGCAGTTTAGCTAAATCAAATAATGAAAGATTATATACAGGCATGAGAACATGGTAAAGCTAAACAAACTACCAAATGGAGGCCTGGCGGGGGTGAGCAATAACTAGAGCCTTCTAACACAGGGGACTCTACTAGGATGCTTATGCATTTCACTATAATGCTCCATGAATCACTATTTTGACTCTGCTCCACATGTCTACATTATGCCCTCTCCCTCTGACCATTCTCATCCCCTTTATAAATATATATTCTCTATAGTATCATAATAATATTTTGCAAATATTAAAGTTATCTATTTTCTTGTCTCTCTTAAGCCATATTCTTTGTACTTTATACCGCTGAGACTTTCTACCTCTAGACTCCAAAATTCCTTCTCCTGTGAGAAAATAGTGGGCTTAAAAATCAAGCTTGGAGCTAGCCTTGATGCACACATGGAATAAACTGCCTTTTGGAGGCAGAGGCAGAAGAATAGCAAGTTCAAGGTCAGCTTGGGCCATATCATGAGACCTTTTCATGAAAGAAAAAGACATCAGACTTGGAAGAGAATAAGGATTTTCTAAATCTTCTTTAAAGGAACTAACTTGAATGACCCAGATGATAGATTTCACTCTGGAGTTCAGAGATGAGACCCATTCTATATAATATGACTAAGTCCCCAAGGTGAAGGAAGCCCATGGGACTGCAGGTAAAATGAGAGGCAGAGACGGAAGGAATCATATTCTCTTATCTCCCACTGCCACCTCAAGATCAAACTTCAAGAGAAATGGTCAGCTTCAGGACAGTCAGGTAATTTGAAGATTTTGCTGTACTTTAAACCTGGGAAATTAGACTGCAATTATGACCCTTCATGACCTCATCAGCTGTGGGACAATTTCATCAAAGTAAGCCTAGTAGTGCTGTGTAGTAGAAAAGGATGAACTTCCCAATGCTATCTATTTTTTTTTGGCTCACTTTGGGTACTTTAGTAGATGTGAATTAACTGTAGATGAGATTGAGAGAAGTCAAACATAGATGGGAACTCTATTTCTTAGGAAAGGGGTTTGATGTTGTGGCAAATGGATGGAAGTACTAGACTTCAGGAGAGATCTAAAGAATCAGGCAAATGGACAATGGCTGTGTGAGCCAAGGAGAGCCATCAGTCAATGTCCAAGCTGCAAGAGGCCAGATCAAATGATAGCAGCTGCTGATTGCAGCAGCGAGGGTGCAGGGCCAGCTGTGACCAGGGGCTTATGGTCATAGTTTTAAAGACTAGAAGAGACAAAGATACTGCCTATAGTTTTAGACCTATTTACCCTCAAAGGCCACATAAGCTTCATTTTCTCCATGATCCCAGACGCCAAGGGAGGGAAAAGAAAATTGTACAAACTCAATAGTCAATCAAACCCAAAGGAATGTCAAAACTATTGCTTTAAGCTAAGTGCTGGACTTTTTTATTTTTATTTTTTGTTAGTTGGTGGATGGGGTCAAGAAGAAGATCAAAGTAGTTGTAAGCCAAATAAAGAATCTATATTTCCCCTTCACTGTGGAATTGTAGTTTGACTAATTTTTTTTTTTGGTCCGGTTGTGGGGCCTGAACTCTGGGCCTGGACGCTGTCCCTCAGCTCTTCAGCTCAAGGCTAGCGCTCTACTACTTGAGCCACAGCGCCACTTCCGGCTTTTTTCTTTTTGCTTATGTGGTGCTGAGGAATTGAACCTAGGGCCTCAGGCATGCAAGGCAAGTGCTCTACCACTGAGCCACCTTCCCAGCCTCTTGACTAATTTTTTAAATAAATTTTTATTGTGAAAATACTGTACAGAAGGATTACAATCACATGAGTTGGGGAGGGATGGAATGGTAGGGGAAAAACGAAGGAGGTAACAATGCTTGATAAAAAATGTACTCATTACCTTACTCGTGTAACTGTAACCCCTCTGTACAGTATTTTTAGAATAAAAATAACTATGAAAAAAACAATTGAGAGCTGGAAAGGTGGCTCAGTGGTAGAGTGCTTGCCTTGCATGCATGAAGCCCTAGGTTTGATTCCTCAGTACGGCATACACAGAAAAAGCTGGAAGTGGTGCTGTGATTCAAGTGATAGAGTGCTAGCCTTGAGCAAAAAGCTCAGGCCCAGAATTCAAGCCCCAGGACTGGCAAACAAACGAACAAACAAACACCCACTAAAGCACAAGGATTGACAAATGGAATTGCATTAAACTAAAAAGCTTCTGCATGTCAAAGGAAACAGTCCCTAGACTGAAGAGTGAGAGAACGCATTTCCTATCTATACATAAGACAAGGAATTAATAACCAAAATATATAGGGAGTTCAAAAAGTCTAACCTCCCAAAGAATCAGCAACCCAATTAAAATAATTGGGCAGATGTAGTAAATGGGCAATTTTTAAAAGAAGTACATATGACCAATGAATACATAAAAGACACTCAATAAAATAAATGCAAATAAAAATGACATTGTGATTTCTTTCATTCTTGTCAGATGACCATCATTAAGAATATAAACAAGGGCAAATACTGGCAAAGAAGAAGAGAAAAATAAATTATTTGTATACTGGTTGTGGGAATGTCAATTAGGGCAACCACTACGGAAATCAATATGTAGGTTCCTCAAAATCACCTACAAATGTATCCACAAAATAATCCAGTGGTACCATTTTGGGGCAGTTATCTGAAGAAATGTAAGTCTGGATACAATAGAGGCATTTGCACACCTATGTTCATTGTAACACTATTCACAATAGCAAGCTCAGATGCCCTATGATAAATGGATCGAGAAAATGTGGTACATATATACAATTGGGCATTATTCAGCCATTTTCACTGTATTTGATGTTCGTATAATTTGGGGAGGGGAAGGGAAAAAACAAATGGTTTAAATAGGGATACAGGTGGACCCATTGCCACAATGAGATGTACAAGATGTTATGTCGAAAAACAAACTTTACAGCTTTGGAGGTGGGGGATGGGAAGGCAGGGATGGTAAGGGGAAACAAAGGAGGAGGCAACAATGCTTGATAAGAAATGTACTCATTACTTTGCTCATGTAACTGTAACCCCTCTGTACAGTATTTTCACAATAAAAAATCTTATTAATAATTAAAAAAGAAGAATGAAATTATGTCCTTTTCAGGGACATAGATGGACCTGTAGATGATCATGTTAAGTGCAGTTAGGTTCTGAAGGGCAATGCTCATGTGTTTTCCCCTATCTATGGATACTAGACTGAAAAGATGAACTTATATTCAAACATCTATTGGATCATGATCATATATTCACACATATATACATGCTGCATATGTATATATATTGTTTGTAATTTTATGACTTTGTGGAGATGTTAGGGGGGTAACAGTGCCACAGCCCTTTGCATCTGTGAATGAAGACAATAAATTAAAAGCTGTTGAATAATAGGGGGTTTGGGAAATAGGGAAAGTGAGGGTAAAGGAAGGAACAATCTGACTAAAATGTTATACATGATGTGTAAAATAGCATGGTGAAACCCCTTTGAAAAATTAGTGTACACTAAGAAAGGAATGACAGGAATATAAAAAAGTCGTATCTCTGATGGTGGTATAGTGGAAGGGGAGAGGTGAATGGAAGAGGGTGAAGGAGAGTGAATGTGGTCAAAATACGTGCATGCATGAAAATGGGAAGTGAAGGTTGCTGAGATAGATTTAGAAAGAGGGAAAATGGGTGTGGGAAACAGGAGAGAGAGGTGAGTCTGATTAAATGGACATGTCAAAGTGAAACACTCTTGTATAGTTACTTGATGCCATAAATATGGTTAACAAAAGCAAAGCTCGGGAGATGGGTAGTTTATTTCAGAGATGACCACCACTTGTGGTAGGTTCTAAGAGAGATCTGGTGGTTTGGTCATCAGTCAGTGGCACCTGTGGGGAGTGGTGTGGGAGTAGTAAAAACTTCCCATTCTTGCCATAGTCTTCCTTAAATCTCTTCATTTTTTTTTCAGGGCACAATTTAAGCCAGGACATCAGGTATTCCTTCCGCATCTTCTCTTATAAACCTCTTCATCTGTTATGGCTCAGCATTTATTAACAGCAGGGGATGGTTTTTTTAGCCTCTTTTCTTTTGAGGGAGTGATACATTAGTGAGCCTTTTTTTCTATTGTGAACAACAGGTGCATGGAAATCATGTTTGAGGAGAACAGGCTGTAGCAATCAGACTAATATTCTCTATGGGTAAGAGGAATGCCAGGCAGTTAATTGACTCATGCATTTGGGATTTTAAAGACCATTTTAAAGACCTTAGCTTGTAGCAGAACAGTGTGTTAGTTTTCATTTGGGATTCTAAGATGAATGGGGGAATATTACTTGGAGAAAAGAATTTTGTAAATGTTCCACATTAATTTCCTATGATTACATATAAAAATTTAGGTTTAATATTTGTTTAAAGGTCTAAATCCTATTGACAGTTTTTACTTGAGCAAAATGACTTGTATGTGATTTTATTTATTGAACAAACAGGCCCCATTATAATCTGAAATAAAAATCCCCTTGGCTCTAAGCTTTTTCCTTTACAGTGGTGATTAATTTTTTTTAACTTCTAATAGTCAATCTCTTTTAATTTCTTCAGTTTTATTTTCTTTCCCACCAGAAATATTAATAATCATAGTCAACAATACAATTGAAGGATTTTGTGCTTATATAGGAATTTAGCACAGAGTTTGGAGAAAGAAATCTATGAGTCATAAACATGCTTACAGACTGAGGTTTTCCTTACAGATATTCTGACACATTCATCTCCTGGAGACAGTAAACATAGCATTGTCTCCTTTATGCAGTATAAGGAACCACGAAAGGCACTCACCACTATTTGCTAAAAGCATATAGAGCCAAAGAGTGTAAGTGAAGTCTGAGAATAAACCATGTGGCTCCAGATTATTTACATGAATTGTTTTTTTTCCTTTTGTCATATTGTTCTCCTTCTCAAATATGGTAAGAGATGAAAAACTGAATACATTCCAACCATAAAATTTCAGTCTCTACTCCTAATCCTTTGAATTAGAAGAATTGGGCATTTGCCCAGTGGATAAAGAGGGCAAGAAATCTCTTCTTCAAGGGATTTTTAAGGATATAAAATTTGAGGATGGACGTAGAACTTGCAAGTGGATAATACAAATGATGGTGAATTACTAAAATGCACCAAGGAGCACACCAGGGACATGGGTATAAAATATTCTTCATTTTATTGCAGCCTGATCTGTTGAATTTGAATTTGTTTCCTCCTTGGAATTAATAAATCAAGAGAGGATTTTTGTTCGTTTTCTGATTGAATTAACATTAATGGTTGTTTAAATAACTCAGTTGAATTATGGGTAAGGGAGTAGTTAGGGGACAAAAATCTGACAGTGCTATGTTGATGGTTTGTTGAAGAATAGCTGTTCTTTAGTATTTGAACTACTAGAGGGCATAACTAAGATGAATGAGCAAATTTACTTGGAACGAAACAACAACAAAGTTATACTAAACCTTGCCAAACCAAGGATACTTTTATACATTTCACTGAGCATGCACAAAATCCTAACAGCCAGGCACTAATATTTCTATTTCATAGAAATAAGATGTAGTCAGGACAATGCCGTTAGCTCAGCACATATATCCTCTTATGATAAATCCTGTGCATTTCTTCTTACCTCATGAGGCGTTCCAAGTAAGCTCCCACTTCTCCATGATGGCTAATTCATCAAGCTACAAAAATGTGGGTTAGGGGTAAGGTTGCTAAAATTAACAAAAAAAATAGACACCCTGTAATTTTAAAAAATGGATACCTTATATGCATCCTAAATATTATGTAAGATCTATTTTTATTTAAATTATTTATTGTTTATCTAAGATTCAGATTTTATTCATTTGTTAGAAGAGAGGAACCTAATGAAAATAGCAAGGTAGAAATTGGAAGTCAACTGTTCATGGTTTTCCAGTAGTGAGCCATGAGTCTTTCTCCAGAAAAAAATGATCTTGTGTTACTTTATCTTTTGCCCCCATTAAATCATAGTAGAAAATGTAATAATAGAGATTTCAAAGGTATAGATGGACCAGGAGGAAGGAAGGATACTTGCAAACTTTCAATGAACAGTGTTGAGAGTTACTTTGATCTATAATGGACTGGGTTATTTTTACCTACAGTTAAAAAATACAGTTATGTCCTTAATGGCTAATGCACTGGACACTAATAGAATCTCTCATTATGTAATATTAAATGACTGAATTAAGAGAACAAACCATGGAGTCCTATTAGTTATAATGTCACTTTGATCAGGCATCTTTGGACTTCAGTGTCTTCATTTGTATGTTGTATTAGAGTTGACTTACTGCTTTTAAGAGTTACTGTCCTCAAGCCCCATGACTGACAAAAAAAGAAAAGAAAAAAAGGGTTACCATCCTCAATATCTGGCCAATATGGCATATGTTCACAAATGTTATCATTGTTAGCAATGCTGAAGTTTGAACCCAGGCCTCATGTGAGCAAGGAAAACATTCTACCAACTGAGCAAGCTACCAGCTGTTCCTCATGGTTGCTTTCATTGTCATCTGGGGTATGGACTCATAAGTATGTTTTGTAGGCTCCCAATAGTAGCACTTTAGGTTGTAGGGGCCATAATGTCTTTGAGCACTCCATTATACTGCAAAAACATGTATAAACAATGTGTATAGGGACGGATATAGCTGTGTTCTAATAAAATTTAATTTATTAAAAAAATGGGCAGTAGAGAGAAAGGGAAAGGGTGACATTGTCCAAAAAGAAATGTACCTTTACCTGACTTATTTAACTGTAACCCCTTTGTAAATCACCTTTATTTTATTTTTAATAAGTTTTTTTATTACAAAAACACTGTAGAAGGGTTACAGTTACATAAGTAAGGTAATGAGTACATTTCCTATCGAACATTGTTGCCTCCTCCTTTGTTTTTCCCTTACCATCCCTTCCTTCCCACCTCCACAACTAATCCCCCCTCCCACCCCTACTTCCACCGAAGTTGCAAAGTTTGTTTTCGACATAGTGTCTTGTACATCTCATTGTTACAATGGGTCAACATATATCACCTTTATAATAACAAAAAAATGAAAAAAGGGCAATGTCTTCACAGTTCCACTGTGACTGACAGTAACATATTAGTAAATATGATGATGTGTAAAAATACAAATCTGATGTTTTCCACTTCTTCCTTCCCATGAACTCTTAAAATAGTTTTTTCTTGTGGGCTGCTGGTGGCTCACCTCTGTAATCTTAGGTACTCAGGAGACTGAGGCTTGAAAATGTTAGTTCAAAGCCAAACTGTACTTGGCAAAAGGACCTATCAAAACTGCTAAAGGTCAAATAAGGTTATAAGGGTAGGGCCTTAACTTGACAGAAATGTTGTATTCAGAAGAAGAGAGAAAATCATAGGAGCACCTCTGCTCCACTTGTCATTCCTAATGTTTCAGATTCCTCCAGATCTGTCAGAGTTTACCAGGGGTAGGATGCAAAGAACAACCTCATAACATTTTTTTTTCTTTTTCCACAATCCATTAGGTCAGTAGAGAAAGGCATTCCCTCCTTTCTCATATAGCTGAGTCTTCCCTCATTCCTTATAATATATTATGTCTTCCTCCTCGAGATAAATTGATTCTTTTCTCTTCTGAGGATGATCAGATGGATGAGATGCAGAGATAGACACCAGCTTAACTATAAAGGAAGTCCATCATACTGGCATTCTGAAATACTGTTCTTGATAGAATTGCAACATTAACTAGATTTATGTGTAGCTAAAAGCTTGACTATACTCAGCTTCAACACACATTTGTTAAGCACCAGATATGTTCAAGTGCTCAATCCACTGTTAGGAAGAGTCCAATCTGCTCCTCCTCCACTTTTGGTTTCTCTTCTCTGCCCTCAAGGTGACAGATTCAGTTTCACTATCATCCCTTAGCATCTGCTTGCAGCTGTTTTGGAGGGAGTGCTTGCAAAATAAGCACAGTCCTTTTCTCAAACACTTTATATGTTCTCTGCACAATTGCCTCCTCTGGAAAGTCTTTCTGATGCTCTCCATGGCTGTGTCACTCATCTGTGTCACTCACCACCTATGGCAGCTCCTAATCCAGCTTCATTTCTCTCCACAGTGTTTACTATAGGATAAACTCAGTGATTACTTGATTAACTTGTTTTCTGTTCCCTTTAGCAATTCTTGCTACCCAAGAGCAGAAATGTGCTGTTTATTTCATTGCTGGGTTCTGTACAGCAAAGACTGCTTTTAACGGAGTATAGATACTCAGATATTTTTGAATGCATGAGAGAATTGTGATAGTACCTCACAGCATAACTTTGATGCTGAAAAAGAAACACATTTCTTTCTCTATCACGTCTGAAGACAGAGAAAGACAAATAAAATGAAGAGAATAAGGAGTCTCTCCTTCCTGCCTTTGGGACAATAAAAGAAATACAGAGCTGGGCACCAGTGACTCATGCCTGTAACCCTAGCTACTCAGGAGGCTGAGATCTAAGGACCATGGTTCAAAGCCAGCCTGGGCAGGAAAGTCTGTGAGACTCTTATCTCCAAACAATCACCAGAAAACCAGAAGTGGCACTGTGGCTCAAGTGGTTGAGCTAAAGAGCTAAGGGACTGAGCTCAGGCCCAGAGTTCAAGTCCAATGACAGACAAAAAATAAAAAAAAGAAAGGAAGGAAGGAAGGGAGAGAGAGAGAGAGAGAGAGAGAGAGAGAGAGAGAGAGAGAGAGAGAGAGGAAAGAAATATAGAAGCCTACCTGCACCTGTACCTCAAAACTTTGAGTTGAATGATGACCCATTGATACAGATGATATTTCCCCAAATTACAAGTTGCTGTTGTTCCTAGAGGCAGAATTTCACTCTGTTGACCTTAAAGTCTTAGGTTCAAGTGATCATCCTACCTGAGTTCGGAACTGGGACTACAGGCACACATTCCTCTTTTCCACATACCATCCTCATAATTTACTTGATTACAAACTCGGGTTATTTTTTGAAAGTTACATAGGTGTCTAAGATTTCAGTAGTTATCAAATTCTGTAAATGTATTTCATCTTATTCTTTTCTATCCCTCTCACAATTTTCATTATCATCAATTAATTACAAAAGGGGTTTTACACTTTGATATGTCCATTCATACATAAATCTATCTTGGTCATCCACTCCTTTACACCCTTCTTTCGCTTCCCAAATCCGTTTCAATCCATTTTCACACATATCCCTAAGAATTTTCTTTGATGTTTTAAATAAAGTAGTTAAGTTTGAATTTGTGCTAAAATGTTTTCAAGTCATCTTTCACCTTAGCATCTTAGTGTTAAATTAGAAAATAAAAGGAGCAAGCATAAAATTTCTGATAATTTGTTTTTGATAAAATTATATATATACATATAAGCATCTCATAAAGCATACCATATTTGGCATTTCTAATGCATTGCTACTATCACCATTATCAGCAGTCCTGCAACAATGCTGAAATAAAGGTTTTCTTTCTCACTTTGCCAAGACTGTGAAATTGTTTAAGAATCAGAAATGGCCTAACATTTAGTTACTTAATGAAAATAGCATAGATTTCCCATTCTGGTGCAGTGATAGGAATCTCTACAACCTCATCAGATGGCAAGTAATGGCTTTGAAAATGCAAGCGAGGGAAGGAAAGGCAAATCAATTGAATTGTTGTTGCAGTAGTAATTACAGATTGTGAGGGACTGGTGGTGGTTAAGAGATTTTGAATGGGGTTTTACATGAGGGCATACTTAATATCAAGGTAGTTAACTTGAGGACTAGCAAGTCCTCATAAGCTACTCATTATTTTCCTGCCACAGAGAATTATCTGAGCACACTTTCCACAATAAGCTCCGGATCTTATGCAAAGAATGAATACACACAGCCCAAATTCAAAGCAAAGTTTCAAGAGAAACCAGCATCCAAGATAATGTTATTAACCTCATGTTGTATTTTGTTTAAATATGACAGAGAAGGGAGTAGGCCCAGGAGATGGTGCCAATTTAAGCCTACTGCTTAAATTCTCTAAAGCTTAGCTTGTCTCATAAAAATGTAACAGATAGATGGTTGGGGATCACAAACACAGGTGCTAATATGTATTTGTACGAAACTTGCCCACGGGAAGGACAGTGGCAAACTAGAAGACACGTGGCCTTCCTTATGCTACTTACATTCAAAGTTTTACAGATCTTTGCTGTTGGTGGGGCCTGGTTTGATCAACAGGTGTCTGAATCCCAGCCTCTGGAATAAATGATCACTAAAGTATAGTAAGATATAGTGCAAGGTTCCACATATTTCATTGTGAGACGGATTTTAATGCCTTCTTGTACAGCTTATGGATTTATTGCCTCTTGTGTCCCATTTTACAATTCTCTGTGTTGTCTATGAAAAAGAATCCTTTTCATTTTCCTTTAGACAATATTATACCATACCAGAAAGGGGGTGGTGGAGAGACATTGTAAGCAAAAGGGTGTGTTTTTTGCTTTTGTTTTGCTCAGCAATGACTCCTTCAGCTGGAGTTTACTTTCTGGTGGAGTGAGTGTCCCTACCAGGCTTCAAAGCTGAGAGCAACTTTTCCAGGGTTGAGGTCCTGTAAGTCGACAGGAGCCCTGGTGCCTAGGTCCTGAAATACATACACAGGTCCTCCAGTGCCTGGCTCACACAGTATGTTGTGTCCAGCAGCATTCCCCAGAACCCTTGGTAAACTTATAGAATAGAATGGACACCATCCTTTGATCAGTGTCCCCTGACAACTTAGAAGAATTTTCACCAAGTCCCACTGGTGTGGCATCAGTGACTTCTTTGCAAATCTGTGAGTTGGAGTCAGGCCCTCCGATAATGATTCTGTCAGTCAGTGCACACTGTTATAAGAAAGGACTCTACTCAGGGTAGCTTTTAAAAACAGAAATTTCTTTCTCATACTTCTAGAGTCTGGAAATCTGAGATCATGATTGGAGTGTGGTTGAGTCCTGGTAAGGGCCCTCCTCTAATTTGCATAATTGTATCTTCTCCTACCTCACATGGCAGAAAGACAACAGGAGAACTTCTCCAGGTTCCTTTTGTAAGGGTACTAATGCCAATCATGAGAGCCCCATTCTCATGGCCTAAGACCAGGTCAAACAAGGTCTGAATCTCAGGCTTGGATGCAAGAAGCTCTATCTCAGCCCCAGAGTTGGTGTCTGAGATACAGTTGCTATTTCTAGGCACTTGAGCCACACGTTGGAGTGAATCTGCTCTTCCTAGATTTGGTTCTCTTCACTTCTTTACAACCAATTTTTGTTACTCTAATTTCTTTTTATTTTTGGTTAACATTTCTTTACATTAAACTTCTTGCTCTAATTACTGTGTGGATTCCTTTTCAAGATAGACTCAAACTGAACCACTCTGAGCTTTCAGAGTTGGTGTTATTAATATTTCTTTCTTTCTTTTTTCTTTTGACAGTACTACGTTTTGAACCAGGGCTTTGCACTTGCTGGGCAGTTGCTCTGCCACTTGGGCCACACCTCTACCCATAGATTAGTGTTATTTACACAAAAGATTCTCACCTACTTCAGACAAGCTATCTCTGCCTGCCCTTACCCAGAAATCAGACAAGACTTAAGTGTCTAACTTGAATGAAGTCTGCCTACTTAGATGAGATCCTTAGAAACATGAAAAGGTAGACAATTGAACAGCCCATTAAATATGGAGTTGGGATCAGAACCCTGTCATCCTTACTCCTAATCCTCTCTGCTTCATTGTTATTATTCACCAAAAAAATAAAGTAACTATTTGCACCTGGCCTTATAGGATACTCAACTCATAAAAATTTGGTCCTAGTAATGTTTCTTTTGGGAGAGGTTGAAGAAAGTATGAAATTTAGCAGAGGCTAAATTGGACTGTTTACTACCTGGAGTGGACTGACATTGTAAAATTAAGGCATTTACATCATAGAATTATTGTGAAGAGGAAATAAGATCACATATGCAAAACCCTATCATCATTAGACAGCCTGAGCAAAACAAAAACAAGCAAAAAGTCAATAAATGACCACAAGCCAGCCAGGTATGGTGGTATATATGTGTAATCCCAGCAATCAGGAGGCTGAGGCCGGAGGATGAAGAGTTAAGATCAGCCTGGGTTATAATGTGAATTTCATGACAGCCTAAGACACATAGTGAAACCTTGTATTTAAAAAAGAAAAAAGAAATAATCACAAACCCATTCCATTTCACTCAATTGTCTTCCTTGTTCACACAGTTCTCCATTTTAAGAAAAGCAGTTTTAAGAAGATCTGTCATCTGTTTCTGCTCTCCAACAGTGAGCTTGTGTCTTGCAGAATAATTTACAATGAGGTTCAATAAAACCGTCATTAAGAGGGGCTGAGTACCAAGTCACCTCATCCATTGTTCCTTTGTGAAGCCAGTGTGGATGGCTGGAAAGCTAGCTGCCTTCAGAGACAGCCCAAGAGTCACATTCCTGTCTTTCAGACATCACGTGAGCACAGATATGCAGGCTGTTCTGCAGATTCGTCCTTTGTGACTGCAGTGCACAGAGATCCACGCAGCCATACAAACTTCCCTTGCTTAGTCTCTTAGCTCTTCAGGAATTGCTTGGTGGCACCCTTTTATTTCAGTAAGATGTTTGGGTTCCATGACTGGTATAGAATTTTGCATGTGCCACAATTTTAATGAAGATAATGAGATAATAAATGGTATGGGTATAATCATTGTCATCCTTTATTGCATATTTATAAACCAGTTTGAGATACATGTTCTCATTTTATCTTTCCAACATTCTCATGAGGCACTTGCTATTATTTCCAAGTAGAAAACCCCCAACAAAATATGAGAATATGATGAACTTACCTAATGATGCATGGATTCATCTAGCTTAGGAAGAATTGTCTATTCAGTCTACCCCTTGTCTCTCCTTACTTTTTCTTCTATTTCCTTGCAGACCTTGCACCAAGTTACCAGGTGCTCTACCACTTGATCTCTGCTCCTAACCCCACATTGTGTCTTTAGGTGTAATTTGTTATTGTCTACTGTTCTAAAATAAAACAGCATTCATATTCTGCAATAGAATGGTGCTTGCTGCCTTCCACTGCCCCCAGAGCAGGAAGATGGCCTTTCTTTGAATACAATTACTTTCCATTTGTCCACACACTGATTGCACTCAAGAACAGTGCATCATTTGCTTTATTGTTGGCCTGTTTTTATGTCTTGATGCTTTACTCCCTTCAAACTTATTAAAGCCATAGTTCTCTCTCACAGCTAGCTCAGCTAAAATCAGAACTGGCTAAACTTTGGCAATCCTGTTTCTGCCTGGAAACAGAATTATGATTTTTCCCAGAAGGCCTGTCTCTTGTACTTTGTTCCCTAGGCAGTATCCTCATTAGTGGGGGAATGAAGAAGGATTAAGGCAAAGTAGAGGATTAGAATTAGTGTGGAACATCTCTGCTCCTTGTTACCCTGACCCTTCTCTCTCACCCAGCAGGCTCTGAAGAGAGGAAAGATATCTAAAATGTCACATTGTTAAAAAAAACCCACAAAAATCACATCTTGTAGCATTAAAGAACTTATTGAAAGACAATTGTTTTAAAATATTTTCAAACCAGATTTAATGTTTAAAATATATAGTGTGTCATACTTGTGTCTTATTTTAAAGGTTAATTTGTAGTGTCTTTGCCCCTTACAGAAGTGGCAAGCATAAGATTCAAGAGTAACTAAAAAAAGTAAGGGAGAGATTCATTCTCATAAGTTAAATGAAAGACTAGAGTAGAATTGCGTGAAATATGGACTTGAAAAACAACATGATCAGAGGTTCCGGGAAGATGGCGGAGGAGAAGCTGGAATCTGAACAAGCTCTTGCATAGAAAGCAGTTTTAGAGTTCCAGTGAACAGTCCTAAGCCAGAGAATCACACCAAGTGTGCCAACACAGGACAGAGAGTTAGGCAAGAGAGGGGAAGCCAAGGCAAGGAGACACATCTGAGTGCTTGCCAGCAGCCAACACGGTGGCGGCAGGGTCGCGGTGGCGACTGCAGGGCACCCAAACCTGAGCCACAGAGAGTCTGGGACGAAGGAGCCAGACACAGTGGGAGAGCGGATTCTACTCAACACCAGCAAGAACCGACAAGGAGCGGACATCTTCATCCTGCAGTTTGCAGACCAGAGACGACCCAGGAACCAAGACTCGGTGTGAGTAGAAGCCTGACGTCCTCACTCCTTCTCAGGGAGCAGAGGAGGGAAGGCCACTCCTT
>NW_012267221.1:10178033-10241719 GCF_000151885.1 Dipodomys ordii
CCCTGCTTTCACTATATTTGATGTCAGTATAACTTGTGGAGGAGATGGGGAGAAACCAGTTGTTTAAGGATACAGGTGGACCTGTTGCAACAATGAGAAGTACAAGTTGTCATGTCCAAAACGAGCTTTACACCATTGATGCAGGGGGGGTAGGGGGGGGGGAAGGAGAAGTATTGGGATTGGCGGGGGAGGGGGGAAGCTGGGAAGGGATGTGAAGGGTAAACAAAGGAGGAGGCTGCAATGCTTGTCAAGAAATGTACGCATTATCCTGCCCATGTAATTGTAACCCCTCTGTACAGTATGTTCACAAATAAAATAAAATTAAATTTAAAAAAAAAGAAAAGAAAAACAACATGATCATAAGCCCTAAAACCACTTCTGTTGATTCTTTTGTGATTAAGACTGCAGCTATTTGAAATGCTTAACAAAACTCAAGGTCATGTTAAAGAAAAATTTGGTATGCTAGAGCATCTTCTTTGTAGTAAATGTTTTTTAAATCCCCAAGGATCAAGTCAGTGATAAAACAAATTTTCTGTCGAATTTTTTGGCAGTAATTATTTTTGTTTGTTAAATAACACATGTGCCAGCAACCTGGCACATTGAACATCATGGAAAACTTTCTTAAACACAAAAGAGCATTGAATAAGGATTCACATGGGTGAATTTTAAGGAGGGAACAACATAGCCCATAGTTTCAGGATGAAAGACTAGAACCTCAGGAGCCAATATTATTATGAGCCAGTGGGGATTGATTAGTCAAGGAATATGACTTTATAGAAGGCCTTGGAGTTTTTCTGGAATGTGGACACATTTTCTGGAATCTGACCTGCAGGAGGTTGTGCTGGGACTTGAAACGTGGCATTAGACTAAGACCTTACAAGTTCTATTTCTTCAGTGAAGGGGATTAGCCATCTCAATGACCAGTCTCAGAATGCAAGGGAAATTTGATTTTGTCAGCACAAGTGAGTAGAAAAAAAAAACAGTCTCTAGTGAGTATGATATAATGTCATGTGTGGTTGTAGGGTGACAATTTATACTACTTGTGTGGTGCAGGAGTTGTCATAGTAAGACATCAACGCACAACTGGTCCTAGACTGGTGGTTCAGTTGGAGCCTCTGGCAGGGGCAAATTCACAACTACTACCAAGAGATTATTTTGCCAGTCTTGGGGACTCAACTGAGGACCTGGGCACTGTCCCTGAGCTTCTTTTGCTCAAGGCTAGCAACACGTGAACCACAGAGCTTTATCTGTTTATGTGGTACTGAGGAGTCAAGCCCAGGTCTTCATGCCTGCTGGGCAAGCACTCTACCACTGAGCCACATTCCCAACCCATAGAGGGATGTTTTTATAAGTACTGGATTCCCATAGTAAAAACAGACATAGCTCACAAAGTAAAATTATAAAACGAGGAAGCAATCTTTAGTGAGAAAAATCAGAATATATGAACAGAAAGATTAGCAGCCTAATAAAAATGGGAAATCATTAAATAATGTAAAATTAAGTAAATTAGAAAGCAAGTAAAAATATACTAGGAATCACTTTTTTGTCTGCTTAGAGATAAAATATTGCTATGTAATTCTGGCTGGACTTGAACTTGATAGCCTCCTATCTCAGCCTCCAGAGTGCTGGGATCACAAATGGAACCACCATATGCAGCATCATATCATCATCATTACTATTATTATTATTATTTGGTGCTGGTCCTGAGGCTTGATCTCAGGGTCTGGGTGCTGTCCCTGAACTTTTTTGTTCAAGGCTAGGGTTCTACCACTTGAGCCACAGCTCCACTTCTGGCTTTTTACTGATTAACTGGAGATAAGGGTCTTAAGGACTTTCCTGCCTAGGCTGGCTTCAAACCATGATCCTCAAATCTCAGTCTCCTGAGTAGCTAGGATTAAAAGTGTGAACTACCAGTGCCTGGCTATTTTTTTAATGTGTTAGTTTTAGATAACAGATAGTATTTTGAAAATCGACTCATATTTTTAACCAGTTGCACTCTTAATGAATAATGGAAGTAAAGGTTGACATGTGCAACCAATAACTAATTAGTATCCAGAATATATATAAAGAACTACGAATCAGGTGGACAAAGATGAAAAACCTGGACTAAGAATGAATAAAAGAAAATGAACAGGGAATTCACTGGAGAAGAATCTTGGATGACTAATAAACATACATAAAAATGTTTAACCTCACTAGTAATCAGAAAAATGTAGACTAAAGCAAAGACATACATTTTTACAATGAGCATGCTGGTGAAATAATTATATGGCTAAAATTACCAAATGTATGAGCAAGGGAAAAATGGTATATTGTTCACTGCTGGCAACATTATAATTTGCTAAATCATAAATTTTCAGCCTGCTTATAATCAAATTGATTACATGCAAACATATGACCATAAAGTAGAGAAATTCTCATATGCATATGCAAGAAGCTATACATGGACTAATTTGTAGGAAAAAAGAGAAGAAATCGCAAAGGCAAATTGTAGAACACACACACACAACACACACACACACAAACACACACATGTATGCACGTGCACCTGTGCATATATACCCCCTACACACACACACACACTCCACACACAATCATCTCTAGCCCAGAAGTCTGAATTCTGACATGCCTTAAAGCCTGACACTTTCCGAACACTGACAAGACAGTCCACAAATGGAAAATTCCATATTTGATTTCTAATGGTTCAAAGTGCAAGTATTTCATTTCATGGAAAACATTATTTAAAATATTGTATAAAATTACCTTCGGGTAAGGTGTATAGGAATTATAAATAAGTTTTGTGTTTAGACTTGGATCTTATAGCTCATTTATATAAACATTCCTCAAAAAAGCCACATTTTGTAACACTTCTGCCTAAGCATTTTGGATAAAGGATCCTCAATCTGTAGTAACAACATCATGCTATAATTAAACTTATATGTATGCCATATGTAATATACATCATGTAGTATAAGGTATGACATATGTAAGATGTTATATTTAGTATATAGTAAACCTGCTCATGAAGTTACAAAAGAATACTTGTACATAAGCATTTCTAAATGTTAGAAGAATACCTGCCAACTTTCCCCTTTCAGAACAGAAATTCCTTTAGGGAGAAAGTTGATCAGATAAGAAAAATGGACAGGATTTTTATGAAATAGTTCCTACAAAATAACTGTATGAAGTATGGAAGAATGTAAATGATTGCCCATAGAAATCTTTTATGTCTACACATTTCTTTATGCTTAAAAATTTCAGGGGTGAAAATGTAAACATAAGCACTAATACAGAGACACAAGCATTCAAAGAAACAACAGAAAATCAAATGCCAAGTCAAGATGAGTGTTGAAAAGAATCACACTCTTAGGAAGTCATGACATAACTGGGGTGAAGCATTAACAGAAATGGGAATGTGACCAGGATTGTATAACTAAGGGTTTCTACATTTTTTGCAAAGGATTAACGTTTAACTCATACATTGCACTCCTCAGCGTGGAGAGTGCCATGAAACATGCTGTTCTCTTTTGCTCAGCTGTACCCAAATCAGAACTAATCAGCTTTGAAATGTCATAACTTGCTTCTCTGAGGCTGTCTGATCCCACCTGAGTCTTCTTGGACAGCAGCAGTAATATTCTGTGTTGTTGGTTAGAGGATGCAATGTTCCATGAGTTCTAAGAAATTTTGTCCCCCTCCCCCCTTCCAGTGTGTGGTTTGTGTAACTCACAGAGCTGCTGCCCAACGTGAGGGCTACTTTCCTGGTGCATTGCCCATTCTGATTGGGGACCTTCACCTGGTGTTGGAATGAAGACCTCTAGCTATTACCTCCAAGGTCCAGGTCACTGGAATGGTGATCAAGAAGCAGCTAGGAAGCTGAGCGAGCAGGCCACAGACACAGTCTGTCAGGTGCCTTTAACTCACTTTTCAGGACTGTTCAGAGAGGTACAGAACTTGTTGGACTAGGCTCAGCACTTTGGGTAAATTCATAAGGAAGTGACAATATATTTTAGAGATCAAAATTTGGTAATCAGATGATTTTGAAATCAGCCACAGTAGTAGGCATTCCAGCACCACACCTGTGGCCATGTCTTCTTTGCCCATAAATCAGTTAAGTCAAAATGTTTATCAACTCTTCAGTGAAATGTTGTGGACGTGTTCCATAAATTTTTCAGCTTTAAGATCCAGATCAAATTTCCTGCTCTGATACTATTCTCTTTGGACTCAGGTTGATAAGAGACCCTAATAATTGCCAGAAGTGGTGATATGGGAGAGTTAACATGCCTGGATGTGAGTTTTAGTTTCTGTTTCCTCATTCTGGGATCCTGGGTATTGTATCTAACCTCCCTACCATTCAATGACCTCATCAGGAAACTGAGAAAATTAAAAACATTCATCTCACGGTGTTGTTGTTAGGATTAAATGAGATGCAATATTGGGACTGCTTAGAAGCAGCATGGCCAAGAGAAATTCAATTTAATCACTGGTGTTACTAACCACAACCACAAATTCCTTCTCCTCCTCCCTATCCTCCTCTCTCCCCCCTCCCACTCTGTCCTTCTCTTCCACTTCCTCTCTTTTTCTAAAATTAATGTTTTTTAAATTGTGAAAATACCATACAGAGGGGCCAAAATTACACGAGCAAGGTAATGACTACATTTCTTATCAAGCATTGTTGCCTCCTCCTTTGTTTCCCCTTACAATCCCTGCCCATCTCCCACCCCCGCTCTGCCAAAGTTGTAAAGTTCATGCTGTTTTCAACATAGTGTCTTGTACATCTCATTATTACAATGGGTCAACCTGTATCCTTATATAAGCATTTTTCCCCTTCCCTTCCCTGAATTAGAGATGTGTATATACAAGATGCAGGGTACCAACATCAAATACAGTGAGTGAAAACAGGGGTTATACTGTGGGAGAGGAACATACAAAGAAACAAAAAAAATCACATGGTATATTATAAATACGTTAGAAACAATAGCAAGAAAGAAAGAAAATATTTGTGTACCTATCTTGGAGTTCATTTCATTTAACATCATCTTTCATGGTCATATGTACATAGTTTTTGACCTTTTCTACTTGTCCTACACATGTACTAGTTATTGTAAATAAGGGAAACATGGGACCTATGTTTCTTTGAGCCTGGCTTACTTCACTTAATATAATTTTTTCCAAGTCTTTCCATTTCCTAACAAATGGGGCAGTGTCATTCTTTCTGATGAAGGCATAGAATTTATTATATATATATATATATATATATATATATACACACATACATACATACATATATGTATATATATATATATATATATATATCACATTTTCTTGATCCATTCACCTACTGAGGGGCATCTGGGTTGGCTCCATATCTTAGCTATGGTAAATAATGCTGCAATCAACATAGTTGTGCTGGTAGCCTTAGTATAGCCTTGTTTGTGATCATTTGGGTAAATGCCCCAAAGTGGGATTGCTGGGTCATAGGTAAGCTCTATGTGGAGTCTTTTGAGGAACCTCCACACTGCTTTCCAAAGTGGTTGAACAAATTTACACTCCCACCAGCAATTCAGTAAGGTTCCCTTCTGTCCATATCCCCTCCAGCATCTGTTGTTATTAGAGTTCTTGATTATAGCCATTCTAACTGGGGTGAGGTGGAATCTTAATGTTGTTTTGATTTACATTTCTTTTATGGCTAGAGAGGTTGAGCATTTCTTCATGTGTCTATTGGCCATTCTTATTTCCTCTTCAAAGAAGTTTTCTCTTTTAAGTCTTTAGCCCATTTATTTATCAGGCAGTTGTTTCTTTGAGGATTTGTTGTTTGGGGATTTAATTTTTTGAGTTCCAAGTATATTTTAGATATGAGACCCTTGTCCGTTGTATGGCTAGTGAAGATCTTTTCCCAATCCGTGGGCTTTCTATTGATCTTGCTAGCTATGTCCTTTGCCATGCAGAAGCTCTGTAGCTTCATGGAATTTCATTTGTCAACCGTTCTTTGATTTGTTGTGTTTCTGGGTCTCTATTAAGAAAACTTCAGTCTGTGCCAAGGAGACCTAGGGTTTCTCCTATTCCATCCTGTAATGCTTTCAGAGTGTCTGCTTTGACTTCAAAGTCTTTGATCCATTTGGAGTTGATTCTGGTGCAGGGTGATATATAAGGATCTTGCTTTAGTTTTCTACATGTAGTTAACCAATTTTGCCAGCACCATTTACTGAAGAGGCTGTCTTTCTTCCATTTTATTTTTTTAGCTCCCTTATCAAACATTACGTGACTATAGGTCTGTGGGTTCATTTCTGAGTTTTCAGTTCTATTCCATTGGTCCTCAGGTCTGTTCTTGTGTCAGTACCAAGCTGTTTTGTAGAGTTTGAAATTTGGTATTGCTATTCCTCCAGCACTGTTTTTCTGTTAAGGATCATTTTTGCTATTCAGGGTCTTTTATTGTTCCACATGAATTCTTTAATTAAGTCCTAGATATTTTATTTTTTGTGGGGCTATTATAAAAGGAGTTGCTCTCCTGATTTCAGCTGAGCTCTTCTCATTGTTAAGGGTTGGTTTTATACCCTGCTACTTTGAGTACGTTTTCTATGAACCATTGTTACCACCTCCTTTGTTTCCCCCTACCATCCCTTCCCTCCCCACATCCCTAACTCCTCCCTGGCCCTATGTTGAAACTTCATTTTCAACATAGTGTCTTGTACATTTCATTGTCACAATAGGTCAACCTATATCTTTGTTTTAGCATTGTTATTTACCTTCCCCTGTTTTCACTGTATTTGATTCTGGTGCCCTACTTCTTGTATATACATTTTTCTTTTTCTTTTTGTTCTTCTTCCTCCTCCTTCTTTCTTCTCCTCCTCCTCTCCTTCCCCCTTTTCTCCCTTCCTTCCTCTTTGCTTCTTCTTTTTCTTTCTTTCTTTCCTTCCTTCCTCTGCCTGCCTGCTTGCCTTCCTTCCTTCCTTCCTGTCTCTCTTTCTCTTTCTCTCTCTCCCTGTCCTCCTCCTCCTTCTCCTTCTCCTCCTCCACATCCTCCCCTCTCCTTTTCTTCTCCTCCTACTTGTCCTGAGTGAAATGTGGTGATTTTGAACTTACAGAAAAGCTTCACAATGTTGGGTTTTTTTATTTTGCTGTTGGAATTGATTTGATATATCATACTTTATTCCAACTGAATAGTGTTTGTTGAGTTTTTCTTATATGCCCTGTGCTTACCACTTCCTTTTCTTAGACAGCAAGATCAGGAAAATTCTAAAATGGAAACCAGACATATTCTGAAGTCTAGAACTTTCAGTCTTTAGCTACTCCATTAACCAGGCCACTTAAGGAACTGCTGGCCATAGCTGGCTTTTTTTTTGCCAGTCCTGGGGCTTAAACTCAGGGTCTGGACTCTGTACCTGAGCTTATTTTGCTCAAGGCTAGTCCTCTATCACTTGACCCATAGCACCACTTCCAGCTTTTTCTCTTAATGTGGTACTAAGGAATCAAACCCTGGGCTTCACACATGCTAGGCAAGCACTCTATCACCAAGCCACAGCCCCAGACCCTTATAGCTGGCTTCTTCATGATTGTCTTGTCATTATCAAGCATTGGGGTTGGCATTGAAGCCAACCATTGGGGAATATGAAATTAAAGATTTTGACCCATTGTGAAGTCATATTTCCAACATGAGAAGCCACAGAAAAGCCAGAGAAATTTCAAGTTACGTTCTTTCCCTTTAGATGTTGCCAGAAAAATACACTTTTATGTCATTACTCACCACCCAGCATTGGTACGCTTAGCACATATTTGGTCCTCAGTTATACCATGCTGAGAAACTTGTAAGCCACTTCCCAGATGTCATCTCCAACTACCTAGAAAAAGAGTCCTCTAAAATAGCTGACAATAGTCAATTCTTTTTTTCTGCCTTTATTTTTTCTAATTTACTTTATTGTTTTAGAGGTGATACACAGCATACATTATGTGGGTAATAAGTACATTTCCTTTCACAGTTGTCTTTTGTTCCTTCATTCTCTCCAAATCTCTCCCTCCCAGCTCTACCTATTCTATATATAGAATTGACAATGGTCAATTTCTATAAATAAATGATCACACACCTTGAAACTTGTTCTTTGATTTATTATTTTCAATCATTGTCCAAAAAGAAATTCCTGCTTATATAGTCTATATTAGGAAATGCAATCTTGGAAAAATGTAAACAAGACTTGTAAGTCAAGGATAGTTATTTTCTTGATGCAAATGTCGACTTTTTATTTTTTCATTGTAAAGGTTGTCATTCTTATTTTTAATTGGAGGAAGAGCATGAAGCAATCTTGCTCAATTTATTACAAAACACAATCCAATACAAGATCAGACAGTCAGGAAACACATGGTTCCAGATGCTGGTGCTCTGTGAGCTCTGGAAAGTATGGTATTATTTTTGTATTTCTGAATATCATGAACAACTATGAAGCCTTTTATAGCACAACAACAGTGATTCTGTAGGACTGAAAACAAAAGGCTGCAGTCCTGGGCAAACACTGGAGGACCTACAATCCTCCAATGACCCAGGCAGGAGTCAATTCCCAGGCCATCCCCAGAGGAACATACTCAAGAGAAAGTCTATACCTGCTACCCCCTGAGCCCCCTGCACAGCCTGACACAGACTGAGCACTGCATTCAACAGAACTGCAGGGGGAAACAGCATACACCCTGCAGTGTGTCGCTTTTGTGCCAGGATAACAGTTTTTATTGCCTATAATAATAGTAAATTTGGACTTTGGACTTATATTTCTAAGGTCTTTTTTCCTTTCTGTGTGCATGGTGTTTTTCATAGTCCATGTTCCCATCCATCTGCTGAGGAGTAGGAACTGGAATAGGGAGTCAGGATTCTTTGCTTAGCCAAGTCGAGTCCCTGCTGAGGTAATGTTAGGAAAAACACAAAGATTTCAAACCTGACCTTCCAATAATACATCAAAACAAGTCCTGATGGATTTAAACAGAGAGTTAAACTATGATTCTCCTGTCTCAGCCTCCCAACTAGTTGTGAGTAGCTGTCACTTCCAAGTGACAAGAACCTGGCATATATGCATATACTTATTGATTAAGCTAAAATATGGGGGTAATTAAGGCGCCTTTAAACTTGGGTTTACTATGTGATTTTTTTTTTATCAATCCAGCAATGTCTTGTACATGGCAGAGTTAAATTTCATTATTAAAAGAGTCAGTGTTAAATTACTTTATGTGTAAATACTTTAAGTGTGTTATTTTTTTATTGTGAAAATACCATACAGAGGGGTTACAATTACCTGGGCAAGGTACTGAGTACATTTCTTATCAATCATTGTTGCCTCCTCCTTTGTTTCCCCTTCCCAGCCCTTCTCATCTCCCACTCCCCCCATGGCCAAAGTTGTAAAGTTTGTTTTTCGACATAAAGTCTTGTACATCTTATTTTGCAATGGGTCCACATGCATTGCTATTTACACAGCTTGTTTTTTCCCTTCCCCTCCACAAATTATACCAACATCAAATACAGTGAAAGCAGGGGTTATACTGCAGGGGAGGGACATACAAAGCAACAAAGAAATCATCTTATAAATGTTAGAAACAAACACAAGAAAGAAAAAACATTTGAATACTTATCTTGGGGTTCATTTCACCTAACATCAACTTATCTGACCATTTCTGCTTGTCTCAGACATATACTAGTTATTGCAAATAAGGGAAACCATGGGACGTATGTTTCTTTGGGCCTGGCTTACTTCACTTAATATAATTTTTTTCCAAGTCTTTCCATTTCCTAACAAATGGGCAATGACATTCTTTCTGATGGAAGCATAGAATTCTATTGTGTATATGTACCACATTTTCTTGATCCATTCATCTACTGAGGGGCATCTGGGTTGGTTCCATATCTTAGCTATGGTAAACAATGCTGCAATAAACAAAGTTGTCCTGGTAGCTTTAGTATGGTCTTGTTTGTGATCATTTGGGTAAATGCCCCAAAATAGGATTTGTTTGGTCATAGGGGAGCTCTATGTGGAGTCTTTTGAAGAACCTCCAAACTGCTTTCCAAAGTGGTTGAACAAGTTTACACTCCCACCAACAATGCAGTAAGGTTCCCTTCTGTCCACATCCCCTCTAGCATCTGTTGTTATTAGAGTTCTTGATTATAGCCATTCTAACTGGGGTGAGGTGGAATCTCAATGTTGTTTTGATTTACATTTCTTTTATGGCCAGAGAGGTTGAGCATTTCTTCATGTGTCTATTGGCCATCCTTCTTTCCTCTTCAGAGAAGTTTCTCATCAAAGACAATGGACAAGGGTCTCATATCTATTGTAGCTTTTTTTTTTCCAGGGCTGAGGACTGAACCCAGGGCCTTGTGCGCACTGGGCGGGCGCCCTTCTGCTGGGCTAAACCCCCAGCCCCTAATGGTCTCATATGTAAAATATACCTGAAACTCAAAAAATTAAATCCCCCAACAACAAATCCTCAAAGAAACAACTGCCCAATAAATAAACGTGTTATTTTTTTAAGTGTCAAGAATCTCAAAAACTGAAAGCCACTTCAGTTCCAGCTGTGATGTTCTGATGGAAACATTTGGGGAAAGAAACCATATAGAGTTACTTACTACCTAACTGTGAAGATACTTTCTATTACCTCTCTCACCTCTCTGTGTTTTCCTCTGTGCAACTTGAGCCAGTGCAGAGTCCCCCATACTCTTGCCAGCCTTGTGCTAGGCAAAGGAATTATGGTTGTGCACACTTACAATCTCAGCTCCCAGGATGCAGAGACAGGAGAATTCAGAACTTGGGGTTCTCCAGGGACAAGTTAGCAAAACTCTATCTCAAAAACAAAATAAAATGAAAACAAGTGTCCTAAGGTCAACCCTCATTACAACCAAAGAAGAAGGAGAAGGAGGAGAAAGAGGAAGAGAAGGGGGAGGAAGGGGAGGGGATGGGAGGGGGAGGAAGAGGAGGAGGAAGAGGGGGAGGAGGGGAAGAGAAGAAGGAGGAGAAGGAGGAGTAGAGGGAAGAGGAAGAGAAGGGGAGGAGGAGGGGGGAAGAGAAGGGAAGAGGAAAGGTAGGTGAAGGAGGGTAGAGAGGATGAGAGTGAGGAGGAGGAGGGACAGAAAGCGGAGGAGAGAGGAGAAGGAGAGGGAGGAAAAGGAGAAGAGGAAGAGGAGAGGAGGAGGAGGAGAAACAGCATCAGCAACAACCACCCAGGCATCACACTTCCCAGAAACTTCCTGCACCCCACATCTGGCTTTGGTGTCTCTCCTCTTCGTTTTCACAGTGGCTGTCATCCATTTTCACTCTCACCCCTATCCCAGTAGTGTGCAAGATCCTTTAGGGCAGACATCATCCTCTTCCTCTCTATAGTCTCAAGATTAAGCAGTGTCTGGCATGGGTAGATGCCCAGGCCCTTGTGTAAGGTTCTGGGAGCTCCAAGTTCCCAGCTGTGGCCCTCCCAGCTTTAGGGGGTGGTTATGGTTCTAAGTCCACACATGGAAGTCTCCCATACTCAGCAGAAATCATAGCAAAGTCATCTAGCTGGCGTGGAAGTGCAGAGGCAGAATTAAGGGAGATAGCAAACTGTGGTAGGAGTGAGAAAAAGAAAATGACAAAGCTGGTAGAGGATGAAGCATTTCATCAGGGGCCTGGATGCTATGAGGCATAGATCCTGCAGAGCAGAGGGTAAGGGGAGGGATGGAGCTGGCACAGGCTCTCATCTCAGACTGCTGGCTGTGAGGGGTCACAGGGCTCTGCTGGCACCCAGCCCTTGTTTACAAAGCACCCAGCAGCAGGACCTGAGTTGCACTGGGACACTCCACGTGCATGCCTGTAAAAAGCAAAACAGTTTCCTAATGTTTGGTAGGGGCATTGACTTTTTGAGGTACGGGCAATCTACAAACAAAAACAAAACTGGTAAAACAACAACAAACAACTCCCCAAAAACAATGTACTATAAAAGTAGGATGGCAGCTTCAGAAGACTGAACACTGGAGAGGGTAATTCAGATTGCCCAGAAGACAGTAACGAGTACTCTCCATTCATAGATTCTACAAACTAGTCTTCCTTCTCCCAAATAAAGACTATATGCTCTATGAGGGGCATGTGACATGGAGTCCAGATATCTTAGCTACTCTTACCTGGCACCATTAGTGACCAAAGTCATTGAAGACAGAGTCTGTATTGGAAGCAGGCATGTTAATTAGTCTAATTAAATCATTAGAGTTATTAATTACCTAACACTTACCCAATTAGCTATCACTTTCATCTGTCAGAGGCAGCAGTAAATGCCAAATTGGAATTTGGTGGTCTTCCTCATTACTCCCTGAAGATAAATGGAGACATGTGTATGAAATGCCAAAATAGAAGCAGGACAGGCCCAGGGGCCAGTAGGTATGGGAATTTCAAAATGCTAGTGGTTATTGGAAAAGGGCAGAAGGTAGACCAGCTTGAATGGCTCAAGAGGTGAAGAGACATCCATATCATTATTAACAACAAACAAGAACTACTGTCCCCCAAAGCAATGTGCACATTCAGGCTTATTTGCCTCCAGTTTTCCAGGATAAGTTCTGTCCATGATCTTTGAATATCTTGGGCAAAATACAAATGTCTATTTGGTAGTAGCTGCAGAAAGATTCAGGTTATATTGATCATTTCCCAACTTAGACTTCCCTATTCTCTTTCTTTTTCATTCTGAAAACTGCTATCTGACCATAATGGATTTAAAGAGGTCAGAATGAAATTAGTGGAGTTTTCTAAGAATAATTACCAACGAAAGAGAAGTAACTTACAATAGGGGAACTCTGGAAGAGATAGGCAGGTGGTTGCTGACTGTTAGGTATAATCTTGGGAGGGGGTTGTCCACGTGCGCACGCACTGGGACTTAAATTCAGGGCCTGGGTGTTTTCACTTGTCATTTTCATTCAAGGCTGACTATCACTTATCTCCATTTCAGCTTCTTGCTAGTTAACTGGAGCTCAGAATCTCTCTGATTTGTCTGCCTGGGTTGGCTTTCCACCCAACTCCTCAGATCTCAGCCTTCTGAATATCTCAATTAATACATTCTTGAAGAAAAATCCATGTACAGTGAAATGTCTTATGTCTGCTTCTGTTTGGCACTTGTGAACATTTTAGCTTCAAATTTTCTTGAAAGTTGTGACACTAAGCTCATGAAGCTCTCACCAGCATAAAACTTGAGCTGTTTACCATGGAGGCCAAGAGAAAAAAGGATGAGGATGAAGTTCTTCTATTGTCTGTCATATGCAGCTCCACCACATGAAAAGTGAAAATCTGCAGATCTCTTCACAGAGATTCTTTCCTTAAGATGCTAGGTTGCAATTCATTATTTTGCCTGGGTTGACACTCCAGCACATGGTTTATTAGATTTTAGAGGCAACCTAGCACTTAACTAGCTCAAGAGACCCTGGAAAACAAGCTTTGTTTAGCTATCTGACCATTTGAGTTCACTCAAATGGGCAAAGTTCAGATGAAGGGGCACTCTGAGGTCCAGAGCTTGGCTGTTTTTCTTATTTGTGATGACAAAAGACAAAGAGGGAGAAAGAAATCAAGTGGACAGAGTGTGGGAAGGGACATGAAAATTAAATGTTTGAGAACAGAAAGTTCTCACATGTCCTGGACACATTTTTTGAGATATTTTGATGAGGCTCGTGTGGAAAATGAGAGAGGACATGCTCACATTGGGACCAAAGTCAGATGGAAGGGGAAAGTGCTCTAATAATCAGTTAACAAGTTAACCAATCTGGTCAAAGAGATAGGATGCCACACCTTCAAAGAGAGCCTATCTTCTTGGGGAATGATGCTTACAGAGGTTCATGTAGTATAAAGGGACATGCTAGGGACAATATTTTAATTTGACCAGATTGTTTAAAATGCTAAGGCAAGAATTCCATTCATAATTTCACAAAAAATACGAGTCTTAGGGGAGAGGACTGTTCTAACATTGAGCTGAATTGTTGTGACTATATCTATAATTTGACAACAAATTCCAATATTTCACTTTCCTAATATCAGCATACTACAAAGTATGGCTTCCATTTTACCTGCCTCCAAGAGAGCCATGATACCTGACAAGAATGCATACAATGGGTGAGTACTTTTGATTTTTTTTTTTGGTTTTGGGCTTTCTGTTTTGTTATGTTTTTATTTTTGATAAGAGGAAAGTTTCTTGGATTTTATATGAGATGCTCAGATAGTAACAAAATTTTCTTAGGCTTAATTATAATATAGTTGAAATATAGTTCAAAATACAAATCAAAGAACAATGCAAAATTGCTTCCTGACATTTTCATTGCTTGGTTCTTGGTTTGGTATGGGGTTGGGGGGGAGGGTTGGAAAAGGGGCAAAAGAAGTTATCAAAAACACGCAAAAGTTTAACCAACCTTCAGGACTGAACACAAACTCAAAGTTCAGCTTGAATTAACTATGAAGTACAACCTTTAGTTCCATGTCCATGGGGTATATCTGAGAAATAATTAAAGGGGCCTTCCCAAGCCTAAGGCAGACTCAGCTGTGTTGTAGAGCATTATGAAATGATTTCATACACTTTGTGGTGGACTTCACATAGAATTCATTTCTGAAATACTGTGGATGTTATTCATCTCGGGGGTAGACATAAATCTGCTGAAGCTGCTTGTGCAGTTAGCTCCAATTTCTGCCTCAGGTTAACAGAACATAATAGAGCATTAATCTTTATGAGGCTTAAGGATTTTCTGTGAGTTCCCCCTGATTTGCTTAGTGTTATGTGAAATGTCTTGCCACCATGTCAGCATTTTACAAAATGCTCCACTTACCCACGCCAAACAGTGTGTATCCTGCCATCTTCATTCCTTCAGGGAATCCAAGGAAAAAGAGAGCGAGAGAGGGAGAGAGAGACAGAGGCAGAGACACAGAAAGACACACAGACACAGAGAGAGAGAAGGGGAGAGGGAAGGAGAGAATATAGAGACAGGAAGAGAGACAAATCAAAGAAGACAGAGACAGACAGACAGACAGACAGACAGAGACCATGAAGACAATGCAAAGGTGCTGAAGAAAGTTCTTCCCAGAGTGCTATTTTCTTTCATGACCAATATTTAATACTGCCCATGTTATGTAACATCATGGATTAAAAAATTAAAACAAAACACCCTAAATTTGATGCCACATCACTTATCTAACAGAGTGGTTATAAGATCAAGTGAGCTGAAGTGTTGGTTTTATGGAGCTTTCATGCATTGTACAGTTTTTATGCTGAATTTTGTCTGGGACATAGTAAGGGCACAGCAAATGTTAGCCAATTATTATTGTTGTATTTCATTTAATGATACAAAAATGTAACAAAAGTTTGAGGAAGAGGTACTTGCTTCAACCTTATTTAGTAGCAATTAGCAATTAGGTATTTTAGAAAGATAAAAGTATTATAGCAGACAGATTATACTGGGTTGAATCTGGTATAAAATCCCAATTAAATTTTTCTTTTTAAAATTATAAAATTGTAATCGTTTTTATTTATTTATATTTGATTTACAAATGATAATTGTGTATAATTATGGGGTACAATACGAGGTATATATGCACGTGTGCACACACTGTAGACCAGTATATGTGTGTGTGTGTGTATTACTATATACCAGGGTGTCTTATGCATACTAGGTAAGTATTCTACAACTGAGCTACATCCCAGCTCAAAGTGAGGTATTTATCTATGTATATATTGTAGTAAAATTCAATTGTTAGTTAACATCTATACCATCTCCCTTAATTCTAGTTTTTTTGTCCTGAAAATGTTAAAAATAAAAATTCATGTTACTATTGTCAGTGGTTACTATGAAGTGATAGATCACTGAAGCTTATTCCTCCGATCTAATGAGACTTGAACAGTCATCTTCCCTTTGTTTTCCCCTCCCCCAGCTTCTAGCCTCTGGCAATCACCCTTCTCCTCTCTGTTTCTCCTCCCCCATCCCATATATAAGAGAACATACATAGTATTTGTCTTTTGGGCCTGGAATATTATACTTAGCATACTTTTTTTGTAGTTCCATTCATGTTATTATCTATGACCAAATTTTCTTTAAAAAAAAAAGCACTGAAAAATATTCCATTCATCATATATGCCATATTTTCTATATTTGCCTACTTAAGTATACTCAGGTTGATTGGATATTTTAAGTTATAGTTAATAATACATAAATGAGCATAGTAAAGCAGATATATCTTTCACATATTGATTTTAATTCCCTTTGATACACACTAAGACGAGGGATTTTAGGATCATAAGGTAGTCCTACTCTTAGTTTTTTGAGGAGTCTTTGTACTGTTTTCCATAACAGACGCATTTATACTCACTTTATATTCACTCATATTCACTTTATATTCACTTATCTGAATTAATATAAGAAAATATAATTCACAACCATGCTGGTTTGAGAATTCTCCAAGCACCTAACTCTGAGAATCTAAGAATCTATTTTCTAAGACTCTGAGTAAGAATCTGTCATATCTGTTGTTTTTGATGGGGAAATTAATAGTATTTTTCTACAATTTGAACAGTCAAATCTAAGTTAACAAATAGGATTTGTTAAAATTTAGGGATTAAAGACAGATGTAAGAGACAGCTTGCACAGGGAATTTACAATCTTTCTGGGAGATAGCAATGAACTCTATGACAATATGAAATGTTATTTAATGGCATTGCTATGAAACAAATTCTTTAGAAACATATTAAGGGGAAAAGAATATTGAATGGGGAGGGACTATCCTTGGAAAATTCTTCAGAGAACAGGTGATAGTTTGAACTTTGAAGAATGAGCAGGAACTTAAGAAGTGAACAGTGGGAGGAAAAAGAGCGAAGAAGTTCCAGATTATTCTTGGGAAAGACATCCTGATCACTGTGGTATGGGACAGATAATTTGTTATCATTAATAATTAAAGTGGTGTAAAGATATTAACCAACTCCTGTGTGTAATGCAAATACTCTACCACTGAGTAATAACTAGCCCTTACAAATACTATCTGATTCATGGCTCATAATAAGCTTAAAATTATTCACTATGCCCATTTCACATATGAAGAAATGAAAAAAAAACCAAAGATAATGTACCCAAGTTTGTACATGAGTATATATCTTTAAACTGGTAACAGGATCCTTTTACTCTGGAGTCCAGTACCTTATATTACATAGCTTCCCATTCAGAGAAAGACCTCTAGGGATAGTATGAACTTAATGGAGAGGACTATAAATTTGGATGCATGTTATAGAAAAATTTCTCTAAGTCTTGGTTTCTCACTTTAAATCAGATGACTGATAACACTTATCTAACAGAGTGGTTATAAGATCAAGTGAGCTGAAGTGTTTGTTTTATGGAGTTTTCATGCATTGTTCAATTTTTATGCTGAATTTTGTCTGGGACATAGTAAGGGCACAGCAAATGTTAGCCAATCATTATTGTTGTACTGCATTTAATGAAGTTTTTTCTTTTTAAAATTTTTTAAAAATTGAGATTAGGTGATTACATAAATTTCACATATTTCACAGTATTGTGACTTAGTTAAAGTCACAAACACATTTCAACCTTCACAAGGAAAATTGTCATTATCATGGTCTATAAAGTTTGTGAATTCTGTGACAATACAATTATTTCTATGACAATAGAATTAATTCTATGACAATACAATTATTTCTTTCACATCAGATGATATTTACATTTCTTTCCTTTTGCTAAGTGTAAGCTGTTCCTTCTTTCCCTCTCATTCCTCCCTTCCCATAGCTGTCTTTGGGTTGCTTAGTTCATTTTCATCTATGTCAGGTGCAGCTGATGGGCCATTTCCCATTTCCCTCTGATTCTGTGTCCTCCTCCTAGCTTCCCTCCCTTGTGTACATATATATATATATATATATATATATATATATATACACACACATATATATATATATTTCATAGATGTGGTCAAGGACATAGAGTCACTTAGCAATGATATATCAAAATGAGTGGCAGTCCTTTGTTTCTCAAGTCTGTTTACTTTGTTATATCTCCTTGCATTTTGGCTTTAACATCCACATATCAGGGAGACAAGAACTTTTATGCCCAATATTTTGGCTAGCAATAGTGTCAGGTGTAATCCAATAGCCTTTAACTTTTGTGTACTTTCTCTCCAAATACCTTTACTCCCTCTGTATTTGTGTATGTATGTGTATTTGTGTTTTCCCAGGAAAAGGTTTGTAAATGTTAAAAATCCTTACCTGGATACTATGGATGAAGATGTTCTCTACCACCTGGACTTAGGAACAAAAACACACAACCTGCCAGCAATGTTCGGAGATGTAAAGGTAAAACTGCTTGTAAATTCAAGAAAAACTATTGTTTTCCCTCTGTTAATTTTTCTTAATTTTCCCAAACATGCTTTATAGCCTTAGCTAGAGAAATGTCAGAGATCCCAATAAGAGCCAAAGTCACAAAAAATCTCAGTTTAGAGCATGATCATCATAAGCAATGATTTCTACTCCAACAAGACATAAAGGCACCCAAACTAAATCCAATACAAAACACAATTATTTGCCTGCCCTGGTCCTTGGAGATAAATACCATTTTATTGACAATGTTGCTTGGCACTCAGAATTCTTGATGTGTGAGGAGATTCAGTTTACAACTTAACATCTTTATTTATTTCTGAACCTCACTAATTCTCATTTAGAATTCAATAAGACTAACAATAATAAGAAACAAATATTTCTTATTATTAAGATTTTTGTTATTTCATGAGAAAATTATTTACAGAATAATTCTAGTAAAATAGTATTGCTATATTAATTACTTATCATATCTACATGAATTATAAAAGCAATTCTTGTTCATTATTTAAAATTTGGAAGTAAAAAAATAAAAATAAAATTGGGAAAATACATGAAAGAACATTGAGTTTTAAAAGACATACATCATAGGTCCACCACCTAAATTTAGACACTATCCACACAGTTTTTTCTTCCATTCCTTTGAAATGGATAAATGTTAAGACAGTTGAAATAATGTAACTTGGCATCCTGTATTTTCATTTAGCTAGATTTTATTAATATTTCCCCATAGTACTACATTCTCTTTGAAATACAATGTTCAAGGAGGCCATAAATCCGTGCCATAAATTAGCTAACCTATTTTAAATTTTTTTGTTAAAATATTTTCTGTTATGAAAAGACTCAAATGTTTTATTCCTAAGCATTTTTGACATTTTTTTTGGCTTAGGAGAGTTCATAGAAATGGTCACAAAGAATAAATTGAAAGAGGTCAAAGGAAGCTAAAATTACACTAGAACAGCAGAGCTGGATTGTGGACCAAGTTTTTCTAAGTCTAAAATCCAAGGCTCTTTTTTTTGTTTTTACCAGGTGGACTCTGAGTTGCAGGAAGTCTGAAAAGTATATTAATTGCAACCGGGGAGGTAAAGAAAGAGGATGATGAAGAAATGGAGGTAGGGTAGAAGAAAGGACAAGAAATAAGAGGATGAAGATAGGTGTAAGGATGGAAAGGAGGCAGGATGGAAGGGAGGAAGGAGGGAGGGAGGATAGAAGAAAGAAAGAAGGAAGGAAATAGGTGAGTGTTGCCCACTGTCAATAGGTAGTAGCATTCCTCCTCCTTACCTCTCCGTAAGGAGCAAGCTGTGAGGGGTGCCATTAATCCATTCACCTCTAGACCACTGCTCCTTGCCTTTGTGTGGCCTTGTCCATCTTCTCTTTCCTCTTTTTAATATAACCTCTCTCTTTTCTATTGTTTCTGAAGTTTATATTCAGGAGCCAGCAATCAAGGTTGTCTTTGATGCACATTAGTAGGATTTTACCTGAATTCAAATGTTAGGTTTGGGGTTCATGCCTCACAATAATTTTCCTTGGATCTTTATCTAGGAATGACGCTGATGATTGGAAGGCTAAACATAACTGAAAATCTAAAGTAAACACCTAGTTAATAAATTAAAAAGACAGAATATGTTTTTGAAACAGGTTATGATCTGTTACCTACATGTCTAAATGTCTCTTTCTCCTCTACCACTATAGGGGGCAATCTCTTTTTTATTTTTCTTTGCCAGTCTGGGGCTTGAACTCAGAGACTGGGAGCTGTTTCTGAGCTTTATTGCTCAAGGCTAGTGCTCCACTATTTGAGCTCCAGCTCCATTTCTGACTTCTATTTTTGGTATTTATTTATTTGGAGATAAGAGCGTCACAGACTTTTCTGCCTGGATTGGCTTCAAACTATGATCTTCAGATCTCATCTTCCTGAGTAGCTGGAATTACAGGTGTGAACTACCAGCACCCAACTTGGGGACAGCCTTTTTCTGAATAAGAAGATTCTAGCTTCAATTTCTTTTTTTTTGGGGGGGTGTCCAGTTGTGGGGCCTGAACTCTGGGACTGGGCACTGTCTCTCAGCTCTTCAGCTCAAGGCTAGCACTCTACCACATAAGCCATAGCGCTACTTCCGGCTTTTTTCTTTTTGCTTATGTGGTGCCAAGGAATTGAACCCAGGGCTTCATGCATACAAGGCAAGTGCTCTACCACTGAGCCACCTTCCCAGCCCCCTAGGTTCAATTTCTTGACTTCCCTTCAATCTCAGGGCAGCAATCCTTACTAACAAGAGGGAACACAATTGGCCAGTACCTGAAAACTCAGCCTTGTCCTCATAAAGATCATGATCATGATTAACAACATTATTAAAAATGTTTAAAATTCTTGTAGGAAAAGAGAAGTCTAGCAGTATAAAGTTTAAAACTTTCAGACTCAGACAATGAATTGCCCCTCCTACCCCCCCCATTTCCTCCCTATTGTTACTATATTTTCAAAGATTTTGCTACCCAATACTGCAAAATCTCAGTGGATTAGCACCATTGCAAGCCTACTGCTTACATTGAGCAACATGTTACTGGCTGACAGGTGACATTCCTCAAACCTAACACTCAAGGAACCAGGCTCTTTGTATCTTGCTGCTCTGTCACCTTCAAGGAGTGGCTGGCAGCTTCCTTGAATGTCAACCCCCAGCCAGAAGATGAATGAAGATGTATGTAGAATCCTAACATAGTGTCTATTTCCATAAGCTAGGGCCTACTTTACTTCTGCTCACATGCTAGTGGCTGGAACATAGGCATTTGACCTCATCCAAGCGGAAAGGAACCTGGGAAACTAAGATTAACAGTGAGCTCAGAACGAAGGAGAAACCTTTGTGATAAATAGCTCATCAGAGTCTGCCACACTCACTGGAGAAAAGGAAACAATTGAGAAATGTGGTGGATGATCTGTAGAAGTTATTTTTCAAACTCAACATCAAAATATATCTTTTTTAATGTCTTCTAGAGCTGTCTTTTATAAAATCACTAACTTGCACCTTCCAATCTATCTCAAGAAATTTCACCTAACACAGAAAATGATTATTTTATGACTCTATCATAGGCATTCAGAAGTATTTGGATTCCATTGTTTTGCGTTTTTGTTTTGGTCAGTCATGGGGCTTAAACTCAAAGCCTGGGCATAGTTCCTGAGCTCTTTTGCTCAAGGCTAGCATCTACCACTTTGAGCCACAGCATCACTTCTGGTTTTGGGGTGGTTTATTGGAGATAAAATTCTCATTGATTTTCCTGCCTAGGCTAGCTTTGAACCACAATCCTCAGATCTGAGTCTCCTGAGTAGCTAGGATTACAGGTGTGAGCCACTGGCACCTGGCCTTGAACTCCATTGTTAACATACAAAATACAAATGCTTTTAAGTATTTGACTAATACAATGTGGCAACATTATGTCTTTTGAGATATTGGGAGTACTTGGAAAGTTATTCTAACAGCAGTCTTCATGTGTTTTGTAATGCCTCTGATGCCCTCCCAATGTATTTTTTTATCTTCTTTGATAAAACCAAGACAATAAATATCTCATTTAGAACCTAAATAAGTGGCACTGAAGTTCAATGTTGGTTGGTGGTCTTCAGCTTTATTTTACGTCTCATTAAAGTAGCCAAACTGCAAATCAAGCCTAGAGATGACATTTACGAAGTATCGTTTAGGAGGCAAGGTTTCAAGAAACTAAGCTACTTCTGTCCATGCATATCATCTTTATGTCTCTAGAAATATGCAGAAATTCCTGGTGATTACAGCAATATCTACACTTCAAAGAAGAGCCCAACCCGCAAGCTATTCTAGCATCTGTTTCGGTTTTATGGTCAATCTGAACAGTTGTAATTTACATTCACTGGCACTACACAGTGAAGTTATTTTCAAACTACTATAGGGTTTTTTTAAGGCTCTTTTCATACACAGATCTTGAGCCAAGTCTCAATTTTCCATGCCTACAGAGGAGAAAGATCCTTGAATAGTTGATAACAATTTTTTTTTAAATTCAGCTTAAACCATAGCTTTATCATCTTTGCTACCCAATATTTGTGGTTGACGCTCATTAAAGTTCATTACTAGCTGAAGGCTCCACCAGTGAAATGCCTAAGAAGCCACAGAAAAGACAATAATAAGGGTAGACGAGAAGCAGAAGGCCTGGATAAAAGGATAATTCCATTCCATAATTGAGAATGAGTGCATGTGGCACAGGAACTATTGCTAAATGAAAACAGCATGCACCATACAATCAGACCACCCAACAGAGTCAATCCTTTGTGAATGGAGTGCCCGCTCTCCAACCTCAGCTAGGTATTGTTTCCTTAGATCTCCTTCATCCATGCAAGACACTGGGCCAGCACTGTTTCTGATCCTCTGCCCAATGCTGCCCACATCAGTCAGGCACCACCAACTGCCTTTTCTTTCCTAGAAGACTTGAATCATCTTCTACAAGACAGAAACTATAAGCAAGCTCAAAAGGCAGGCCAGAAAATTGTTTCTTGATATAGAAAACAATAGTTACCATTTGTGGACACTGAGCAGGTGGCTGGATCTGTACAACATCCTTTGTCATATACAATCTCATTTCATCCTGACAAAAGTCTCTAGGGCCTGCTGTGCTTTCCTATTTTGGTTTGATATATAGAGAGTTTGAGCCAGTTACTTAATCAGAAATGGGTTAAGGTTCAAAGCCAGGCAGGCGTACCTCAGCTCAAGTGCAGACCAATAGCAATGTCACCTTCTCTGCTTTGGAGCTTTTTTACAGTCTATGTACCACTCTGCTTGGCTCAGATTCCTGGGTGACTTTTTTTACCTGATCCCTTCTGTGGACTCTGCTTCCTTCTGGTTCTGGGACTTTCTGCAGCTGACCCTTGGTGATGTTCACTCAGCTGGCTGCCATTTGTGCCCCCAATAGTCCACATCGATTCACTCCCTGACATCCTCCTTTCTATTCCTAACATGAGGTTGTAGAGGAACATGAAGATTTTATTACTTCATTTTATTAGATGTGACATATTGACTCTAATACCTTCCCCCACTTCACAGAGGCTGAAAAGTGAATAAAAGGAAAACATAAATCACTAGAATACATGAGAATCTACAATAAGATTGAAAATTTCTAACAGTAAGATCTGTTCCATGAGAATTTTTTTTTCTCAATGAGAAATTGAAAGTCTTGACATAATTCCTTTAAAGCTTTAAGTTATCATAGTATATTGGTAACAGAAGCTTATGATTAGGGTGGTGGAATGAGGAAACATGGGTAAAACAATCTCCCTTTACCCTTATTGCACTTCATTCTATATACTCCATTCTTACATGCTAAATATCTATCCAGTTAAGGCCCAACCCTAGGTAGATTATACCAATTAAGATGTTGATTGATGTTACTATAAACAAAGCTACCAGGAAACATCTCCTTGAACAATGTCAACACTTACTCTGATTTTGTGATTTTTCTTTACTAATTTAGTACATAAAAGTGCATCTGATGGCTCTCTTTTAGAGAGTAATGGTGGAAATGAGTTAATTCACCCGCATAGCCCATGACATCTACACATACTCCTAAGGAAATTAACAATAAACTAAAAGCATTAGAGTTGAAACCTAAGTAAGGCTCAGTTCGTATGCCAGTAACTATGGCCAGGTACTTGTTTGTGTTGACAGTTTGTCTGCGTCGGGGGAAGTCCCAACAGAATGAAAGCATTTGCACTGTTTATGCACAAAGAGCTTGGGTTGGCTGGAAGTGGAGAAGACATTAAGGACATCTGTGCTGGAACAGACAGATATTGCATGTTCAAAACCGGCCCCGTGCTCTCCATCAGTGTAAGTACGCCATGCTGCATAGTAGTTAGACTTCACAGGCTAAAGACCAAAATGGACATTTGTGCATTGTTCTTTTCCCCCTCTGCTTTGCTTTCTTATACAATTAAACCCAGTGCTCAGGTATGACATTCCTCATTACTGGAAAGATTCCTCAAGGCAAAGCCTAGCAGGCAGGCTAGGGTAACTTTGGCTTATAGTCATCATGAAGTTAAAGAAAACACCCAAATGCGCCCTCCCTCTTTATGTTTTGTAACTGATCAACATCTTCCCTTCCCATTTTCTCTCCTCTGCCCTTGTACAGCTTTAAGAATGCTGAGCTTTTAGTGTGTAGGGGCCAATTTTCAGAATTGCTAAATGGAGTGTTTTAACACTAGGAGAAGCTTGCTAAAAAGCTGCTAATGTGTCACTGCTGAGTTCTTGTGAATTGCTCCTTCTCACCTAGAACATGTCAGCAGTACCCATAAGTGGTGTGTGTTCAGGAGGGTGTCTGCACTGCACACGGGCACCCAGTCTATCTTTCTCAGATTGGCTTCTGTTAGGACTCTATTTTGAAGCAAAAGACTGAATCCATCACAGACTGAACACTGCAGCCAACTTAACGGTGCATAAGCTAGCATGCCAGAGGACAGGGTAGAGTCTTGCAGAAGTATGACAACTCTAAGAGCTGAGTTGTAAATGGCTCCTATACTAAAGGACAGTTACCACTGTCGTTCACTGATCCTTCAGACCACTAGTAGCATTCAGGGGTAGGGAGTAGGTGACTATGGCTGAAGCCAAGGGTAATAAAAGAAAATGTATTTGGCTGGGCGCCGATGGCTCACACCTGTAATCCTAGCTACTCAGGAGGCTGAGATCTGAGGATCACAGTTCAAAGCCAGTCCAGGCAGGAAAGTCTGTGAGACTCTTATCTCCAATAAACCAGTCGAAAACTGGAAGTGGCACTGTGGCTCAAGCAGTAGAGCGCTGGCCTTGAGCTGAAGAGCTGAGGGACAGCACTCAAGCCCAGAGTTCAAGTCCCATGACCGACAAAAAAAAAGAAAGAAAGAAAAAGTAATTGATGCTAATGGGGAAGACATGTTGATCTCCTTTGAGTCCAAGAGTATCTAAAAGTCTTGCTTTGGACTGAGATGGCAACTTTGGTGATACATAGATATAGCAGGAAACTGGTCCACCTGTCCTGTGAAGGAATACTTTTTTAATCTAAGTGGCTATGGTTAGTCAATTAGAAGTAGGCCTTACCAAAAATCACAGGAATGAAAATAGTGTTGGGAGGGATGGGAGAGGATGATGAAAGGGGTGACACTGATCAAGATGCATTGTACTCATAAACTGGCATATGGAATTAAAACATGCACAACATCTTAAAGTTTAAAAAAGAAAAAGAAAGCAATAGGTCTTACCAGCAGGCAAAGCATTCCCAGTGGGTACCCTTTTGAAAATGGTTCCACAGCTGTTGGTGTGTGTGTGTGTGTGTGTGTGAGAGAGAGAGAGAGAGAGAGAGAGAGAGAGAGAGAGAGCACAACTTAAGCAAAACATGTTGTCTATTTGTCATTCATCATCAAATGGCAAGATAAATGACAATCAGAAACCTACCAAATAGCTGACTATGAAGGAACCTAACATCTCAAACAACAATTTGTCCTCTTAATTTGCAGTAGAAAAAAATAATAGTTTATTCATTAGTTGCAATGCTAGTCTAAAGCCTCAGCCTTTATAATCTCAAACAAACAAATCAATATAGGTTTCACTTCTGGATCCAGAAGGCTTCCAATGCATTCCAAATTCAGAGTATCTTGGATGGGAAGCAAAAGTGATGAGCAAAAGATTCCAAGTTTTTGTAGTTTAATAATCTTGTCAGAAAGGGAAAATGTCAGGTAAAAACATAAGAATCAGTGCTATTCCAGTTTTTGTGCCCAAGAGCAGAATATGCAGAGAAACAGCTTTGACTCTCTGTTACTATATTAGGAATGAAGTAGCCATGAGCATGAATCTCAGTTCAAGTTTCTAAAAATGAGAGAATTATTAGAATGTAGTATAATCATCAGGAGTAGCTAAATCTAGCCGGTGTTGACCTCTATTTTGGTGACATTGATTCTACTGCTGAAATTCTAACTATTGAAGAAAACTAGCATTGATAACAACTTAAAATCACCCACTCATTCAACTTGATTTTCACATTTTGTGTAGAAATTGAATCCGCATTTCTCCCCTAAAACTCTTCAGAGTTCACTAGAGTTAAGAGGCAAATAATCAAGACTACATGAGAACAACAAAATGGATTTATGTGTTCGCGTATTAGGGTGGAGAAGGACTGGTGATAAGTCAGCCAAAATTATGTTTCTTTAGTATCATGGCAATTATACAAGTTCTTTATATAGGCTCCTTGTAAAGAGCCTCATAGCACCACCCTGCCACACCTGTACACCACACCCTCCCAGCTCTGCTCTTGTAGATCCATTTAACTGGCAGTGAGATGCTCTCTCTGATCCTCACAGATGGATACATCCATCAGCATGTCATGTAGGCGTCAGTTAGAGATGACTTATGTTTTCCTCAGCACTGGCAAAGTCTTAATGATTATGTAAATTTATCCCAGGGCTGTTAACTTGTAATGAAGGAAGAAAATATGTCCTGTTCATGCATCTATTTGTGAGAAGTATAATAACTTTCTCTTTTCTCTCAACAGCATGGTATGGGCATCCCCTCCATTTCTATTATGCTTCATGAACTCATCAAATTATTACACCATGCACGATGCTGTGATGTTACCATTATCAGAATGGGCACATCAGGGGGAATCGGTGAGATGGCTTGATTTTTACTATTAAAACTCAGTGATTCTTATTTGCATCCTTATATTCATTCAAAGTACTCTAACATACTCAGAGGCAAACAGAAGTCTAGCTGGCGGTTTGACTTGAGGAAATTTAAAGGACTATATTCATATTCTCATCATCATCTTCTTCTTTTTGTTTCTCCATGTAAACCTAGTGCCCATTGCCAAAGGTCTTAGTAACATTCATATGTTGAAGAGTAGAATTGCTAAAAATGTGTTTTGAGAGTAAGATTTTTCTTTTCTCTTCCCCATTCCTTCCCTTCTCTTTCCTTCCTTTTCTTTCCTTTCCCCTTCCCCTTTCCTTTCCCCTCCTTCTACCTTGAATGTATTATGTCGCCCACAATGACTATGAATTAGTGGTCACCCTGCCTCAGCCTCTTTCTCAATGCTGGGATTATGAGCATGTGCCACCAGTCTTAGCTAGAAGTAAATTTTGAGTCTTAGCAATTTTGTAAGTGACAGAAGTTAAATATAAAGTTAAAAATAAAAAGTTTGCAAAGATTGCCTTCTTTTATTAGCTAAATAACCAGATCTACTAATTCTTAAGAAAATATTTTCTTGTCTGTCATTCTCATCAATCTACCAGATAGCATTGGAATGGCTTTTAGAGAAGATCAAGGGATGCCTCCTAAAGTTGTCCCAAAGTCCATTCACCTTTCTTCTTTCTTGGCTTGTCAGGCAAACTATAAAAGGGCCTGCTTTATGGCTCCAGACTATGCTAAGGTAAACTTCTGAAAAAACATCTTTTTCCTACCTTTCCTTAAGAAGCAGAGCTGACGAAGTCTTGTCAGGCAGGGTATGATTTTTGCATGTCATCACATGAAGATTCAGGCAGGACATTGCACATAGAAAGGTTTGATTGACAAGACTGAATGGGCTATAAAAAGGAATGAGAATTGTGGATGAAAATGGTTTTAGAATCACACAAGGAAGAATTTTGGAGCAAGACTAGACCTTAAAAATCCTCAAAGAATTAGAGAAATGGCATATCCAATATCACAGCCCCAGATGGCTAAGCCACACTTCATTAAAATCAGGCAGAATCAAAACAGTGTGGCCTTTCTACAGCTGAGATCCAGAAACAAAGTCCAGTTAGGGCCCTTCATACGTGAGAGAAAGGATATTTGTGGATGTCCAAACAAAGGAAAAGGGAGAATGTAAGCTTGGAGTTACATCAGAACTTCTTCCAGATTATAATTTGATAATACTACTAGTAATAAAGTGCAATAACCACACACTGAGGATGAAGTAGGTTCCATTGGTATTAATGTTGCTCATGATTCTTAGGTTGTGGGTACGTGGGGCTGTGTACTTAGCTCACACCTATGGACTGTGCCATTCTGGCTGTAGAAGTTGCCACTTGATATTCTTAAGTACCTATCTAGGACAAGGGACACTAGGGACTGCCCAGCTCATTTGCTTCTTGACAATATGATGCTCATTGCAACTAAACGGCACCAAAATCACAACGAAAATCTATGAATGCTGGTGTGAACACCTTCCTTTAAAACTTATATGTAGCTCCATTAAGAACTCTATGCTTATAAACAAAATGGGTTCATTTAATTTGTTTTAAGCAGCATTGTGTTTGAAGATGAAGAGAGGCACCATTTATTTCTTTGCAGACATGATTGTGTCTCAAATGAACAAACATACTTTGATAAGAAAAAAGGTACTGGAGTAAATATTTTTTTTTGCCTTTGAGAAACCAAAATGATATAGATTTAGTGTATCTAAATAGTAAGATAGCAGGTGAATAACATCATTTTGGTTGTACCCATGTTCAACTTCCTTCTTAATTGCTTTCCTATTCTTAGGACATTGTAAGCTATTGAAGAAACCACTTGTTTAGCTTACATAAAAAGTACCTAACCCATCAAAGTTTTATCTTCAGGGGCAGTATCTTCTTAAGTGTTCTGTAATTAGCTCTACATTGTTCAATACATCCAGGATAAGGCTAAGCTCTATAGCAGAGATTGGTAAAGTTTATTCATGAAGTCCTAGCCAATAAAGCTATTTTGGGTTTTGCAGATGATGTGTTTTGTTTTGAAACTTCTAAACTCTGTACCATAGCTCAGAACCAGCAAAGTCAGTATGCAAATGAAGGCTTGTGAATATATTTCAATACAACTTAGTCAAGTTTATTTACTGAGATAGATAGCTTGTTGCCTATGGTCTATAGTTTGCAGACACATTCCAGATGACATCTTTACAGAAGCACTTACTCATCCCTCAGATTTTATGGAATGCCATAATATGGTAGATATGATGCTAGACCTGGGGAAAGAGTAGTGAGTGGGTCCTGTTCTTGTCTTCACAGAGGTTCTGTTCTATCAGAGTAACAGATGAGCATGTAAAATGTAGGATGAGTGTTAGGATAGAGAGAGTCTAGAGCAGTGTTAGGACAATCATCTTATTCATGCTCTCAGTAGAAGTCAGAGTGGATTGAAAGGTGGGTCACGGCTGAACCTGGGGCAACTGAACACAATGGATCCACATTGCTTTTTCATTTATTTGTGTTTATTATTTTGTTCTTCCTCCCTTGATTCATACTTCCTGCAGGGAAGGACATAAGCTGACACCTGACTGTCAGATGTTGGAGAGGATGAAAACACAGTCCAGGCAGGGAGAATAAGAAAGGGCAGAAATTGGTTGCTCAAGTGAGCAGGAGTCCCTTGAGCAAGCCAGACTTTGTAGCAATGGAAGGTCAGATGAGAGGCTTAATTTCCATGGAGTTGGAGAGGAGAGGGAGTGAATGTGATGAGAATCTGAAGGAAGAGAGGAGGGAACTGCCAAGAAATTATAGTAATCAAGGAGCTGCAGAGATTAACTATCAAGTAGTCACATCACTTTATGAAAGCTACTTGCTGGCAGGCTCATTTAGTTTATTCCTGACCTAATTTATTCAAAAATGAGCCTGAAGCCTGGTACTAATTTGCATGTCCAAGAGTCATGTTTGTCTTGAAATCTAAACCCCATCACGTTGTAAATGTGAATCTGGAAAGACAGCAAATGGAAATGCCTGTTCTGCATGTTATTTAATTGCATTTGGAAAAGAAAAAAAATTTAAAGATAAAAACATGGAGAATCATTAGCAACTAGTATTAATTAATGTTGGCAGAATAGGTTACATACTATGTGTCACTCTAAATAAGGGAACTCTAAGTGATAGTCTGTGATGACTTACTACTGTATTGCAGGAATTGCACCAGGCTCCATTGTAATAACAGATACAGCTGTAGACTCCTTCTTCAAGCCCCAGTTTGAGCAGGTAATTCTGGACAACATTGTCACCCGAAGTACTGAACTTGACAAGGAACTGGCAGAAGAGCTATTCAACTGTAGCAAAGAAATTCCCAACTTCCCAACCCTCATCGGCCACACGATGTGTACCTATGATTTTTATGAAGGTGAGAATAATTTCTAAACCATGAAAGCAACAGAAAATGCCAGTAACCCTTTGTTATGCAAACCCATAATTTATATGAAAAACTCTACTTTAGGAAATTAATAGTTGTAGATTAAAAAAAAGAAATGGAAACAACTTTTTAACTTACTAAACTATAGCCATACAAGAGCCTAATAGATATCAGAGAAACATACAGAATGAATTTATATTGAGAGTGGGTTTAATCCTCTAGGAACAAGTTGAATACTGAAATGTAATTAGTAGTGTTGACAAAATCTTATCTTTGTTCTGCCTTTAACTTAAGTTGGTGGCTCTAGAAGAGGGGAAATATGTTGGTTCTATAACTCTGCTGTTCACTGATACCCCAGATAGAAGTGGGGGCTAGGAAGCATGTTTGTGTGTATCAGTCCCACAGGAAGAGGGTAGTCTTAAAGTGGAACATTAATTTCTCATCTCCTAATTTCCCCCTACCTAGAGACAAATTGAAGGTCAATATGAAGAAACAGCACTTGCTTTAAGGGGCGAGGGCAAGGCAAAACACCCTCCAAAGACAGACTTTGTTCATTCCAGGAGAAAGAATCTATAAAAGCTTGGTATTGTGTTGATGAGGACATCCAAGAAATTCTGCAAAGCATTTGTGTTCATATTAAAATTGTATTAGAATTCATCATAAATGACTTGTTTTCCTATGGATCAAACTTGAGTTATAATATTGAATTGTTAAAACTTATGCAGGGAGATAGGTTGTATTATTTATGTGTTAACTGAAGTTAGTCAAGGTGTTTTACTCCAAGTTTGTTGTAAAATAGGAGGGGCTTCGAATCTGACATGGTCTATAACTCTTCCATAAGCCAGTGGTTTGCAGTATCTTGATCTAGAGACTCACTCAGCATGTGTTTAAGACCAACCTTGAAAATGGCAGCCTATTAGAATCTGTTTTCTTTGGTCTGTGTGGTGTCTTTTAAATGGAAATTATTTTGACATTTGTAATTTCTAGAGATTTTGTATAAACATCCAGATATGGGGCTTTTTGTAACATCAAACTATAAAATGTTATATAATGGCAGCTCTGGCCCATATCAAGGTCCACATGCCCTGGAGTAGCTAGGAGCAGACTCCCTTCAATCTGGGCAGATTCTGTTGACATTACCTGCTTAGTTTGGGGGGACATCTTGAGTTTGAATCAACTTAATTAACAGTGTCTTCAAGGTTTGGCAGGCAGTGCTAGAGAGACAAAAAGGAAGGGGAAGAGATTGACTGTCAGAGAGGAAACAACATGAAAGAGACAGGAGACAGAAAAAGAGAGGGAAGGGAGCGAAAAAGGACTATGTAAACAGTGGCTGGTGACAGAGCCACTTCACACAGTGTCTTCCTAGGGAGTGATCGTGGGTACATACAGGATGGAAGAATAATAGTATCTGGCTTTACTGCATTTCCATCTGTCCCCACAAGTGGACTCAGGTGAAATAAAGTGATCCACAAACACTGAGGCGGTCTGGTAGGAAGACATGAGTGAAGAGGGGTGGCATGCAGCATGGGGGTGAGTGTGAGGGAGGAAGGGGTACATGTACCAATTGCCTGCATCTGGCCGTCTCTGTCACAATGGCCACATAGAGTGCTGCAGTGTACAAGCACCATTATTGTTGAGAGCTTCTTTGAGCCCACTGGACTCTTCTGCCCCAGCACCTGTATTGGTTCCATCCCCCCAGACATTAGGGAAGCCTAAAGTCGAACATAGGCCACTAAATGTTCTCCATCTTCTTTCAGGACAAGGTCGATTAGATGGAGCACTGTGTTCTTTTTCTAGAGAAAAAAAGCTAGATTACTTGAAGAGAGCATACAAAGCTGGTGTCAGGAATATCGAAATGGAATCTACAGTGTTTGCAGCCATGTGTGGACTCTGTGGCCTAAAAGGTAAGTCATCCATGCATTTGGCTCATGCTTCAGGAGAAGAGAAAGGGGGTTGGCTATTTATTATCTGGGATGACTGCATGCCTTATAATTGTTTGTAATCTACACTACCTCATAATGTCTTGTGAGTGGACAGCACATTACTCCGACTGTGCATATGGGGAAATGTAGCATTGGGGTCAAGAACAAGGTGCTAAAAGGCACTGGCTGGCTGGAAACATAGCTAGGACTTGTCAGCAAGTTCCATTTTCTTCATCCTGGTAGTAGCTGTGATTTTCTATTACAATTGAATTATTGAGACGAGATGCAAATGGGAGATTCCTGAAATAGTCTGCCAATCACAATTTTAATTAGCATGATCAGGAAAGAGTGAGGGAGAAAGTGTCACTTGAGAAAAAGTGACATGCAAAGCACATTCTGGTAGATGTAATGTGAGGCCAGAGGCGGCAGCATGCAGGATGTGTTGGAGGAACAGGGCAGAGACCAGAATACACAGAGGAGAATGAGGGGATGGCGGTGCAGATTTTGTGGGTCATGTGAGAACTGTGGTTTTTCTCTGAGGAAATAGGAAGCTATCGGAAGGCTCTGAATAGAAAAGTGACCAGATTTGACACGTGTTTTATTTCAGTCATACTGACTGCTGAGTTGGAAGAAGCTAGTGGGGTTGGGGGCAGAAGCAGGAAGAGGAATGAGAAACCTAATATAAAAGTCCAGTGAGAGTCAATGGGCAGGTTGATAACAGTGGCGGTTGGGAGACCTGGTCAGGTTCTGGAAACATTCTAAAGACAAAGCCAACAAGGCTTGTTGACTATGTGGTGAGTGTATGGGAAGAGAAGCAGGAGATAAGAATGACCCCCTGGTACTCATTACCTTACTCATGTAACTTTCTACAGTATCTCTACAATAAAAATATATATATTAAAAAAGAATGGCTCTCTGGTTTACTGCTACTTACCTGGAAGTATGAGGTTATTATAATTGGGACAAAAAAATTGTAGGTGAGGATTTGAAGGTAGTAACATCCGAATGGAAGATGTAACACCACAGGTGGACTTGGAGTTCCAGTGAGAGGTATGACTGGAGGAGTAAAACTGTAAAATTCATTCAAGTCCATATAGTGGATGAGATGACAGGAAAATGTTGACATAAATGAGGTTAACATTCAAATCTGGAAGAGACTGAAGAGGAGTGGTCAAGGATATTGGGAGTGTACCAGGGGAGTATAGCATTCTGCTATCCAGAGAAGCAAAGCTTTAAAGATGAAATGCAGAATTACAGCTCAAATGGGTATGGTGGCACAGACCTGAAAATCCAGCTACTTGCAAAAGATGTAGATAGGAGAATTATAGCTTTAGGACATACTCTGGAGAAAAAGTATAACACACTCTCTCTGAAAAACAAATAAAAGCAAAAGAGAGAGCTTAGGGGAGTAGCTCAGCAAGGGTGTGCGTGCTTTGTAAGTACAAGACCTTGAATTAAAACCTCAGTACTTCCAGAAAAGTTAAAAAGTGGTATAGCCCAAATAATACTTCATTTTAACACAGTCAGAATTTGAATTCTAGGATTTTTCTTTATAGTCATTCAATTCTGATATACACATTAAGAATCAAATGCATGTGGCAGCAGGTTTTGGGAGGTACTGGGATTTATACGAGGGGCTCTTTACTGTTTTACTATAGCCCTTTTGGAGCTGATTGTTTCATGACCCAAGCATTTAGGCTTCTGCCATAGCAGGGATGACAGGAACATGGTATTATGCCGAACTCTTTGGAGTTCCTCTTCAGGCTGGCCTGAAACTCCAATCCTCCTAATCTTAGCCTTCTCTACAGTATTACAAGTATGAGCTGCCAGTACCAAATTCATGTGGTTATATTTTCAAGAGTACGTTTCTGAAGGAAGCTACAGCTCATAAGAAGAGATGACTTGCAGCTCCACTATCTTCATTATTGACGTCTCAGAATATACGTACAGGCAAATCCCTGACTATATGGGTGAAAAACAGCAAAGGCGCCTTTATGCTGTTTAGAAGGTCATAGTTGATGCCGTCTTTAAGAACAGTCGTTTTGGCTTTTCTATCAGTGAGAGTGAGACAGACAGCTTGACGTTGCTCAAGCAACAGTCCAATGAACACACGGCTTGCAGGGATTCCTTCATTATAAAAACAAGTGATCGCTTTAGCCACTGTTCCAACTAGTATATAAATGAACAGTATCTGGTAACCAATTTAGCAAAACACAAAAGGATGAGCCATCAACATGCTGTAAGTATGGTGACTGTCAGCTGTTTCCTATTGGCAGTCATGGAGGCTTTTGAACCCTGATCCGAGTCTTTCTCTTTAGGATGTTTTGGGAACCTGAGAGCAGCTATTCTGTTATACGAGCCTTTCTGACCTTGCTACAATTCCCATGACCTTATGCTCCCTGACACCCACAGGTTCTCATCTTGATGGCTTTCCTCTACTAGTCTGTAGTTCCACATCTTGCTGGTCACTGATCTCAGCCTACAAAGAGCTATTTTCCCAGGCCACCCCTACAGTTTTTTCCATGGAGCAGACCTCTCTGAGCTGCTGAAGCACACACTAACGCTAATGGCTGCATTTACAACTCCAACTCATTTGGTAGCTCTTGGGAATACTCCTGTCCAACGTCTTCATGGTGCCAGGGCCCCTTATCTCCGGCAGATGTCACTTTTTCAGAGCAGATTGCTGGTATGCTGTCCCTGGAGGGGCAGCACCTTTTGATTTTTATGCATTTAAAAACTACTCTGAGCTGCTTGAAGGAAAAGCTGGATCCATTCTCAAACAGCTACTCAAACAGGGGAGATTAGGATACACCAATGGTAAGCAACACGAAACAGGAGATTCTACCTGGCACCAAAAGCCCATTGTCCATGGCTACTTGGCTTCCCAATCCTGTCCCCACCTACAGCTCACCTCCTGCCACTGTTAGGGGTGGCCCACTCTCCTGTCTCTCCAGGCTTCTCTGATGGCTGTCTTTTCTGTCTTTATTGAAGAGCTTTCTCTGCCTCTCTAATACTACCAGATTAGTAGATAGCCAATATGAATTCCCAAGGTGATAGTGATAATTTCATCTTATAAATAAGACTTATGTAAATAAGTCGTCTAGGCACCCATAATTCAGAGGAATCACACAAGGAGTCCAGACCAATGCACAACGAAATCTTTCTGCATCTGCTTGGCACAGGGAGGGCTTAGGTCCATGTTGATGACCACTTTTTTTCAGGTATTTTATACATTATCACTTTTAATTTGATATGATATTTAAATAATTTAAAAAAGAATTTTTTCTTACAAGAGCTATGCTTAACATTTGAAATCTAACAAAGAATAACTTTTGAAAACTATATTTTTATTTAAGATAGTAATATAGTACTCTTTACTTTTTTTAAAATTTGTTTTGTTGTAAAGATGCTGTACAGCAGGGTTACAGTTACAACAGTAAAGTAATGAGTACATTTCCTTTAAAGCATTGTTACCCCTTCCTTTGTTTGTCCCCTATCATCCCTTCCCTCCCCACCTCCCCAACTCTTCCCCCCACTGAACAATGAGATGTACAAGGCTATGATGACCACTTCTTATCTTTGCAATTAATGTCAAATCTCCAAAAACTCATCCACTCACTCAGTCATTCTTCTGCAATAACCACCAGTGACTATCGTACTTATTTGTTTATCGTTAGCTTATATATTAATTCATGTAACTGATGTAAAGGCCTATATTTATTATCTCTCTCCATTAAGATATGAACATCAACATCATAAGAACAGGGACTTGTTATCATTGGTAGAGCCCCAGCGCATAGAATAATGCCTGCCACATAGGCATTCAATAAATATTTGCTGAATGAATGAATAAATAAAAAGGATGACCACTAGACTCCCTTTGGCCTTGGAAATGATCATAGAAAATGGAATCTGTTGTTCACCAGTCACATCCTGGTTTGAAATTATCTGTAAAACATGTGTGCCTCCTAACCATCCAAATAGGTCAACATTTCTCTTTATCATTAGGTCTATACAAATGATTCTTTTGCTATAACTGTAGTCTCTTGGACTCTTGTTGCCTGGTAGTTGGACAGACTACCTGCAGTAGGCCACCAACACCCACAAATCACTGTCACTCTACTGATCTCATTATCCAGAACAAGAGAGTTAAGCATCCAATGCTGTTTTTTAACAAAGATTAGAGAGAAAGGAAAACAGTGTCATTCACCAAATAATTATATATCAAAAGGCTGCACCTTATAATAATACAAAATTATAACATGGTGGAAACATGGTGCATTTGCATTTGTCTATCATTTTATAATATGCATCTACCTGTCCCTCTCTTAAAGCAAAAATTACTTTAATTAAACCCTACCATTCTGGTTAAAGAAGATAATCCACTTGCACCTTGAACTTGTGATAAATGTATTCATCTTTATCCATTTTTTTAGAGCCAAATGTTGCCTTTTGACATGTGCTTTCCTGGTAATATATGAAACCTAATATTTACCTAAGATTAAGTTTTGCTTAAATCTTCTTCAATGTCTTTAGTTGTTTGCAACTCACAGTGGCTTTTCTTTAGGGGAAAGGAAGAATTCAGTTTTATTTCTTTTGACAGATACTTGTTACTTTGGGGATATATTTGGTCTTCATAATATTACTTTCTAACTGTTCAACAAAAGGGAACAAAAGCTGACTTTAATTCAATTTTTACATTCTTTTGCTGTTCCCAGCCACAAAGATTATTTGACGCTGGCAACTGCACAGTGACCAGTGATAAGACCCAAAGATATAATAAGAATTAAAGATTAGAGTTGGTTTGGAGCTAGACTATTTCTTAAGCTTAAAATAGAGATACATCAGGATTTTGAAACATTATTTTTAAAAGTTCAGAGGCAACCAGATGTAATTCTCTTCACCCTCTCAAGAGAAAAGGAAACTGTGTCTCAGAGAGGTTAAATAACTTCCCTGTCTGCTCAGTGAAGGGGTGGGAAGGCAAGGCTTTGAAGTTAGCTCTGTATGCATGGGCTGTTCTGGGTCTTGTTGACATGAACAACACAAGGTCTGTGGTCTCTGCACAGAAGAACTAGAGTATACACCATGAAAAGTCAGTGACTCTTTTTCTGTTTTAAGTATTCTGAACAGGTAATTGTACTACTTCATCCAGCAAACCCTACAGTCTGAACATATCCAGGAAGTTAGCATTGAAATCGAATGAAATGTTAAGCAGATACTCAACACCATAAATAGCTGTTGTTTTGTGAAAGAATTGTCCCTTAAGTCTAAAAACTTAAGTGCAATGATAAATAACTCATTTCCTACTTTGTTTTCAGAGATAGGGTTTTCACACTAATCTTTGAACTTGAGACCATCCTGCTTTGGCCTCCTGAGTAGTGGGATTACAGGTGTACAACAACATGCCTGACAATTTAGTGTTTTAAAAATTGACATATAATTATATAAAATTCATGGGTACAGTTTGATGTTTTAAGATATTAATAGCTTGTATAGTTATCAAATGGGGGAATCAGAACACCCATTGTCTCAAATATTTATCATTTGTGGTAAAGTATTCAAAATCCCAACTCTAGTTATTATTTTTACAAAGACAACATTTATTTTTAAAGCATTTAAAGCAGTTTGTTTCTTCTTGTTTGGTAAGATTTTATATATTTTTAATTAAAGTCCTCCCTTCTTCCTCCTGACCACTGCTCCTTCGGTGTAAACGGTAGCATTTTTCTATTAAATGATGACTTGTGCTCACCACTATTTAAAAACGTGTAAGTGGCAGCTATTAGTTGAAAAAGAATGTATCTATAAGACATTGATTTAAGAGAGAAGGTTACAAGGTCTCTATATCAAAGAAGCCACATGGGAGTACAATCCTAAATCTAAAAAATTAAACTCTGAGTTTTTCAGAGACCATATTAGAAATGAAAACTTTTTGAGATATTTGGTCCTTATTACATAATGAAAGAAAGAATTTGAGATTTTTCACGAAGACTTCATTCAGACATTAAAACAAACAAAATTATCAGCTGTATTATAACATGCAAGGTTTTTAATCACACTTTTATAAAAATTTATAGGACAATTCCTCAAAAGGAGGAAAAAGAAACATTGCTCCCAGCAATGAATTTAGCATTTCTTTGAGGACATAAATAGTTAGGGTCTAGGTATATACATTTATGGTAATTTGATTTAAACTAGGAACAGATTTTAAAGTGTTTAAAGCAGCAGTTTTTTTAAATGACCACTCAAATAATTTTTGTTCTCACCCTTCACCCTTTACTGCATCCTGGTTTTGTCTGTGTTGGATGGAACCTAAAAGAGAATTATTAACCATCTCTGGTTCTGATACTACTGACCAATAGACCACATTCTCAGAAACACAAACGTAGAAGAACAAATTATTTGTATGTTCCTAGGCTTGACCAGCTTCTTTTAATACAAATTGTCTTCACCTGGATTGTGATTAGTTACAAACAGCCTGAGATTAATGTCTTAGGGAAGCTAAGGAAGTACAAAGGCTCTTGGTTGTTGATTAAACAATTATTTCTATCTTTCCTTTATTAGAGAGTAATGAACGGATGCTCACATTATACACTCCAACCCTGGAGAAACAAGGGAACTGTGGGAGATATAAAAACATCCAGAGAGAGGTAGAAGAGGAGGAGCAGATAAAAAGCCAAGGCCAGGAGCCCCAGGGTCAATCTGTGTCATTTTCACATTTTCCAAAGGCCAGCCTGTTTGACTGTAAGCATGGGCATTGCGGTCCAGCTGCAGTATCTGCACCCAGTGCAAGGGAAAACCTTTCCAGAAGGTTGTTCTAGAGAAATGGGGTTAAACTATTGGTCCCCAGGGCCTCATGGAGTCCTAAGTTTTGATGTATGGGCTTTGGGGACTGGGCTCTGAAAGTGTGAACAAACATGTAGAGGAATATGTGATTTTTGTGTGGACGGGTTCTAGTGACAACTTTCATAAGCTCCTCAAAGGAGCCACGAATGAGGTCAAAGGGCTGAGAATCTCGGTGGAGCCTCCGTTCCTGGTACAGCTCTGGGTACAGTAAGCCCTGTGCTCTGCCCTCTGGTTCTCATTACATTCCATCCTCAGCTCAGTTAGCTGACAACCTCCTGAGTGACAGCTGGGTCACTAAGTGTCCCTCCTGCCCCAGGAGCCAGCCTCCATACTTAATCTGAGGATTATGGTAGCAAAAAGCTGTCAGGCTTAATTTTGACAAATTGTTTTGGGTAATTAGTCCCTTTTAATTGGTCATAGAAATAGTAATTTTCAGAGACAAGATTATTATATGCTGTTTGTTAATGGGCTCTTCGGGGTCAAGAAAACATCACTGAGAAGGCTATTACCTGTTCTTTCCCATCTTTGGTACTACCCTTGAATTCCAGAAGAGACTTTTAGCAAAGACGACTCCTGCTCTAGGCAGAGTACAGAGCGTTCTTTCCTTTCATCGTTCTGCCAAAGGAAGGGTTAGAAAGGGACTTTCAACCTTTTTCTAGCTCTTGCCAGCCTCTGTCAGGCCTCACAGACTTGCTGATCATTAACTAGAAATGCTGGGGGAAGTTTCTAGCTCTTGCATTTGTTCCTTTACCTGTTCAGCCAAGTTGTTTTACAATCCAGTGAATTTTGAGTAAATAGAGTCCTGGGTGATGAAATATTTGCTTCAGCTGATGTTGAATAGTTTCCTATCTGTTCACGTCACTGAACATGCAAGGTCAGTTTGGTCGATAGGCCAGGGCAACAGTAAATGCAACCAAATGGCTTGGGAGTGGAGGAATGCAGACAGAACCCAGCAGTTTAGGAAGCTGGGAATTCATTGGCTACTTATTTACCAGCTGCATCAGAATGACCATCTATTTGAACTTTCTAAACCTTCATTTCATCATCTGTCAAAACAGAGCAAAAATAATACTAGCTCATGCCATATCTATATGAATCAGATATCATAGATGTCTGGCATATAGCAGGAATAAACCAAAGAGAAAAGGTATTACAAACTGGTAGAAAAATATTTGCAAACTCCATACTTTACATAAATGTTTTTAATGTCCTAAAATATATAAGGAATTCGTGCAACTTAATAGGAAACAAACAAATGGCCTGATTTAAAAAACAAAAAACACAAAACAAAACAGACAACAAACCTGCATAGACCTTTCTCACAACAATATACAAATGCCCAACAGATGCCTATAAAAATGCTCAACATCACTAGTCTTTAAGGAAATGCAAATTAAAACTACAATGTGACAAATGAGGAGATATTAGAGAAAGGGTACATTTTAGTTAGATGGAAAAAAATCTAGGTATTTATTATTCAACATGGTGACTATAGCCATTAAAACTCTTATCTCATAATCCCTAAAAACTAGGGATTTTTTATCTAAAAAGGTAAGCATTTGAGGTGATTGATATGTTAGTTTTCTACCATGTTCACATGTCAAAATGTCAATCTGTACCCCTTAAAATATATAATTATTATTCATCAATTAAAAGTAGAACTCGACAGCCTGTGCTAATAGCTTTACAGTACAATTTTAAAATACAGATCTTATAAAGAAGTCTGAAGCAGTAGAAGGTCAAGAACAAATGTTACACTACCTTCAGAGTTTGTTAATATAAACACACCTAATTCTATTTGTACCGACTGCCTTCCAAAAACAATTCAGGGGCAGATGAAGAGTTTTGTATTGTAATCAATTTAAAGTGCTTGCCAGTGGTTTCCAATACAGGTAGCCATACTTTGTGGCTCAAAGACTTGATGGGGAATGTATAATAAAGAATTGATACGGTACTCAATTTTCTCTCAATCTTTCCTGATGTAATCAACCAAAAATGCTGCTCTATGTTAACTTCAAAAGTAAGAATTTTGAAGAAAGTTTTATTCTCCTCCCCCTACCTTCTTATCTATCATAGGATATTATTCTTATTCTTTTATAAGTATGTTTGTTCTTCTATAAAAACTAAGTTATATGTTTGTACATTACCTATTAGGTCTTTCTTTTCAAATTTCACGGTCAATGCTTAACTTAATTGGTATTTCCTGGGTCAACATTCCATATCTCTTCTTTATTTATGTTACTCTTAAGTAGGTCTTCCAGTAGGCAATTTCAGGCACAGCACCAAGGAATAAAATGCTACCTCTGGAATAAGGTAGACTCTCATTTGGAAGAGCCTTCTCCAAGAGCTAAAAATAGACTACAAGCTGGATGTTGGGTCTCTCATTCTTACCTTGAATACAGTGCTTGCCTGAGTCTGAATCTAACCAAGTGTGGAGGAAAGGGAGAAAGCAGGGGTGATCGTAATCTTCTTATCATAATCTACTTATCTAATTATCTCAATGTTTGCTAGAGTTCCATAGAAATATGCATGTTATATAAGGCCAGGGGCTCTCAAGATTATGCATTAGAGGGAAAATTGCACAAAATGTATGTGCTACACATGTTGGTGCTTTAAGCTAATATTTGTATGATTCGCTTTAGTAATCTTATTACTTGTTCTACCAGCTGCCGTGGTCTGTGTGACACTTCTTGACAGACTCCACTCTGACCAGATCAACTTGTCCCATGATGTATTGGTGGAGTACCAGCAACGGCCTCAGCTCCTAATCTCAAATTTCATCAAAAAACAGCTTGGACTTCATGACCAGATGACATAACTCAGCAATCCAACTCTCCTTTGCAAGTTGGTAGATCAACTTGTAGTGTTGAGACTATGTATTATTTGCAGCATTTTCATATTATTACCAGTCACTCACTAAAATAATGGAGAGATTTCAAGATGTTTCTTCATCTTAAAAATGAACTTATTTTAAGAGACTTTAATATCCAAATTAATTCAAATTCCATTTTAGAATAAGTTAAATGAATCAGTAAATTAATTAAAAAATTTAACTCCTGGTTTGTGACATTTGGAGTTTCATATGTAGTATTAATTAAGCTCACATGAAAATAGATCATCCATGTGCAGATAGAGTTACCAGTCCCTCTGCTTCTGAAAAAGTCCAGAAATTCATTAGGATATTATCAGGCACTTTGAGGTGTTGGACAAATGGCAGAAATAGATGAAGCACATTCAAAATATTTACAGCAAAAGTGTCAGAAAAGAATGGAGGTCTGTATAGGGGAGTTATTAGGGAAGTATGACCATACTTCTTCGCTATGCACATACAATTTCAGTGCAGCAGAGTGGGATTAGAAGTTTATATGGGCCTATACTTGTGATTTTATCATGAACCATAACAACTCAGGATTACACATTGATTGTGAAATGGAAACTCCTTATAATTCAAAAACCATAGTGACTAACTTGCTTTCTAATAATCTTATTTTATCATTTCTTTTATGGAAATGTGTTTTGAGGAGATTGTATATATATTTTTATTTCAATGTGAACTAAATAGGCTAAGGAATTAGTAACAACTGAATATTTCCAGACTCTAAATACACCCCTACACTACTCATCCCTCTGGGAGGCAAGGTACACTTCTAGACCACACCATACTCTCTGTTAGGTGATGCTGCCTTGGGAATTCTTGTGAAATTGATACGCCAAGGAAAGAATGGATGGGGTGAGAGTAGAACATTGCAAAGTTGTATAATATGTAATATTGTGTACAGATATTTATATGGTTGAAGCTCAAATAAAATTCAGTTTCAACGGTTATGCAGACATTTTGGTTCCTGGAATCTTTCATTTTCTGTTGAATGTGGCAAAATATAGACACAAGGCCAGATTCCTTGAGGATGACCAACAGATACCAGGCTGATTAAGTCTGATTTAGCCTTCTATCAGGAGAATGTTTTTGGTGTGTTTTTTTTCTTCTCTTAAGTAGCAACAATAAACAATTTCCTAAGAGCAACTTTGGTTTGTGAACTTCTTTTGGCAATAGAGATGCCTGTGGTTCAACTTTCTAGATATTCTAGTAATTGGCCATCTAATACAATGGTCTAAGAACAAAAGTTAAAGGTAATAAAGGATTAGCATTGTACTTTTTGGTAGACTTTTTCTTTACTTCTTATTTTTTTAAGACAAAGTGGAAACCAGGATGATTTCCTAAGTCTTCAGGTTGAATATTTTTATTTGCTGCTGGAAAAATCTTTATTTTCCATTTTCCTAGAAGAGAATGCTATAAGAGAAGAACAAAATACTCGCACCGAATCCTTCTCTCATCTCCTAGTGAGGTGTGTGTGTGTGTGTGTGTGTGGTGGGGGTGGGTGTATGCACGTGCGAGCATGCTTGCACACTCATGAGCATTTTCCTCACCAGTATTTTTTATTGTGAAAATACTGTACGGAGGGGTTACAATTACATGAGCAAGGTAATGAATGCATTTCCTATCAAGGATTGTTGCCTCCTCCTTTGTTTCCCCTTATCATCCCTTCCCATCTCCTCTCCGCCCCCGCCAAAGTTGTAAAGTTCGTGTCTTGTACATCTCATTGTTGCAATGGGTCCACCTGTATCCCTATTTAAACAATTTGTTTTTTCCCTTCCCCTCCACAAATACCAACATCAAATACAATGAAAACAGGGGTTATACCATGGGGGAGAGACATACAAAGCAACAAAGAAATCATCTTATAAATATGTTAGAAACAATAGCAAGAAAGAAAATACATTTGAGTCCTTATCTTGGGGTTCATTTTGCCTAACATCAACTTATCTGACCGTTTCTGCTTGTCTCAGACATATATTAATTATTGCAAATAAAGGAACCCATGGGACCTATGTTTCTTTGGGCCTGGCTTACTTCACTTAATATAATTGTTTTCAAGTCCTTCCATTTCGGTTCCTCAAAAGACTCCACATTGAGCTCCCCTATGACCCAGCAATCCCGCTTTTGGGCATTTATCTAAATGATCACAAACAAGACCACACTAAAGCTACCAGAACAACTAAGTTTATTGCAGCATTATTTACTTTAGCTAAGATATGGAACCAACCCAGATGCCCCTCAGTGGATGAATGGATCAAGAAAATGTGGTATATATACACAATGGGATTCTATGCCTCCATCAGAAAGAATGACATTGCCCCATTTTTAGAAAACGGAAAGACTCACCAGTACTTTTTTTTAAGCTTCTTTCTTTCTTTTGTATATTTATTTTTTATTGTAAAGATACTGTACAGAGGGGTTACTGAGGTAATGAGTACATTTCCTATTGCGCATTGTTACCACCACACACACACACACACACACACACACACACACACACACCTGCTCCCATGCCTGTAGTTGTAACGTTCAGTTTCAACATAATGTCTTATACATCTCATTGATAAAATGGGTCAACCTGTATCCCTATTTAAGCATTTTGTTTTTTCCCTTTCCCTCCCCAAATTAGAAAAATGTATATACAAGATTGAGAACACCGGAATCAAATACAGTGAAAAGAGGGGTTATACCGTAGGGGAGGAACATACCAAAGAAACAAAAAAAAATCACATAGTACATTATAAATACATTAAAAACAATAGCAAGAAAGAAAAAAGCACTTGTGTCCCTCTCTTGGGATTCATTTCACTTAAGATCATCTTATATGGTCATAGGTACATAGCTTTTGACCTTTTCTTTTTTTTTAATTTAATTTAATTTTATTTGTGAACATACTGTACAGAGGGGTTACAATTACATGGGCAGGATAAATGCGTACATTTCTTACCAAGCATTGCAGCCTCCTCCTTTGTTTACCCTACACATCCCTTCCCAACCTCCCCCATCCCCCCCCATCACCCAGCACCGACATTGTAAAGCTCGTTTTCGACATGACAACTTGTACTTCTCATTGTTGCAACAGGTCCACCTGTATCCTTAAACAACTGGTTTTTCCCCATCTCCTCCACAAGTTAAACTGACATCAAATATAGTGAAAGCAGGGGTTATACTGTGGGGGAGGGACATACAAAGCAACAAAGAGATAATCTTATAAATGCGTTAGAAACACATGCATGAAAGAAAAAAACATTAAAATACATATCTAAGGGTTCATTTTCCTGACATCACATTATCTGACCTTTTCCGCTTGACTCCTACATATACTAGATATTGCAAATAAGGGAAACCATGGGACCTATGTTTCTTTGGGCCTGGCTTACTTCACTTAATATAATTTTTTCCAAGTTTTTCCATTTCCTAACAAATGGGGCAATGTCATTCTTTCTGATGGAGGCATAGAATTCCATTGTGTATATATACCACATTTTCTTGACCCATTCATCTACTGAGGGGCATCTGGGTTGGTTCCATATCTTAGCTATGGTAAATAATGCTGCAATAAACATAGTTGTGCTGGTAGCTTTAGTGTGGTCTTGTTTGTAAACATTTTCACCAGTACTTTTTATCTCAGTAAATGGTTTCAGTTGCACAAGTGAGAGAAACCTAGGAAACTATTTCTATTAAAACAAATTATCTTTAAGTAGTTGGACAAAAGGTTTCAACATGTCAGTTTATGAGTACAATGCATCTTGATCACTCTCACCCTTTTTAATCATTCTCCTCCCTCTTCCCCCTCTCCCAAACCTATCCATTCCCTCTTTTCTGGTTTCATTTTCAAATGTACACAATGAATATTATGATCTCATTCTTCTTGGAAAATTCCTTTGATGATTTTTTTCCCTCTTAACTCTTACATCCGGTCAATTGCTGAGACCTATGAATTGATTCTCCAAAGGCATCCTTATATTAGTCCTCCTGTTTCCAACTCCTCTGCACCAGCCAACCACCATTTTCTCTCCTCCAGCTTCCTGTGGCAGCTTCATCCTTAAGAATCAAATCTCCATTCTTGGAGTTGGGTTAGGTTGTTTTCTGGCTCAAAGCCTTTTCACGTCTTCAAAGGGGAGTTAAGGCCAAGCATAGCCCTCTTGTGCAGCCTAGATCTTCTTCTTGTCTCTGGCCTGTACTTAAGGCATGAAGTTGCAAAGGCACAATGCCATGAAAAATACTAGCCACAGAATCATCCAGTGAGTGCTTGGTGAAGAGAACAAGTAAAACTGAGATATGCCCTGTTCCTCCAGAAGTGTGCCCCTGTCCTAAACTCCATCCATCAAATGGGTCTTGAGGATAATGGAGACTCTGACAATATCTAGAGCATTTTGCTGCCTGTTTTTCCTGGTGGGCTCTATTTAACTCCTACTTATTGGTTAAAACTGAACTATAAACTCTCTTTCTCTGGAAACTCTTCCTGTTAATCTTCAATTCAGATTTCTCCCACCTGCTCTTTATCTTCCCATAGTGCCCTCTGTTGCATTTTCAGAGTATCAATCACAGTTTAAGATTATGTTACAATTTGGGTCATTATTTAATTAATGCCTGATGCCTTGACTACCAGATTCTTAAGGGCAACTTTATCTGCTTTGCTTAATTACTCCAAGTACCTACAACAGTGTCACCCACTCAGTAAATACTGTTAAGGGAGGAATTAATGCTCTGCAGGGAAAAACCCTTATGAACTATCACTTTAATGAGCAGGTAGAGTTGTCATTATATTTGCAGAACCTGGCCCTGTGTCCTATGACACAATATTCTAATATATCTCTGAATCCTGGGATACATTAGGATCATCAGGAAAGTCCTTCAAAAAGATAGATCCATTTGAGGATCCATATTCAGTCTTTGGGAAGGGGAGTAGGAAGCTGTTTTAAAATGTGCCACAGTGATGGTTTGAGAGCCAGTGATTTAGAAAAATGAGTGGCCTTCTGGCTAAACTGTTGAAAGTCTTCAGATGGTTCTGTACCAGAATTGTTCTAGAACAATCAACTCTTTTACTTGACTTGACTTATTCCTTGATGCCAAGAACAATGCCTTAATCATTCTACACCTGCAACCATGGCCTGGGGCATAGCAAGATTGGATGGATTTTACACATATACACATATAAAATTTGCATGTATATTAATACTATAATAATCATAGATAACTGTAAATTCATGTTCCTTTCAAAAGAATTTTAATACTTTTAGAAAGATAATTCTCTCGACAAGAATGTATTGTTGTATTTAAGAGTTTTCATATGCTCCAGGGCAGGCAATTTGGAAAGCATGTTGCTCAACTTATTTTGCTAGCTGGCTGCTGGGCATCACGTATATGACAGAATTGGAAACCTGAGTAAAAGACAGATAAATGGACTCTTCTGCTTGTCTCCAAGCTATAACTCCTCCTGTCTTTCTGTCATGAAAATAAATTAAAATTGTCTGACACATACTGAATTTCACAAAGCCATGGAGAGTTCCCTCCAGGAACACTATGTGCCTCTAGACATGCCATATTTTTTTGTTTTATGTTTTTTGTTTTTGTTTTTTTTTTAAAAAAAAAAGGAATGCTGGAGTTTGAATTCAGGGCCTTGAGTTTGTTAGGCAAGTTCTCTACCATTCTTACCTCCAGTAACAGGTGGATTTTTTTTCTTTTTTTTTTTAAATTTAATTTTATTTTATTTGTGAACATACTGTACAGAGGGGTTACAATTGCATGGGCAGGATAATGCGTACATTTCTTACCAAGCATTGCAGCCTCCTCCTTTGTTTACCCTTCCCATCCCTTCCCAGCCTCCCCCCTCCCCCCCATCCCAATCCTTCTCCTTCCCCCCTCCCCCCCACCCCCTCTACCCCCCCTCAGCACCGACGTTGTAAAGCTCGTTTTGGACATGACAACTCGCCGACGTTGTAAAGCTCGTTTTGGACATGACAACTTGTACTTCTCATTGTTGCATCAGATCCAGCAGGTGGATTTTTTTTTAATATCTAGTCTACATTATTGATTTCAGAGTGAGAGCTAAGTAAACTAATCTCCCAATTGTTAAATATCTTCTTTTGTTCCTTTTAAAAATAAATGAGAAATTATTATCCTTTTCTTTTAAGAATCTACAATATAGCAGAAACTTTTACAATACAGTGTCTTCTAAGATGAGTAAGTAGTAACCTTATGATTTTTAATCTGCTTTATTATTCACTTCTCAGATTTTCCCCATTTTTAGTGTGCTTTTCTACTCCTCGTCATAGGTACCAATCTACAGTTTCTACAAAATGAGCAATTTTCTTTTGAGAACAAAAACCTACCATTAAACTTTTTCTCCTCTGAAACTTGTGTAAGTATTATTTTTATAAGTATAGTTTTAAAAATCATTAGGCAAACCACCTAGAAACGAAAATCTTATGTTTGTGAAGGGTAGGACTAGAATTATCCTACCTTAAGGATACTAATTTAGTATTATGCCTATTTTTATAAATGTCTAGAATTTCCTGAAAAAGCTAATACTGTCTACAGTTAACTGTGAATATCTTGAAGTACTGGGTATACTCCCGAAATATACAAATTATCCTGGTCATCTGATTTTTGCTCTTTACCCTGTTACCACAGAAAGAATAGATCTTTCAAGATGTTTTTAAAAATTCTAAATAACTTTTCATCTGAGTTCCTTTGAACTTGCATTTCTTCCTAAATTATACCCAACAAAAACCAGCGATAAGATAAAACTGAATGTCACCGGGTCACCTTTCTGTTACTGAGACCCATTTTCTACACTTCATGAACCAACTGTCACCGCTGGCTCCCTTCTTCCCTGGCAAGTAGAGATGGCTTTTAAAGAGCTGGTTTCATTATTAATCCAAGGTTACAATGCCATGGATCCACTCCAAATAAACAAGCAAATGAGAGGACAAATGTATTTACAAACAACCCACTTCCTGTAAGCCACAGGAATAACAAGACACAGTCACTCAAAGCAATTTTCAGCCTAATTTGTTTGTGGCACTAAGACAAATATATGAATGACTCTATAGTCATGAATAGAATAGAATGACTATATGAATGACTGTAATTCAAAGGAATGTAGGATAGACTAAAAAATAGAGATGGAAGCAACATGTTTGTACCATCTTAAAAAAGGGATGATTATATGGCATGTCAAGGACTTGAATTTCTTGAACAAGGTAGGTATTTGAGGTGTGCTTTAAGGGTCGTCATTTTGACAGAGACTCCAGGGAACATGTTGCCATTGAGGGAAAGCATGAAAGAAGAGGAAAGAGGAAAACAGGAAATATCATTATGGTAGTGAAAAAATCTGGATTGGCTGGGGCTGAAGAAGTAATTCCAGAGTCTATTATGTGGAACAAAAGTCAGGTTAAGGTGATTGAATTTACTGTGTGGGCAATGGGATGTTGCTGAAAGATACAAAGCATAAAGCAGAAGCAGCAGAAATAAGATTAAGATATAAACCAATAACAAGAACCTGAGGGTTTGGGTGACCATGCCTGGACTAGCTGCATTTCAAAGTGTCAAAATGGATGAAGGGTAGCAATGGATTAAAGATAATACGAAGCCCTCAAATCTTTATTTTTTTGTATATTAGTCAGTCTTTCCATTTGAGATACCTGAGAAGTTCAATGGCTTCAAAGTTTCACCTGATAAGTCAAACAGCTTACACATTTCAGAATAAAAATTTTCTTTTCATGTGCAGATGATGTGTTTCCAACATTTTTTGCTAAAAGGCTGAAAGTTCAAATGTGACAGAGCCAGAGCAGTAGCTGTGGGAGAGAGTGGCATTTAAAGGACTGAGTGAGAGATGCCAGCTATGATCTCAGTGTCAGTGCAGATGAAATGTAGGGCTTTACGGCTAACAAAATCAGCTTTCCAAAGAGAATATCTATAAAATGAAATTTATTAAAAAGTAAGTATCAATACATTCTTATACACAGTATAACATGGATAAATCTTGAGGACGTTATATTAGGTGGAGTAACCCAAGCACAAAAAAGAACAATATTGTATAATTTTAATTGAATAAAGTTTCCAGAGTTCCATATCTTAGCTATGGTAAATAATTCTGTGATAAATATAGTTGTGTTGGTAACCTTAGTATGGCCTTGTGGGATTGCTGGGTCATAGGGGAGCTCTATGTTTGAGGAACCTCCATACTGCTTTCCAAAGTGGTTGAACAAGTTTATATTCCCACCAACAATGCAGTAGGGTTCCCTTCTGTGCACATCCCCTCCAGCATCTGTTGTTATTAGAGTTCTTGATTATAGCCATTATAGCTGGGGTGAGGTGGTATCTCAATGTTGTTTTGATTTGCATTTCTTTTATGGCTAGGGAGGTTGAGCATTTCTTCATGTGTCTATTGGCCATCCTTCTTTCCTCTTCAGAGAAGTTTCTCTGTAAGTCTTTAGCCCATGAATGGATCAAGAAAATGTGGTACATATACACAATGGAATTCTATGCCTCCATCAGAAAGAATGACATTGCCCCATTTGTTAGGAAAGGAAAGACTTGAAAAAAATTACATTAAATGAAGTAAGCCAGGCCCAAAGAAACATAAGTCTCATGGTTTCCCTTAATTGCAATAACTAGTATATGTCTGAGACAAGCAGAAATGGTCAGATAAGTTGATGTTAGGCAAAATGAACCCCAAGATAAGGACTCAAATGGTTCTTCTTTCTTGCTATTGTTTCTAACATATTTATAAGATGATTTCTTTGTTGCTTTGTATGTCCCTCCCCCATGGGGGACTGTTTTCACTGTATTTGACGTTGGTATAATTTGTGGAGGGGAAGGGAAAAAACAAATTGTTTAAATAGGGATACAGGTGGACGCATTGCAACAATGAGATGTACAAGACGTTATGTCGAAAAACGAACTTTACAACTTTGGCGCAAGGGGTGAGGGTCGGGTAGAGGTGGAGATAGGAAGGGATGGGAAGGGCAAACAAATGAGGAGATAACAATCCTTGATAAGAAATGTACTCATTACCTTGCTCATCTAATTGTAACCCCTCTGTACAGTATTTTCACAAAAAAGTTCCCAGAGTAATCATATTTACACAAAAGAAGGTAGACCAGTAGTATTAGGGGCTGAGCAGGAAGAAATGAGAGTTATCACCAAATGAGTGCAGTCTAGAGCTGGACTGTTGGGGATAGTTTGAGCAAAAATATGAATGTACTTCAAATTATAAATTGTATATGCAACAAAGGTTAAAATAGGAAAGACTATATTTTACCATAATAAAAATGTAAAGACTCAATGTGGTTGTGTTGGTGGATTTTATAATAAGAACCCCAGTTTAACCATTTTTAGAGCGTTCATGCTGTATGTCTTGATTCTCATGCCTGTGGGTTGGCATTTCTACAGGCAGAAGACACATGACTCTCAGAAGTTACTTGTGAAGAATCAGAGCAAAGGGGTTGAGTACTAGCAGGAAGATAGTTTAGCCTGATTTCTTTAACTCCATATAGAAGTATTTCTGTCAAGGAGATCTGCATCTTTTCATCAGCCAATATGGGCTGGTGCAAGAAAATATACCTGACCAAAGGTGTTTTATAAAGCACATATATCAGAGTCAAGAATGCAATGAGAAGATATGACTAACACATCAACAGCTATCACAAAAATGATTAAATCTAAAATACTCACTGGAGAGAACAAACAAAGAAAGATGCCAAAGAGTATTTCCACAGGATTGAAGTCTGTGAGTTTAAATGAAATTTTCCTGCCTCTAACCCACTATGCATTGCCCTTTGCATAAATGTTTTGGCATCTCAATGACACCCAAAGGCCAACTAATAATACTATTTATCTTTTCAGGTTGTCATTTCATATGAGAGTATGCTGGGCAAAATATACTTCCAGAGAAGGAATGATACTGTAAGAAGTGATGAAAGGTAATAAGGAAAAAAAAGTGAAGGAAAAGATGGAGAAGGAGGAAACCTCATAAGGAAGACAGTGGTAAAATAGGATTCTTAGAAAGATAAAGTCTGGGCTGGGAAGGTGGCTCAGTGGTAGAGCACTTGCCTTGCATGCATGAGGCCCTGGGTTTGATTCCTCAGCACCACATAAGCAAAAAGAAAAAACCCGGAAGTGGTGCTGTGGCTCAAGTGGTAGAGCACTAGCCTTGAGCTGAAGAGCTGAGGGACAGTGCCCAGGCCAGAGTTCAGGCACCATGACTCCCCCACCCAAAAAAAACGAAAGAAAGATAAAGTCTTTGGGGGTGGGGGAGGCTTCCCCGAGATGGAAAGCTGAGGGCTGGGATGTAGCTCAGTGGCAAAGCGCTTGCCTAGCAAGTGCAATGTCCTGGGTTCGATCCCCAGTACCAAAAAAGAAAAGACAAAAAAATACAGTTTTAAAAAAAACCAACCATACAAACAAGATGGAGAGCTGATATACTCTGAAGTGTAACTGTCATCTACAAAACCTGCATGAGCTATTTTTGAAAGGAATCAAATCATGAATTTTAAAAAAAATGGAAAAATTAAAAGACAGGGTCAGGCCTGAGCTCATCTCTTCAAGCCCACAGGCTTAGGTTTAAAATTCTTGTGGGGTTTTGGAACTAAGACTCTCAACTCCAAAATCTGCCTGTGTGCCTAAGGAGACTCCAGACAATGGGAAAAAAACATGAATTTCCTTGAGAAGTTCAAAACACAGTGCTTTAATTTAGGCTTAGAGTTGAAATATACAACACATTTTAGGACTTGCCTCCCAGGTTTTCTACATTATTTCTCTTTCCAATGTTATATATTCATTGTACAAAATAATAGGTTTCATTATGGTATTTCTACAAATGTGTGTAATGTACAATAACTATATTTACTTTACTCATTACTCTCTGATCTACTCTCTTCTCCTCCTGGTCCTCTTCCTCTTCTCAAGTAGCCCTCCTTATTTCATTCTTTTAAAACCAAAATAGTTTTTTTGTTTTTAAAACAAAAACACTAGCTGAGTGCTGATGTCTCATGCCTGTAATACTAGCCACTCAGGAAGCTGAGATCTGAGAAAATTGGTTTGAAGTCAGCTTGGGCAGAAAATTCCCCATGAGAATCTTTTCTCCAATTAACTATTTGGAAAAACTGAAATGATACTGTGGCTTAAGTGACAGAGCACTAGCCTTGAGCAAAAAAGAAAAAAAAATGCTTAAGGATAGCACCCAGGCCCTGAGTTCAAACCTTAGGACAAGAAAAACAAATTACACATTATACATATGAGATAAAATATATAATACTTGTCTTCCCGAGTCTGGTCTATTTTGCTTAACAATTTCATCCAGTTTTGTTCAACCTTATGGCTAAATAAAACTTCATTGTGTTTATTTCTTTCCTCTATTCATGGAAACTGAGTCTGATTCTATAAAGATTTCTGATTCCTTACAGAATTTTTTTGTAGGACAGAGATGACCCTGGTATTCCTGGAATCATAATATAAAACTATAAAGGAGAACAAACACACACAAGTAGCATAGAATATTCTCACCATGTCAGTGTCCTCATAGACAATTAGTTTGTGGCAGAAGGACCAGATTCTGTGTGGGGCACAGTCATTGCACACAAAGTATGATGGGATTAGACCAAAGAACATTTAAAATGATTAAATCTATAACAGAAGCAATCAAAACATAAGGACAAGGAATGGAAAAAGACTAATTTACTATGAATGATGGTGCTGGTGGTAATTATAGCAGTACAACTTGACTGTGCTCAAAAAATTTGAAATGCTCTGCACATATCAACACATTAAAAGTTCACAGTATGGTTCTTATGAGATATTACTATTTTTTCACCTTCCAGATGAATGGACACTGAGGGGTTAAGTAACTTGTCTCAAGTCACAGATCTAATAAGAGACAGAGTTAACATCTGCACAAGAGAATTTTTTATCCAGGAAGCAGGATCATTAAGCATGATAATAATTCGAGGAGTAAATTTTATTTGTAAATGACAGCTTAAATTTCATAACACTTCAAAATTTGAAAATGACATAAAGTGAGAAGATTTGTAATTTTAAAGAGTACTTGGCAAGTAAGCTAAATAGATAAGACACAGCTGAATAATTGTAAAATATAAAATAGAACTGAGAAACACATCTAAGAATGCAACACAGACACAATGGACAATACAAATGTAAATACTAAGAAACAGCAAAAAGAAGACCTAGTTTATTTCTAATAGATATTCAAGAAGGAAAGAATAGAAAGCATTATAAAGAAGTAATCATCAAAATGGAATGACTAAGAAAACTCAAGAACTGGTAAGAGGCATAGATCTTGTAAAAATACAACGTAAGTTAAGCCAAATTAAGCATGGAAATATTGTACTGAAAATGTACAAGAAAATTAAGAGAAAAAGGAAAAGAAGATAATAGTGTCAGAGTTCAGAACAGAAACATTGCCAGCTTGAGATTCTGTAACAGGAAGAATATCATTCAAGGGTGAGGTCACAATAAAAGCATTTTTAAAGCAAACAGATGGAGAGAGTTCCCTGCACTTAGATTGTTGCTGAAAGAACAACTAATTGAACAATCTATTTCAGGAGAAAATCTGACAAGAAGGATGAGTAAGATGTAAGAAGCAATTGTGAGCAGACCAATTGGCTAACAAATCAACATGGAGAATCATAACTAAGTACTATATAAAATGAAAGCAGAAGTGTGACCAAAATCAAAGTTTCCTAAGGAATTACCATTACCAGGAAGGAGACAGAAGTGTGAATGATTTTAGACTTGAATATTTGTGTGGATCGAAATGTAAGGTCTACTGCCAAAAGAAATTCTATTAAATGTTGATTTCTCAAGTAATTAGAGGAGAAAAGAAGAAAATACAAAGTAATGTGATACATAGAGGAAAAGGAAAAAGAGTTAAAGGACAAGAAAGAATAGAAATGTCATGCTAACCATAAAATAAAACATAGATTTAAATTGACATACCCAGTGAATTACAAGGATACTAGTTATGGTCTATTTGTGGCAGAATGTGCAAGGCATAATAACAGAAAATTGATATTAAAGAGACATATTACCAAACAAAATGGAGAACTATACATTATTTTGAAAAATCCCTCTGTCTTTGCTAAAACACCCAAATCTGGATAAATAATACAAAGATACTTAAAAACATCGGTTCAACCTGGGTGCCAGAGGCTCACACCTGTAATCCTAGCTACTCAGGAGGCTGAGATCTGAGGATCTTGGATCGAAGCCAGCTTGGGCAGAAAAGTCTATGAGACTCTTATCTCCAATTAACCACAAAAAGCTGGAAGTGGAGCTGTGATGCAAGTGGTAGAGTGCCAGCCTTGAACACAAAGAGGCGCAGGGATAGTGCCCAGGCCAAGTTCAAGCCCCAGAACTGGCAAAAAGAAAAATGTCATGCTTATTTCAGAATTGAGTGGCTGTGACATTGAGCAGGGGTCATATGAATCCCCAAAGTGGGAGTATTTGTTATACAATCTCTAGATAAAAGTTTGCCTACCTCTATGGTTGCTAGGCTGATGTAGGGTAAGGGTAAGAACTAGTAGACTAGACCTTGAGTCTATGAACAGTGGGGAAAATCAGAGATTATCCCCTAAAGCTGACACAAAAGTAAAAAGCTCAGTCTATAAAGAAGTAGGTAAGGTGGGCTGGAGGCATGGCTTAGGTAGTAGAGTGCCAGTCAAGCAAAGAAGACAAGCAAGTACAAAACTCTGAGTTTGAACCCCAGTACAATGAAAAATAAAAAAAAAACAATAACTAAAAAAGACAGGTGGAGAGAAAGGTGACTATATGTAGGGCTCAGATGCGAACTCTGGTTGTAGGGACCTGCTCTAGATAGTGAGTTGTTTTGAAACCCTCAGATGAACTTCTGATATCCCCTCCCTACCCCTCCTGGCATGGAAATACCATAGGCATTTCTCAGTGCACCCCAACTGTGCTCTAAATAAGGAGCTGCTGGCATTTTGTCCTCTTGGTTTTGTGTACTTATCCACTGCGGTAGATTCTTCCTATTCATTCCTCCCTAGATAACAATCGTAAAAGTTAATGCTCTGGCTACAGCATTACCTGTATTCAGAGTGAGCTGACTTGACTGATGATTGTTAGCCTTCAGGCATATATGATAAGTAGCAAGAAACAGGTAAATGTAGGTATCATAAGATCTTGATTAGAGATGACAACCTGTGGGGGTCCCTGTCCATCAACAAAGAACTACAAAGATGTAACTACAGACCAAACAAGATGCAGAACCCAGGCTCTAAGCACTGAGGTAAAATGCAGGTAACAGGAGCAGCAGACTCAGCAGACTCTTTATCATCCTATACCTACAACCAGGGTTAGTCATAACCTCCTGAAGACATTAGGTAAATGGCTTGGAATTCAGAACACTCATTCAGAATTTAAAACAAGAGCAAAGAAGCATCAGGCCATTTACCAAGCTTTGGGCTCAGTAAAATCTGAATATTGTAATTTTCATCTCTACTTGGTGAAGGCTTGCTTTGTGGACAGGCCTGCCTGCTCCTCTGCCTCTTGAAAGAACTGTGCAAGAGGGGAAGGATTTAATAAGTTCAGTCTTCCTCATTATTTATTAATTTTAGTATTTTAGAATCAGACTCCACAGATCTTATTTCCACAGCACTTTACACCTGACTTTAATCAATTGTGAATAGTTCTTTCATTCACAGACTTCCCTCTCTTCTTTAAATGTTTATTTTAGCCAAGTATGATGGCACATGCCTGTTATCACAGAATGCTGGAGGCTGAAATAGGTAAGTCTGGGCTACAAGTTAGTCAGGCCTACAAAGAAAATATGTTTTTTTTTTTAATTGTTTTTGGACCCAGGGATCAGAATCAGGGCCTCATGTTAAACATGTGCTCTACCATTGAACTCCACCCAAGGCACCTCCTCTCGTTTTATCTGATTAGAGATGGCTCCTGTAGGAGCCTTCTTGAAGCATTTATTGTCTGATTCTGTGCCAGTAAACATTTGAATATTGAATATTTGTCCATATGACAAAGTGCAAAGACCTTGGCTGCCATTCAAGGCCTGTAGGTCTGGATTTACAAAGAACGGTGTTGAGATGGAGAATAATAGGAGTGCAGCATAACAGAGAATGCTCTCAAGCCCCAAAAGACAGTAACAGAGTGCAGACATAATAGCAGACTCTTTTTTTTTTTTTTTAACCAGTCATGATGTTTGAGCCCAGAGCCCTGGCGCCATCCCTGAGTTATTTTGTTTCAGTGCTCTACCACTTTAAGCCAAAGCTTCACTTCCAGTTTTTGAGTGGTTAATTGGAGATAAAAGTCTCATGGAGACTAGTTTGCCTAGGTTGCCTTCAAATCATGATCTTCAGATCTCAACCTCCTGAGTAGCTAGGATTATAGAAGTGAACCACTGGAGCCAAATAGCATACTCTTTTTTCTTTTGGTCGTGGGGCTTGAACTCTGGGCCTGAGTGCTGTCCCTGCGCTCTTCAGCTCAAGGCGAGTGCTCTACAGCTTGAGCTACAGTGCCACCTCCGGTTTTCTAGTGGTTTACTGGAGAAGAGAGTCTTGGGACTTTCCTGCCTGGGCTGGCTTTGAACCGCGATCCTCAGATCTCAGCCTCCTGAGTAGCTAGGATTACAGGCGTGAGCCACTGGCGCCCGGCACATACTCTTTTTCTTGTGAGGTTGACCAATGGTCAGTAGGCTGTAGAAGTGAAAATTTTGCTCCCAGAAACATATAATCTTTCCTTCTGGAATGATCCCATTGCCACCCAGAAATCATTGCTACTACTTTCTGGAGGCATTCGATAAACTTGGTTCTGTGTCCCAATATCAATGCATACGATCCCACAACTCTCCCTCTGCTGCAGTACACTTAATGCAAGTTCCTTTATCTACAAACTATGTAGAAGATGAGGGAGCATAGCAGTCTGTGGAATTGAATTGAATCATAGATTTTGGAGTTTGAAAATGAGGCAAAAGAAAATCAAATTATTTTGAAACATAAACTCCGAAGCTTTCACTGGTCTCTTCAGCCAGTTTTAAGCAACTGTTTATATTGACATAACAATGTAGACGAGGAAATACTCTTTAGATAATCTGGTTCTTTTTTTAACAAAACGCTAATAGGGTCCTGCTCCATGTAGCACCTTAAGTTCATGTTGTACTATGCTGTACTGAGTTTCCTTTAGTAAATTTCACTTCCAAGTAAAGTTTTATTGTTGTAGTAGTCTCAAATGAGACTTATTTTGAATTATCTTTCCAAACTCTCAGTTTATAACATTGTAATAATAATAATAAGGCATTTTTGGCAGCATGTTTTAATTATACTGTGTAGGTAAATATTTCAGATTAACAGAATATTTATACAATGTCTCGATAAATGATGTAAATTGTTTTTTAATTTGTTTATAAATATTAGGAATTGTAAGCATATGTGGTGCTAAGTATTATTGACATTTCTGAGAAAATGTGAAAAATGCAAGGAAAATAAAGCAACTAAACTTTTCCACCATTAAATTTCCTACATAAAAATAATGGCTTTGCTGAAGCAAACAAAAATATTTAATGAAATTAGTGAGGCCCACATGACATTAGAAAAATGTATTCAGCACAGTGTGGGGGCTATAATTACAGGTAATCTATATTTAAAAGAAGTTAGAAAAGGATCTCTAATGTTTTCATTATATGTTTGCACCATAGATACATGTATTGAAACTGTAAGTACTTTATAAATATGTACAACTTTTGTAGTCAATAAAAGTGCAAATAAAAAGCCAGCATATAGGAAAAAATAGCTAATGATGAAACACAAATCTTAGGGGAAAAATGTAGCCAGCCAAATCTGATCAAAAGAAAATTGGATTTAGTAGAAATAATGTCCACAAAGTGAAACAAAGGCAGATGTCATGATTGGTCAGGTTTGACATTAACAAAACTTTGAAAATGAGCCAAATTTTACTGCACAATTTCAACAGAAAAATAACTGATGCCAGTACAAATAACTTCAATAGGCTATAAATAAAACTGGTAAAAACTAGAAGCTAAAAAACCTCCCATATATTGAAATACAAACTAGGATTAAGTAGTGAAAAGAATTAGACAGAAATACTATTGAAAATATGAAAGAAAAAGAATACAGGTATTCATGAGTGAAAAAAATTACCATGCAGCTCTCAAACCACTTTTCTGGAGATTTCAGAATATAAGTACAAAATAAGTTTGATGTTCCATTCATCCCAGAAGATTGAAAGATGCCTTGGATCCTACAAGGTGTCATGCAGCTTGTAAATCTGTTATTGTCATACAGTGCTACATGAAGGTCAAGGTGAACTATTAACTCTTCCTGTCCTATCAGGATTTCTCTAGTACTTGGTAGTAATCTACCGAGCATTCATCATCAAAGATATCAATCAAATGTCAGGAAAAGTAGAATTCCAAGATTTTTTTTTCAGATTTTTGGCCAAATGCCATCACGTCTGAAGTTTAACTATCTTAAAAAAAAACTGTTAGTATCTCTTCATGACTTTTCTAGGCAAAGTCTTAATATTAAAAACTTTCTGCTGAGGACTATCTCATGCCTAGAATCTTAGATACTTAGGAGGCTGACAGCTGAGGATTGAGGTTTGAAGCCAGCTGGGCAGGGAAGATTCTTATTTCCAATTAGCCACCAAAAATCCAGAAGTAGGTCTATGACTCAAGTGGTAGAGTGCCAGCCGTGAACAGCTTGGGAACAGAACTCAGGCCCTGAGTTCCAGACCTAAGCCCAGCACACAAATAAATACACTCTTCCCCATTTAAAAAATGTGTTTATCTTTCTAATGGCTTTATGTTTTATTTCTGTATTCTTCACTTAAAATCTAAGGAAATAATAGAGTTGTTTAAAGAAGAGCAACATAAAGACAGATTCAATGAAAAATTAACCAGCTGCATGTACAAATATCTGGACTCTTATAGATGGGTTGAGCACTTTAACAGGGATGAAAATAATGTTATGTTTATCTTCTTTTCAGAGTCGAGGACATTCTATGAAAACAGTACTCAGCAATTATGGTGATATTCCAAAGAAACTGAATGTTCCCATCTTCCTATTTTGTGAAGAAAGTGGAAATAAGAGTTGGATAGGTTGCAGAAACGGAAGAATTATGTGCAGAGGGCAAAAGATTGATGCTGAGCTGAAAAAAAAGACCAGTGTATCATTGCATTCATATGAGACAGTGAACAGTAAAACACATTCAAGTTATTTAAATAGGAAAGCAATTGTTTAAAGGATATTAAATAGAATTTCTGCAAAGGATAGAGAGATAGTGTTAGCAGATATCAAGAGGGAAATATGCTCAACTTTCACCTGGAGATTAATGTACCAAAGCATCACTGAGAGCTAAACTATACGCTAACATTCCCCAGTAGCTGAGACTCCACTGAGATTCCTGCCAGAAAATGGATTCTTGCTTTCTCATATAGAGCTTTAATGACATCTCAATGAATGCATCTGATTGGCATTGGGGAAACAGTTTCTAACTCTGAGATGGGTATATAAAGTTGAATATTCACCGGTTGTGAGCATGGTATGGATAGGCAGCAACAACCCTGGCAGATATCCTCCTTCAGTGGTATAGCTCCAGTATTGATCCATTCATCCACTGACACCTGGGTTGGTTCCATATCTTAGCTATAATAAATAATGCTGCAATAAACATAGTTGTGCTGGTAGCTTTAGCATGATATTGTTTGTGATTATTTGGGTAAATGCCCAAAAGTGGGATTGCTGGGTCATAGGGGAACTCTATGTGGCGTCTTTTGAAGAACCTCCATACTGCTTTCCAAAGTGGTTGAAAAAATTTACATTCCCATCAACGGGACATAGGATTCTCTTTAAGTCTTTAGCCCATTTATTTATCCAGCTGTTGTTTCTTTGAGGATTTGTTGTTGGGAGATTTAATTTTTTGAGTTCCAAGTATATTTTAGTTAGGAGACCCTTATCTGTTGTATGGCTAGTGAAGATCTTCTTCCAATCCATGGGATTGATCTTGCTAGCTATGTCCTTTGCCATGCAGAAGCTCTGCAGCCTCATGCAGTCCCATCTGTCCAACCTTTCTTTGATTTGTTGTGTTTCTGGGTCTCTATTAAGAAAATTTCGGTGAAACAGAAGAAGCAATCCAAAAATTCATATTGAACAATAAAAGACCCTGAGTAACAAAAATGATCCTTAACAAAAAGAACAGTGCTGGAGGAATATTAATAGCGAATTACTACAAAGCTATAGTAATCAAAACAGCTTGATACTGGCACAAGAACAGATCTGAGGACCAATGGAAAACTTAGAAGCCGGGCGCCCTTGGCTCATGCCTGTAATCCTAGCTCCTCAGGAGGCTGAGGTCTGAGGATTACAGTTCAAAGCCAGCCCAGGCAGGAAAGTTCGTGAGACTCATCTCCAATAAACCACTAGAAAAACCGGAAGTGGTGCTGTAGCTCAAGCGGTAGAACTGAGCTTTGAGCTGAAGAGCTGAAGGATAGTGCCCAAGCCCAGAGTTCAAGCCCCACGACCAAAATTTAAAGAAAGAAAGAAAAAAGAAAAAAATGAAAACTCAGAAATGAACCCACAGACCTATAGCCAACTAATCTTTGATAAGGGAGCTAAAAAAATAGAATGGAAGAAAGTCAGCCTCTTCAGTAACTGGTGCTAGCAAAAGTGGTTAATCACCTGTAGAAAACTAAAAGTAGATCCTTATATATCACCCTGCACCAGAATCAACTCCAAATGGCTCAACGATCTCGGAGACACCCTGAAAACATTACAGGACCGAATAGGAGAAACCCTAGGCCTCCTTGGCACTTCCAGATTTTGAGTGGCTAATTGGAGATAAAAGTTTCACAGGGACTTTTCTGCCTTGGCTGGCTTCGAACCACAACTCTCAGATCTCAGCCTCCTGAGTAGGATTGCAGACATGAGCCACTGGTGCCTGGCTCAGAATGATATTCTTAAGATAAGGAGTGCATATCATAAAGACATTGCCATAGAACGGACTAAAATTATAACAAAAAACTACAATAGCTAAGTTAAAAATTCTATGAAAAAAACTAAAAAATGCTGAAAATCATATTATATGAAAGAACTTTAATCAAAATCAGGAAAATTAAGAATTTAGGTAATCCATTTTAGGAAACATTATAAACAAAAGAAAAGTATTTTAGAAAATAAAGACTAAACTAGAAGTAACAATAAAATTCAACAGATGAAGCCAGGCATTAGTGGTGGTAGATTGTAATCCTAGCTTCTCAGGTGGTTGAGATCTGAGGAATGTGGTTCAAAGCCAGCCCAGGCAGGAAGTCTGTATTTCCCTTCTCTCTACAACCAACCACCAAAAAAACTGGAAATGGATCTGTGATACAAGTGGTAGAATACTGGCAAAACAGCTCAGGAAATACAGTAAAGCCACCAGCACAACCATATTCATTTTAGCACTATTCACTGTAGCCAAAGTATGGAATCAGCCCAGATGCTCCTCAATGGATGAATGGATCAAGAAAATGTGGTATATATTAACAATGGAATTACTGATCTATGAAAAAGAATAATATTGTATCATTTGTGAAACAAATGAAAAGACATGGAAAAGATTATATTAAGTAAAGTAAGTCAGTTCCAGAGAGACAAAATTAGCATATTTTCCTTCATGTGTGGAAGCTAGGTTTAGCTTATAAATTTATAGTTATATACATTGGATGCTATGCAAGTGTTTATGAGCATATTAACTGAAATATGGTAGATTCAAGGAAGAAGTTAAATTGTGTAATTCATTTGAAAATAAGTGTCAGGAATGAGTACTTGAATAGGTGGGATGGAGTCAAGGAGGGAAAAGTAGATGAATGAAGGGGGAGGTGGGAAAGCAGTCAAAAACTCAATGCATATCCTAAAAATTTAAGAAAAATGAGGGAAAGAGTAGGTTGTTACAGATGAATGAGAATGTGGACAGAGATGACATTGGTCATAAAGTATGAGAATGTTGAAGGGGGTGAGATATATCAAAGATGCCTTGTATTCATAAACTGCTTTGGTAAATTACAACTCCTTTGAACAGGGACTTAAAGATGATAATAAAATAAAATAGCTTCAGGACAGTGCCCATGCCCTGACTTCAAGCCCCTGGACTAGCACTAAAAACAAAGTTACAGATGATACTTTAAAAAAATAGAATTTCAATTTTACAATAATAAACAAATACCTCAAAGAAAGAATATTCTACTTGAAAAATGGATCTACATTTTTCAAAAAATTAAGGCAATCAACAAAATACTAGCAAATTGAATTTATTGCCACAATTAAAGGATTATACACCATGAAAAAGTGGGATTTATTCCTGTGCTGCTTATACATGAGAACCAGTCAATATAATGTATCACATTAATAAACCAAAAGTGGGGAATGATGCTGAAATAGTATTTGAAATCATTGATTTTTAAAAACTCAATTAACTAGAAGTAGAATAAAGTGTCCAAAATAATAAAAGGTGTACACAAAACATTCACAGGTAACATCATAATCAATGTGGATTTTTTTTTTTATTGTAAAGATACTATACAGAGGGTTACAGTTACATGAGTGAGGTAATGAGTACACTTCCTCTTGAACATTGTTAGCCCCTCCATTGTTTTCC